>NC_088609.1:32460371-32787672 GCF_036013475.1 Columba livia
GTTCTGGGCCCCCCCACACCAAGAAAGGCCTTGAGGTGCTGGAGCGAGTTGAGAGAAGGGACCGGAGCTGGTGAGGGGCTGGAGCACAAGTGTGATGGGAGCGGCTGAGGGACCTGGGGGGTTCAGCTGGAGAACAGGAGCTGAGGGGAGACCTTCTGATCTCTGAACTGCGTGAAAGGAGATTGGAGCTTGGAGGGGTTGGTCTCTTCTCCCAATTATCAAGTGATAGGACAAGAGGAAATGACCTCAAGTTGCGCCAGGGGAGGTTGAGGTTGGATGTGGGGAACAATTTCTTCCCCAAAGGGCTGTGGGGCATTGGAACAGGCTGCCCAGGGCAGTGCTGGAGTCACCATCCCTGGACGGTTGGACAGACGGACATGAGGTTCTCAGGGAAATGGGGCAGTGCCAGGGGTGGGTTGTGGTTGGACTCCATGATCCTGATGGGCTCTTCCAACCAAAATGATTCTATTTTTCTATGAAAATGAAGCAGAGGCTGGTGATGACCCCACGGGTGACACTGCACGGTACAGCCCCGCTAGACCATGTCTGTACCGCAGGTGACCCAAAACTTCTGGATTGCTTGGCTGCTGAAGCCCTGACACCTTCTTCAGTCCAGAAGTACCTCAAGGACCTCACACAGAGAGGAGGGCCCTCGAACTTCTCTTTTTCTCCCTTTAATATATATATTTATTTCTTAAATGCTTACCAATATTTATAAATATAATTCTTTTTTCATGCATATGGATGCAGATTTGTATCTCTGTTTTACACATAAACATGTATTTATAGAACTGCATGAATAAAAATTAATTAACAATTGATGATGAAATTCATTATTGAAGTTTGAGCGTGACTAGAAAGAAAACGAAAGAAAAAGAAAATGCAGGCTTGGGATCAGCACTTTACAAGTTGACTGAGCAAATCCTGACCTGTCTGGGTTGCCAAGAGTGTTGGGAATGTGCCATGGGGGGGACATGGGCCACCTGGAACATATTTGTGGTCTGAAGGACAAAGGGAAATGGAAATCCATCCATCCATCCATCCATCCATCCATCCATCCATCCATCCATCCATCCAATCCATCCATCCATCGGCGCTTCTGACAATGGCAGGGATGTCCTTGAAAACCTATTTGTGTGCTCAGTTATTTTGGCTGGATGCTCCAGCCAGACCCAGACAAATCAGTGAATGTGTACTTAAAAATGGACGTGGGAATGGATTTTTACTGAGTTTTCTCATGGATCAGAGTTTTGGGATATCCATCAATTCTGGCACCCTTCATGAGATTTTAACAGGAATTGTTCATGTTGTGATCACTCAAAATCTGTTCCTTTTCGAAAATGTGGCCTGTGTGTACTCTGAATCTTTATGTGTCTCTTTTACTTACCTGAAAAATAGTGATAATTGCACTCCATCTTATATATCCTTTTATATTGGAGTCCATTTAAAATTTCAACTCAGCGTGGAGAGTTTTGTCCCTCTCACGCTGCATATTCAAGTATTTTTTTTTGACATAGTGGATTCCCATCTGAATGAGGCCCTTCCTTCTTCCACAGTGTTAAATAAATCTAGTTTTACACTGAAGATATTGCCAGCCTCAGTAGTTTATGATATTATTCTCTGGTACTGTTGATGTGCTTTATAAATGAAGTGCTGCTTTTTAAAGATGATTAATAACCCACAGGTGACAGTAATTCCCAGAAAAATCTGCAAGGACCTTTCACATGTTTTAATGTAAAAATCCTCAAGATACTATTTTGACAGTTAGGTAAGACATATCTCCTTTGTGTCGTAAGTCTATTAAATATCTAGTTAATCAACCTTTGCCTCTCTGTCCAGAGTTTGTCCAAACTTTCTGACAATAAAATACTAATTTGAAATGATCTGGTTTAGCAGAAATTACACTCCTCTGATATTCAGAGTTTAACCTGCTGCAATGTGAAAATGGTAAAATTGCTGTCTAGTTGTCTTTATTTTTACATGCACAGGTTGTTGCAAGGGGTTAATTTAGGGTTCTGCTCCCTGAAGAACGATGTTTGGATTTCTGAAAGAGAAGTGTGACTTAGAAGAGCTGGGTGGGGGGATCCCTGTGTGATTTCAGCGCAAGCCGAGCGCTGCTGACCTGCTCTCCAGCTCCCAGAGGAACTTCCAGCCCTTCCCTCCCTGACACCCGTTCTCTCCAGTCTGGATTTAGAGCTCCGAACGCAAACTCTCAGGGAGGCCTGATAACGTGTGCGGGGCAGACTGTCCGGAGACAGAATCCTCAGAGATCAATGAATGTAACAGAGCAGAGCAGCAGCAGGGCTGGCTCAAGCTGGGACCTGCGCAGAGGCCCAACCTGAGCACAGAAACACAGACTTTGGTATCTACAGACCGTTCACACCGCGATTCAGCCCAACAGCAACACTGCGCTGTGGGGGCTTCTTGCTCCTCTCTGGATCCTTTTCACTGGTCTCACATGGGCCTTTGTTTTCTTCAGCTCTAGACACTGTTTATGGCCCATGGCCTTGCAGGTGCTGTTTTGTCTGAATAAATCCTTTTCTTCTCAGAAAAGTGCAAAACAAGCCCCATTTTGCAGATGTCTGTAATGTCTTCTCGTTGGCATTGGAATCATTATTTTTCCCCAGTCGATTCCATTCTTCCCAACAAAGTGTGAACTGGACCTTATCTCACAGGTGTTCAGTGTAGTTTCTATTTGTCATATTTGCTTTTGGTAGCTATGAGCAGAACTTTACAACTTAAGATTTCAGCCAATCCAGTTTACCAAGGAACATGAAGCAGGGAGTATGTTAAAAATCACACAACTTATACTTCTAGATGATTCATTATGTTTAGTGTGCATTTCCTTCAGATAAATGATCGATATGAAACTTAAACTGTGCTCATCTCGTGACCTGAGCAGTAAGAGACCATGGCCATACAGCCAGTCATTCAGCAGAGCTCACAGCAGCTGCCCCAGGCTGTCAGATTTGTAGAATAAAGTGGTTGTTTGTAGTCAAATCGCACACACAGGACAGGTGTGCATGACACCCCCTGCGCCCACAGCTCATCGGGGTTCAGTGTCTGTTCTGCTTCCTTGGGGGTTTCCCAAAAGGAAAGTTCTGGGCCCGGCTGCAGCTCCGGCCTTTCCCTCCTGTGGAGCCTGAACACGCTGCTCTGGTTTGACTGGGGGCCCAGGACACTCAACACACAGGTTTAGCCATCCTAGAAAGGAAAGGATTCTTACTGCAAGTCTTCAAAGAAATAATACCTTGTGTATAAAGCACTGAGCATTATAATGGTGGCCATTAGGAACACAAGATCCTCTTTCCGCCAGCGTTCTTTAGCAAAAGGCAGCCAGAAACAGAAATAGGCAAATTACATTTCAGGACAACGTAATAGTCACCTCATAATTACATCTCATTGGCCACAGTGCTTGATATTTAGATCCTCAATTATTCACTCCTGGTTGTGTAATATTTAGGTCTCATCCTTGCTTGGTGGCCAAGCACAGTCCATGGGCTGGGATAATATTTCTTAAGATGTGTTTGAGCCCTCCAGTGGCTGCTGATATTTGTTTTTTTGTATTTTGGAAACCGCCAATGAGAGCAGCAGCGTTTATTAAGCCAGACCCCGTGTCTTTGTGTACATCTAGCAATATGTTTATGTGAACCTCAGCTGACAAAATATTTTGTTATTTTGCCTGAAAGTGCAAGGGAATCATCTGTTGCGGTGGCAAAGCTCAAGCTCCCTGTTCTCCCGGCTTATCGCTGGCAGCACCACTGCTGCATTTCTGATTTTTGTTCTCCTCACACCCACGGGACGTGTTTTCTCTGGGTGCTGTGGCTAAAAAAGGCCCTTCCCCAGCCCTGAAATGGGCATCTGTGCCTCAGTTTGCCCCATCCAGTCCCTGGTGCAGGCACTTACACACAACTTACACGTCTGTGTGATTACTAACACGTCTGTATGGTTACTTAAACACAACTTAAACATCTGTACAGTTGCTGACAAACAACTTACAGGTCTGTGCGGTCACACACACCTTACGCATCTGTGTGATAACTTACATGCAACTTGCACATCTGTACAGTTACTTACACAACTGTAGAGTTACTTACACACAACTTACCTCTCTGCATGGTTTCTTACACACAGCTTACATGTCTGTGCGGTCACACACAACTTACACATCTGTACGCTAACTTACACACAACTTGCACATCTGTAGAGTTACTTGCACACAACTTACATGTCTACATGGTTTCTTGCACACAATTTATATGTCTGTGCAGTTATTTACACACAACTTACACATCTGTACAGTTACTTACACAAAACTTACATGTCTGTACAGTTACTGATACACAACTTACACATCTGTACAGTCACACGCAACTTACATGTCTGTGCAGTCACAACTTACAGATCTGTGCAGTTACTTACACACAGATTACACATCTGTATGGTTCCTGACACACGACTTACACATCTGTACAGTTACTTACACAAAACTTACATGTCTGTACAGTTACTGATACACAACTTACACATCTGTACAGTCACACGCAACTTACATGTCTGTGGAGTCACAACTTACAGATCTGTGCAGTTACTTACACACAACTTACACATCTGTACAGTTCCTGACACACGACTTACACATCTGCACAGTCACTTACGCACAACTTACATGTCTGTACAGTTAGACACAACTTACACGTCTGTGCAGTTACTTACACACAACTTACACATCTGTACATTTACTGACACACAGCTTACATGTCTGTACAATTACTTACACACAACTTACACATCTGTATGGTTACTGACACAACTTACACATCTGTGCGGTCACTTACACACAATTTCCCATGATTTCCACTCCCAACAGAGCTCTTGTTCCTTCTAATCATGGAGGGCTTCAAATCCTGTGGCCATGGGGAGATTTGCTCCTGTCTTGTGTCAGCGGTGCAGGTAAGTTCATGTGTCTCCTCTTCTCTGAAAAAGCACTTTTCTGCATCCCTAATCTCAAACTGCCTGGCCACAGAAGTAATCACCAAATTGTAACAAACTGACTGCAGGGGGCTGTTTAGTTTATTCCATCCTCATTTCTTAAAACAGACCCTGTTTTTCTTGCTGGGTTTGTTTGTTTCTTTCTTTCTTTTTCTCATTGCCTGTAATTTCAACAGTTCAGGAGGCAATAACAGGTTTCAGATGTTACAATAAATTTGCATATACATTTTGGATCATTTCACTTCTTGCTTTATTTCCCATAAGTGATGTTTTTCAAATGATTGATATAAATCCATGAAGAATAGGGCTTTATTTTTTTTCCTGAAGATGGCACAAACCTTCATCTCATCCCTTTGTCTGCCCTATAAGAAGAAAATGAAAGTTTGTCCTGTCTGCAGATCCCATTAGCCCTTAAATCTCAACTTTTAGCAATGTAGAGATGTGCATGGTGGCCAGCGCAAGCCTGTCCCTCTACCACCAACTAGAATTGATGTCCAAATATTTCCTTGCATACATTTTCAAAGCTCTCCTACCAGCTCTTTAAACTGAATAAGCAAACCTTATCTTAGTCTGCCACCATAGCTGAGTAATAGTAATGTCATATTTCAATTTTGTTTGTGTCTGAGTTCGGAAACTTGCATTTCTTAGTGCTATAACTTTGTGCTGCGATACTCTTAATTTTTCAGATTTACTTTCTGCTTTGTGATATCTGGTTTACTTGGTGTCTTCTCTACAATGAGAAATGATAAATGCTAATTTAACAAATTTTAGCATATGAAGTAGTCAATCATTAAGATTTTTCTTTTGTTGCTGTTGTTTTTTTTTTTTTCTGCAAGTTCAGGCTAAAGTTAACACAGAAATATTTGATGGGGGAAAATGTTTAGATATTGTTCAAATAACCTCCTTTTTAGAAGAAGAGCTGTGGTCATTGTTGTGGCTGTTCCCCTGATGACCTGTGGGTTTTATTTAAGGTAAACGTGCTGTTGGAAGCCCAGGGATGTGTTTCCCTGGGAGGTTCTTGTGTTTTCGCATTCATTACTTTCTATATGAGACTGTCAGCATCATATGCCATCCATAACCTTGCTAATCACATAACCAGGCCGATCTCCTTGGTGTTCTCCATATTCAAGGCCCATTATCAGCTGTCAGTGGGTTTTCTGTCACCTTCTGCTCTGCAAATGTGCTGTAAATATCCTAAGTATGAAAACTGTTAAATCAGCAAGTTAATCTGTTAGTTCTCTGGAAGCAGTGACTAGATTGATGGACAGATGTAGCCAAGGTCTCATGTATCTGCGTGATGCTTTTGGCTTTGCTCCGCGATCCACATTGATCCACAGAGCTTTACTGACCCTCACGTTGATAGTTCTGCCACTCTGAACAGCATCAAACAAGTGTGATTTATCCTTTTTAATTAATTATCCTATCTAATTAATGCTGGAGTAGGAGACGCCTGTGCAAAGGCAATGCCTTCTGTTGATGTAAGGTCTTCCCTAAAGTAATCTCTGAAGAACTGAGGTACTTTATGCTTCTCATGGTGAGCAAAACCATAAGGCACATAATTCTCATAACTGTTATCTGAAAAAATGTCCAAGACAAAGTAAAGAGAGGGAGAACCTCTGTGCTAATGGAGACTTTCCCCCTTGCATTCACTTTTGTTGTGATTCAAAGACCAACTGAAAGGACTGAGAATGACACATGGGCACCCATCACACTTCCATGGCCAGTTCTGGGAATTGAAGGAACTAAAATAAGATTTAGGGACATTTGGAGATATTTTTATTTCCTTTCAGGTTTGGTTTCAGAACCATAAACATTTCACATTGTCATCTTTATTTTCAAGAGATGTGAGTCTTCTACGTGATCATCTAACTTAGTATTTGGTGCCTTCAGAATAAAACACCAGATTTGAAAACTGGTGATAAATGTAATGAGACTTCACAACATTTTGGTCGATAAAGGTAGCAGAGACAGAGCGTTATAATATTATTATTTGATATCACTAATAGTATGTCCTGATATCCAATTATCTATGTTCACACAGCTTGAGTTTCACAACAAATATGTCTTATAACAAAATCTATCCACTATGGTGACTCAGAGTGTATCTGCATAATTACAGTAACCAAATTTGCAGATCTCTATCCTGTAGCTAATGATATCAGCCAAAACACAGGGATCTGAGCAAGCACTAGATATCTTTTAAGAAAGTTTTGTGAATATCCATCTTTCTTTTTGGAATAATGTGGAATTCCCCCACTCTGATGGTCTTCTATGAAATAATTTTCAGATATTGTGCTGCTTGTAGCCAAAGCAGAGGCCATGTATAAATTAGAAGTTCATAAATCACGGTATAATTAATATTACTTTGCCTTGAAGGCAAGTCTTAGCATACTATAACAGTATAACCAATAACAGTATACAAGTATTTTGTAAAAGTTTTGGCATAGCCAGAGACAATGCATAAATATTTCAAACAGTTACATAACTAATCTGACAAGCAAAGGAGCAAAGATGTGTATGGGTGCCCATAAGAGGCATCCAGAAAACAAGCAGTTGCCAGATAAAGAACCAGATAAGCAAAAGGGACTGGAAATACACAGGACATGCTACCCACTAAACGAGAGTTGAATTGCCAAAAGCAAATACAAAATAAGTGGTGTCAGGAGTAGTTGAGATCCCCTCTTTCAGGAGGCATAGAATCACAGAATCATTTTGGTTGGAAGAGACGCTCAGGGTCATGGAGTCCAACCATAACCCACCCCTGGCACTGCCCCATGTCCCTGAGAACCTCATCTCTGTCTGTTCAACCCTCCAGGGATGGTGACTCCAGCACTGCCCTGGGCAGCCTGTTCCAATGCCCCACAGCCCTTTGGGGAAGAAATTGTTCCCCAGAACCAACCTCAACCTCCCCTGGTGCAACTTGAGGCCATTTCCTCTGCTCCTGGCGCTTGTTCCTGGGGAGCAGAGACCAACCCTCCTAAGGAAGGAAGGAGAAGAAACCTCACAGCCTCTTGCAATTCTGACTCCTCTCATCAAACATTTCTCAAGCCTGATCATCTTGATCTATGCAAATATCAAAATACTGTTGTCTTTTTTTTTTTTTTTTCACTTGAGTCTTCCATAAAGTTTGCAGCAGTAGTATCTGTTGAGGGTTAAGATTGCGGGGTGACAATAAAACCCTGGCAGATGTATTCTTAAGCCCCTCTCCCCCCCCCCACTTTCCCCTCCCTCTCCCCCCTTTCCACTAAGGAGAGGCGATTGGGAGGAAAAGAAGGACAGAGTGAAGAGAGTTGGAAAAAATTAAAGATGTTTTACTAATGCTACTAATAAGAATAGAGAAAATAATACAAAATATACAAAACCAATCTTGAAAGTCTCAGCAACTGCAGAGCCGGCAACCAAAGTCCTGGATTAGACTCTGCAGCCAGCCGGAGCTGGATTCAGTCTCTCACTAGGCCTCAGTTCAGAGGGACGACTAGCAAGGTCCTCTCCTAATGTCGGCCATAAGCAGAAGGGAAAAGGGCAAAGGGACGAGATCCTCGTGATCTCCCACTTTTATATGAAGTATTCACGTGAACAGAATGTTATACACAGTTGGTCAGTTTCTTGCTCACTTGCTTCTCGTCGCCCCTCTCGTGAGATGTCCATCCATGCTTATCAATAAGTTTGTATTCCATTGCTAGGTTTACCAAAACGTGTATCTGGTTCTCCAGGAAAATGCAGTTAATATGAAGGCTTTAGATGACAGGCAAAATTCACTAAAAGAGAAACTTGTTTTTAACAAAACCAGGACAGTATCCTACTTAGAGATTCAGGAATTGTGAGTTTGTGTATAATCAGAGGCTGGGGTCCCTTTCACTGACTTATATAAAATAGAATTTTCATTGAAAATATGCTTGAGCTAATCTAGCAAATTCCCACTCCAGAATGGATTGTCCTTTCACCTTTCCCTTCATCTCTTGGCTGGGACCTCCCTCTCTGACCTTTTCCTTGGAGCTGATTCAGTTTGCTAACCCAATGATTTAATTTTGCCAGGTCAGTATTATTATTTTTTTTTTCTAACAGTCTAGCAAGTTGTGGTGGTTGTGCAGAGGATGAGATGATTGCTGACAGTGGAGAAAGTGAGAGAAGGAAAGAAATTGCCCTTGGTTAGCAGCAGTAAACACTAGATGAACAACTCTGTAACTGGCAGCTTTGTCTTTAGTGTCCCAAGGTACATCTAGAGCTCATCTACATTCAAACAAAGAAATTCTAGCATGTAGCAAACCAATTTTAAGTAATTAGTATTATCCATAACTATAAAGGCCATTATTTCACCCATGTTATTTGTTCTTCAACAAACTGTTAGTCAGCTGCTTAGAAAGGTCATACCTCTGCAGATCCCCCAATGCAACCCCCCTGTGCACCAGAGCAGATCACACAGGTGGGTCCAGGCGGGTTTGAATGTCTCAGAGAAGGAGACTCCACACCTGCTCTGGGCAGCCTGGGCCAGGCTCTGGCACCTCCCAGCAAACAAGTTTCTGCTCATGTTCAGATGCAGCCTCCTGTGTTTCAGTCTGTGCCCGTTGCCCCTCACCCTGGCGTTGGCACCACTGAACAGAGTCTGGTCCATCATCTGACACCCACCCTGAGCTATTGATCCATTGATCAGATCCCTCTCAGCTTCTCTTCTCCAGCTCAACAGCCCCAGCTCTCTCAGTGTCTCCTCAGCACAAAGATGCTCCAGACCCCCCAGCATCTTTGTGTCCCTCCACTGGACTCTCTCCAGTAATTCCTTGTCCTTCTTCAACTGGGGAGCCCAGAACTGGACCCAGAACTGCAGATGGATGTGAATGGGGCCTCCCCAGGGCAGAGCAGAGGGGGAGGATTTCTCTTACAGATTTCAAAATTTCGTCAGGTTCCCTCATTGCCCACCTTCAGAATTATATGAGCACTCTAAGACACTAGGTCAAATACTAACAATCAAATTTGAGTGTGAATTGTAGGCAGATTTTTACAAAGACTTAAAATATGGCTTCTGAACCCTGCTGAGGCATTTGAAAATACGAGCCAGAGTTACTAGTGTAGCACTAGGTGCTTGCTTGAAAGTGATGTACATAACAATTATTTTTTCTCCCTCAGAGGGATAGCTGTGAAAAGCTACCAAATGATAAAATCTGGATTGAGTAGCAAAGATTTGTGGTCTACTGCAGAACTGAAGATCAGAATGAATTTATACAGTACCCTTAAACTTAAGAAACATGTTTGCTCCCAGAGATGGTTAAAGAACAAATCACACTTAACTAATTAGAAGATTCTGCCATCTAGTGACTGGACTTGCTATCTGAGATTCAGTGCTTCCGTCCAGCTGGACTTTGAGGACATCCTTGGAGGTTATCACCACCAGCTCAGAGGAATTATTATACAGCATTATTTTTCCTAGCTGCAAAACCTTTGGTGTCTACGCAGTATTTATCTGCTACGGTTGCTGATAGAAATTCAAATTCAGAATATTTACTTTCTTTTTACTCAATAATAAGTCTCCAGGAAATAACCAACATCTCTCTGCTGCTCATTTCTCTCTGACTTGCCTTGCTATTATTTTTAAAATGCCAGTTTTCTAGGATAGCTCCTGACAGACAGGTACCACTAGGACACTAATAACATAACTATATGGCTTGAACATGTTATTCTTTCCCTCACGGTATGTTCAAATAAGAGATGAGATGACAGGCAGTTTGGGATGATCCCCTGCTCTCCATTTAAAGCTTTTTTCCCGATGATGTTTTCTCTGGCAGAGGAAACTATGTTGTTTGAAACCTCAAAATTTCTTAAAAAAGAATTTTCAATCTTTGATTTTAATATTTCTTCCCCTCTCCTAAGTTTTGGGCTTAAAAAACAGTCAATGACAAATTTGGATATGAATCAAACGCCTCTTTGAGGATATTTCTCATTTGGCTGTTGTAGGTCCTGAGAAAAGAGCTTTGATCAACGTTTTCTGGAACATGAAAATATCTAAGAGATTAGACCCACATTTTATAATTTGTAGAATGAAAGTGTTAAAAAAGGAACTTCTGTTTCTGTACTATTTTTAAATAACAACCATATTTATCATTATTGTTGTAAAAAAAAATCTTGACAACTTCATCTTGATTTCTTAAATGCATCGGTTCTTAAATGAAGTCACAGAAATTCCATCTCGCATCAATTGCAAAAAAATATTACTGCTAATTGATGACAAATACTTAGATCTTGGCCCCTGGAATATATAGAGGAATAATATCTCTTTTAAACCATTTTAATGTGATTTTTCCCAGGCACTATGAGAGTGCCTGGTTACTCTGCCTATTGGGTTGTTTCATTTGCAACACATTTTCTTCTTCCAGCTCCTTTGTTGGGTTTAGATGAGTGACCCTCATTAAGATGTTTGATTCATATTCTCAAGATGGGGAAGAATGTACAAGGTAAAAATACAAGGTAAGATTTTCCACTTACGTACAAGTTCCGCTTTTCAGAAAGACATTAGCCAACAAAACCGGGATGCCTTTTTCCCCTATGCTTATACATTTTCTATTATATTTCAAAGAACTTAGCTTAATGCTAATTCAAGCCTACTTTGGGATGGTGAAAAAATACAGTAAGGTTTTTCATTGAAGTGGTATAAAGAAGAAATTGAATGTGATTTAATAACTGTCACTTCCAGGTAGTACGTCCTCCTTTGGACCATATAGATTTATTCCCAGCCTCTCAAAAAGCAGTGGTTCATCAGCCAATATTAAATAGGGCTGTGAGGGATGGTACCTTTTTGAAAGTTTCATTCTGGACAGGAAAGACCGAAAAAAGAACACATTCAGAATTAGAAGTAGATGCTAATTCCTGGAGAACTGTGCATATATTGTTATTGTTTGATTTTCCCAGGTGCTGACCCTGCTCTTGGAAAGCTTTCATTGTAACTACTTAAAATGTGAGGCAGTTTGCAAACAGCTGTGGTGCTGCACCAGATATTTTAGTGGTAGCATTCGGATTGTTATTTCAGAAAATGAATACTGAGGAGGAACAAAAAATATCTCTTGTCTGGGTCCCAGACATGATGAACTCGAAACTTTTGTGGGTAAGACAACGCGCAAGAAAATGCTGCTCACCCTTGGGATAAGACTTTCTGTTTCACTCAGTTGTGATCAATTGTAGTGGTAATGCTTCAATAATGTAAAATAGAGCAGGTGAGGAAAAAAACCCACTAATGAACACTTGGTTATATAGCTAATATTTAGCACTCAGCACTAAAATAGCATCAATAGCACGATTTGGATCAAACTCCCTGGTGTTCAATAGTGTATTGTCTAAGTTGCAAGTGGACTTTCAGGCTACTCACGTTTTACTTAACCTTTCTATATACCTACATCCCTGTAAGTAAGAATTCACATAATAAAAGGATACCATTTCTGTGATATTTTAAGGTTTCTCCACCAGTATTGATAGACTTTGATGACATGTACTAGCAATCTTCTGAAAGAGTGTTCACAGTTCAAGTGTATGTATGTTATTTCCTTCATGTCCTCTCTCAAAGATCAATTCTTCCCTCCCACTCTTGAGTATTATATTGCAAACATGTTGTGTATTATTCAGTCAAAAGTATTTGGACTCACGGGTGTATACAGCTATTTGCTCAATCTGTCCAGCTTGTCTTGGTAATAGTCTTCCTTAATTTATCTTAGCCATTATAAGCACCAGATGTGGAAAATAAAGTGTTGGAAATAGCTCTGTATAATCACGGCTAAATGATCATGGCCATTTCTCAAATCAACAAAGAAATGTTTAATAAGTGCAGGTCACCTCTTCAGTGAAATGGAATTTTTTTAAAACAATTCTAATTAGTAAGCTGTCATCTCAAGTGCAGACCAACTGATATTCCTTAGCTAGACTGTGAAAAAAAGTCTCTCCTTAATAGCGGAAATGAATGGAGAACTAAATGCTTAATCGTGTCATCATCCAACCTTCTAACAACAGACCATTACACATACAAAATCAGAGGTGTTGCAAACACCAGCTTATCCTTGCAGCACTAATCAAGGGAAGATTGTATTAAAAGAGAGAAATAACTTCCAGCTAAATAGGAGAAACCGGAAAATAATTAAAGAAAACCCGCATGCCCACATGCATCCAATTACTTTTTCCAGTTCCATTGCATTGTTAATATCTATTGCCCTGAACAGACCTTCTTCTGTAAGTTTTATTGTGTAATTGCCCAGTGGGATCTGCCATTTCCACTGAGAAACCATAACATCAACTACTTATGTATCTGCTCCTACATTTGGCACATTCCTCTGTGTCATAGAATCATAGAAATGTTTACATTGGGAAAGACCTTTAAGATCATGAAGTCCAACCATAAGCCACCCCTGGCACTGCCGCATGTCCTGAGAACCTCATCTCTGTCTGTCCAACTGTCCAGGGATGGTGACTCCAGCACTGCCCTGGGCAGCCTGTTCCAATGCCCCACAGCCCTTTGGGGAAGAAATTGTTCCCAGATCCAACCTCAACCTCCCCTGGTGCAACTTGAGGCCATTTTCTCTGGTCCTGGCGCTTGTTCCTGGGGAGCAGAGCCCGACCCCCCTGGCTCCAAGCTCCTTTCAGGCAGTTCAGAGATCAGAAGGTCTCCCCTCACCTCCTGTTCTCCAGCTGAACCCCCCAGGTCCCTCAGCCGCTCCCATCACACTTGTGCTCCAGCCCCTCACCAGCTCCGGTCCCTTCTCTCCATTCGCTCCAGCATCTCAAGGCCTTTCTTGGCGTGAGGGTCCCAGAACTACCCTCGGGATTCACGGTTTTAACTCCCCGGTGCCCAGTACAGGGACGGTCACTGCCCTGGGCCTGCTGGCCACACCAGTGCTGGTACCAGCCAAGACGCTGGTGGCCTCTTGGCCACCTGGGCACACGCTGGCTCATGTTCAGCCGCTGGCACCAACACCCCCAGGGCCTTTTCCTGGGGCACTTTCCAGATGCTCTTCCCCAGCCTGCAGTGTTCATGGGGTTGTTGTGACCCAACTGCAGGACCTGGCCCTTGGCCTTGGTGAACCTCAGACAATCGGCCTCAGCCCATGGATCCAGCCGGGCCAGACCCCTCTGTATGACCTTCCCAGCCTCCAGCACATCAACATTCCACCCAACCTGGT
Organism: Columba livia; assembly: GCF_036013475.1. Classification (NCBI taxonomy): domain Eukaryota; kingdom Metazoa; phylum Chordata; class Aves; order Columbiformes; family Columbidae; genus Columba; species Columba livia. The sequence continues at coordinate 32,474,513 of NC_088609.1, forward strand.
GTCATCTGCAAACTGACTGAGGGTGCCCTCGATCCCCTCATCTAGACCATTGATAAAGAGATTAAACAGAACTGGCCCCAGTACGAGCCCTGGGGACACCACTCGTGACCGGCCAACAACTGCATTTGGCTCCATTCACCACAACTCTTTGGGCACGACCCTCCAGCCAGTTATTTTATCTTGTCTTGAATTTCTCAGTGTAATGGGATAATGAAGTAGTGATTGAGTAGCTTGTGCTGCAAGAAGTAAAATTTTCCACATTTGTTTCCAGCATATATAATTTAGATGGACAAAGCAATATTACAGAACAAGAGGCTGAGATTCAGTCAGCCTAAAACTGAAGTAAACCTGTTCAGATATTTGTGCAATATGTGTTTTTGCTATGCAAATTGATACAGAATGTTCAGTCAAGTGAAAGTTACATTATTCTGTACATAGAATAGTGTCAAATAATTACAAAAAAGGGGAGCATGTTAGAAGTCTTTAAGATAAAGGCCTGTTTGTTAGCCAGTCTAAAGCAATGATTGTATTTTGAAATCACTGACATTCTGGAAACACAGCAAACATCTCTGAGATAGAAACTTTCTTCAGTCAGCAGAGTGGGCCTAGAATCAGAGAAACTACCAAGAGAGGAAACAATTTTAGAGTGGCTTTGCTAAATGAGAGTTTCACATTACAAATTTGACAGGTTTTTCATTAGAGCAGCAAGCCTAATTGTATCAGCCCTATTTTTATTCCACAGCCTTCACTTTGTGAGCCACTCTGTTAAAAGTGCAGAGGAATATTCTTCATCCAGTTTATGATGGGAGGAATCAAGGTAATTGTAAATATCCCACAATGTATAATAAAATGAGATGAGATGGATACTGGAGAAGATAAATTAAATTTGGGGGTAAAAAGCTCAAGCTACACCTCCTGTGTCCCTCAAGCTATTTTGCTAATACTCATAGGCAAAGCTGTTTCAGATTGAATTTACAGGTTGAAGGACAATGGTTTAGTAAACATCTATCATCTATCTATCTATCTGTCTATCTATCTATCTATCTATCTATCTATCTATCTATCTATCTATCTACCTACATACCTATCTACCTACCTACCTACCTACCTACCTACCTACCTACCTACCTACCTACCTACCTTTTTAACTGCTGTTATTTTTTTCATATTGATTCTTTAGTATGACATCTCAGCTACTGGCATTGTGGTGAAAATTGTCTCTGAAATACATTCTATCAATATATTGGCTTGAGGGAAAAGAACAAAAGGTGGAAGAGAGATGAAAAGAAAATTTGATTTCTCAGAAAGAAACTTCATAAAACCTTTTGCAATGAGGAAATTAGGAAGGCTCTAAAATGTTTTTATAAAACTTGATTGGTCATCGCTGGTTTATTTGCTTGAGTTTTCTACTTGCTATGTGCACAAAGTCTCTGCTGACAGTGCAAATCCCACTGCTGTTGCCTTGTCTCAAATACAATTTAATCTGGAAAATAATAACAGAGGATAATTCATTTAGAAGTGACAGCAGAAATACCTTATGACCCGCAGAGCAACAAATGGTTTAGGTTAGATTGTTTTACTAGGGAAATTTAGAACATTTTACCTAAACTATAGTAATTACTAAACAGCCATAATTAATGTAATTACACATGCACACAGAAAATCTGGCATCTTCACGTGCAGCAAGCAAGTATTATTTTTACTAATTATGATGCAGTCCAGCTACATATTCTGTCAAGAAAAGCTTGGGAAAATTGATAGGACTGTATGATGAAACCAAGGAAAAATGATCTTTTTGCAATGAAAAGCCCACCTTTACTGTACATTTGTCTCACTGCTGATCCAAAAGACCAAGAAAGAGACTAATAGTTTAAAATATCTAATGCAAAGTGCCCCAAATTATTCAGCCATATGGTGTATATTTATATGAGGATATCACTTAAAATAGTAAGGGCAATTTATATTAACCCACCCCTTAGGTGAGTTTTAAAGCTACCTCTGTACAATGACACGAAGGAAAAATCATGGATTATGTGCTGCTTTGTCCTTTACTTTCCTGACCACCAACTCGGAGATGCATTTAATAGTCAGTAAATATTCAGACAGAAAATTGACTGAGATAAAGAGATGAGTTCTGCTCATGAGTGCGTAGAGGATTTGGAGTCACCAATCCACAGTAGGAGCTCTCAGACACTTTTCAGCACAGCCGCTTCCATCATATCTTTACATTACAGGCTATTAAAAGCCCCGTCTCCTAAAAATAATATAGTTCAAGCATCTGATTTCAGCGATATGCGCAAAATAGACACTTAGCAGTGTTGAGGAAAATGAGGATGGTGAACTATCCATTAAGCCGAGGCTCAAGGGACTCTTTAGGCTTCCAGATGTAGCATAAGATTATACAGACGAGAGGAGATAGTGCTGAACACACTTGGGAATGAAGTTCAGAGAAAAATGGAGATTGTAATGCAATGATATGTCAGTATAAACTGTGACATACACCTGGCTGGGTATCAGCTTCAAGCACAAGATTTTAGCTGAGAGGTCAGTTCGGTTCTGGAAGAATTTGTAAGATCCAGCAAGAGTAGAACAAGATGATAATCTTATGTACATAGAGTTGAAAATGGTCCAAAGAGAGTGTGTCTGTAAATCGTGCCTCATAGTAAAAACACCTGAAGAAGTCTAACTTATTCAAGATAAACCAAGTAGGTGTATTGATTAATATATAGATCCTTAGGTGAGAACGAGGTATCTGATGATAGGTAGAAAAATTTCTTTGTAGAAATACAGTGAGCAATGGTGAAGGGATTAAGACAGGCAAAATTAACTAGAAAAAGGTGTGAGGGCCAGTCCCATTGATTAATGTTTTAGAATCAATGACTGGGTAGAAAGGATGAGAGAAAATATATTTCGGAAAGAGTTTGCAATTTCAAGGAGACGTTACATGGTAGAATCTCAGGCTGTGGAAGGTGATTCGAGAATCAAATCTCAAAGGTTATTTTGGTGCCTAAAGATGATAACTCCAATAGATGCAAACCTATTTAGTCAGAACTTCGTCTGACATCTTGAACATAAGGATGAGTTACTGTTTGTGTTTCCCAGCTTAATATCTGTGGCTTTCCCAGCTTCTAGACAGACCTGCAAACCTATTAGTGGCACACAAGAGACACAGAAGGCATTTATACCTTTATTGCTTTTACATGGTGGTATTATCATGCAGATTAGACTTGATAAATTATTCCATTTATTTTCCAAAATGTCAAATATATTTTCATTAACTAAACCCACATCATAATGGATGTTTTGTTACTGCTTTGGGTTGCTTAAATAATACTTTTAAAGGCAGTTTGACTCAGTACCAGCCAAAGTTAAATTAAAAAGATTGAGAGACCCTGGATAAACCAGCTTTAATATTTTAGTGTCTGCTGCCTCAAGGCACATTTGATGAGCAGGCGTTTCATGCTGTGCTTGAAAGATCAGCCCATACACAGCAGTGGAGCAGTTCTGTAACCCAGAATACAGATTTCTTTTTCTCCTAAGAGTTTTTAAGTATTCTTAGCAAGAAGTAGCCGTGTGTGCCAAGAAAGTTTAAAAGAATAAATTCAATATTGCTATTTTGTAACTAGGCATCCTAAATTTTTACTGGACCAAATATTGTTAGAGATTGCTACAGAGATGAAGAATGTATCATTAATCTGTAATCAACAATTGACATGCTCGTTTGTTCAAGAGACCAGATGTTTGTTGAGTAATTTTCATGAAATTAAGAAATGTGCCCTCTTTAATGCAGAGAGGATTTAGAAATAAATTCAATAATTTTGTACTTAATAAGATACGACATTCACATAACCTGGACCCTTTCATCAAATGAAACCAATTTATAAATATAAATTTCATAAATAAGAATGTTTCAATATGCTCTTTCAAATACCTTCTTAATTTGTTAGATTGGCACATAGCTGCTCCTGTCTCCCCCCTCTCGTCTCCTTTGTCTGCATATTATAAATAAAAAAGTAGTGGATGCAAAGAAAAGAAAAATAATCAGTGTGACCCTTTCAGTGTAAGTGAACAAACTACTTATTCACAACTTATTCTTTTGATTCTGCTGGATTTTGTTGTAAAGATAATGCATTTTAGAAATGCAACAACTACGACTATTTTGCAGTTAATACTCTAGGATTTTTTAATCAAACTGTTGCTTCTATTATCATTTTGTTGGCTTTCCTTTGAGCTTACACGGTAAATGTTTATTAAAAACTTTGTAGACTCTTCTGGTTCTTATGTACATGTGAGATAACGTTCATGTCTCTCATTTCAATAGCAGCAGAAAAAGGAGACCTGAAACCATTTCTTCATCCCTCGAGTGGCACACAACTCTCCTTAAAATCTCTCAGTAAAAATAGAACCGGAATTTAAGGCAGGAACTTATTAATCATGTGCTGCATTTAATCTGCAGAGAGAATTCCAGAAAGCAAATTTTTAATTGCTAAAATGGGGATTTAGCCAGGACACAAGGTTAATAAGCTAATTCCTCCAAGGGGTATTTAACTACTGTATACCATCAATACTCGGGCTTCTCATTCCACCTGAGACATGACCCCCAGAAACAACAGACGTTCCTTAAATGTGGGCTGACCCATATCCTGACAATATCAGTGCTCATAAAGAATAGCTCTAATTTTTGAAGTATTATTTCAAAGTAATAGGACCACTTTTTGCAAGTTTAATTTGGATGGTTACAGATACTTGACGTTTGTTTTTCTGATCCAACTGCAACAGTCATAACTGCGGATGTGCTGATGTGTTCCTTTTAATTTTGACTATCTTCTGCAGCAGGAAATTCTATATACTGACAACACCGTATCCTTAAAACTCATTCCTCACTGAGTTTTAATATTATTTATTAAACATTTATGTATACTTCATAAATCAAATGTTTCTTTCATCAGTTTCATTTCATCATTTTACTGATTTTAAAGCATGGAGGCAGACAGAAAATGAAATATTACTGCAAAGCAAGAAGGTAGAATGGTAGAAAGGTAGAATGGTAGAATTTTAAGAACAACAAAATATGATAATAATAAACATCTTGTTTTAATTAACTGGATTATTACTGTCTCACTGGATGGGTGTGCAACTCACAACCGAAAGTAATAGGTAGCAAACTGCAATGATTTGTAGTGAGAAACCTACCAAAAATCTTGAATGTATAAATACAAAAATTGCAAATTCATATAACGTCTGAGACTTTTGCAAAGTTGCTTGACCAGTGATCATGACCAGCTCTAGGGATCAGAGTTAACAAGCAGCATCACGAATTATAATAGTCAAAAGCACAAGAAAGGACAAAAAACATGATATTGCAGCTTTTACACTGGGAAGGTATGAAAGCTGTGAGGCGGTTTTACAAATGACTGGTCTGTACACGTACCTGCGGATGGGAAGGAGTGAATGAATTATCTTGCTTTGCATGCATGCACAGGTTTGGCTTTACCTGTGAAACTGTCTTTATCTCAACCTGCGAGGTTTTGCACTTTTACCCTTCAGATTCTTCACTCCGTCTTGCTGGGGGCTGAGTGAGTGAGCGGCTGTGTGGGGATCAGCTCCCTGCTGGGGTTAAACCACCACATGGTTTAACATGGACCGAACTCTACAATGCTGAGATGCTCTCTTGTGCCAGCTCATCCTGCAAAAACAAAGGAACAGCTTGCAGATCTGCCACCTTGCTCCTTAAGGCCAGCAGCTGACCATAGAGCTGCTTCTTGAGTTTTACTTCGGTAATTTGGGCAACACCCGAATGCTTCAACAATTGCACATTCAGAATGCCTTGTTGGAAAAACTAGTTTGGACAATAGAAAAGGCGAAGAAAAATCTGCCTTTTTCCTCATCTGTTATGTTAGATTATATTCCATCTATTGTACAAAATGCCCTATATATCATGTGCTGTGGACTCTGATTATAAACACAGTTCCAATCTAATAGGAGAGAGCCAATCTAGTTAAAATACCTTATTTTTTTCAAATTTCCTGCCCTATCACTTATAAAAATTCTAACTCTGGTTTTGGCACTCACCTGAGAAACACTTCCTAGTATAAACTATAAGGACAAATGCTATCATTAGATAATAGTAATTAAGAAACATATGCTACTTTTGCCACAAGTTCAGGCTATTAAAACATCTGGAGAGTAGATAACTGAAACAATTTGAGCACAGCGATAGATCTCTTTTTAATGCTATTTTATATACGCCTGGATCTAAACTACTTGCTTCTTTCATTCCTGGTTAAAAAGAAATTAGTTTTTAAAAAATTAAAGGAAAAAAAAAGCATGATATGAAATTCCACATTGTAAGAGCTGTTGTGGCAGCCAAGGCAAGAGGATGTCCCAGGGAGGGCCCAGGACTCATGAGCCAATTTTTCCTTTGATGTCAAGTCTGGTTTGAGGAAACTGGAAAAATGGTACAGAATGGCCAAGACTTCATTTTTTTCCCCAGTTACTTAGAATTCAGATTGAGATTTTGAAAGTGTTCAGCAATAATATGTTGGCCTAGTTCTGCTCACTTACTTAAAACTGATTTGTACCTGCTGACCGTTTATCACTGAAATGTTCAAAGAAAAAGGCTATTTCTGCTGGAGCTATCAAAAAATGCCTTTTTAGAAGAATTCTCCTAACCTTATTTTACAATAAAGTGGTTCTTTGAAGAGAGGTAAATAGTAGAATGAGGTCAGGATATAATCTCTGTGAGAACAAAATCTGTATTAGGGCAAGTGAAAATAAACAGAATTTTCCTGAGTCCTATTTTTGCATTTCTTCTGGCACGTTAGTCAGTGACTACCGAGCAACATAGAAAACTTACTGGAAATGGAATATGGATCTACATAAAAAATGTATTGGGACACTATACTAAATAGTGAAGGAAATAAATATCAATTACCTCTGCTTCAATTGGTAAAAACAAACAAACAGGTGTTCCTAAGGTTTTGTTTACAAGTGTTCTTCGTTACAGAGTTAACGATTTTCTATACATTCTGAAATCTAAAAACAGATTAAGGTGTATATTCTGAACTCCTGCTCTTTAGTAGTCAATATTTAAAGTTATCCATGCATTTCTGGAAAGAAGACGACACTATTTATGGGGAGAAATAGTAAAATAATTGTGCCTATCATCTAAGGTGCAATAAAACCGAAACAAATTCTTCCAGCTGGGTTTTGTATGACACCAACTGCCAACAATCCTTTCATATAATGACATGACTTATATTTGTCAAATATGACAGGACAAGTAATTTCCTGTTTGTCAAAATTCATTACCGCAAAGTTGATGGTAAAATCTAATCGTGATTAATTAAGTACTGTGGGGGTGTACTGGAATAAAGAGATACTGCAGTATTTTCCCGTTGCCTCCAAGTGCCCTTTGGGGTTCAGATATTGAGAGCAACAGAGATTTTGGCCTTTATTGCTGAGGCCACACAAAATTGTGAAGTTCTTTGTTTATCTGGTTCTTCAATATAGACTAAAACCCTAAGGTTTTGTAGTGTAATTTCTGGTGTCTAGTGGGCTGGTAATAGTTGAGAGTGAAAAAAAGGAGGAAATATGTAGTCTGTGCATCAAGCAGCATGCAGAAACAGTGGCAAAGTCTGCAAGACTTACAATGGTGGAGGTGAAAGTAGTCACAAGAATAAAATGTCGCTTCTTGGTGGCATGAAATTGAAGATTTATTTATTAAATGAGATTGAGGTAAAAGATGGATGGAGATTTCTTTTCCAAAATTGCTGTTTAGTGCCACACACACCCCGTGACACACACTCATGCCAGGCCAGGCCCTGCCCCTCTGGCCCAGTCAGGACTCACCTCATAGGCCCAGGGGACTCACCTCTGTGCCCTCAGTGTCCCCAGGCCCTGCTGGTGGCCTGACCTTGTGACAACCTTGAAGTGCTTCCCCTCCATCATTAGCAGAACAAAGGGCCTTGTTATGCCTTAAACAACTGGTTTTTGTTACTTTGGGAGGACAGGCAGGTGGTTGTGCAGAGAGCCATCTCCCTTGTCCTTGCTAAGGTATTGTGTTTGGCGCTGAAGATGTAGATAGTTATGGTGTCAAGCACCTTGTTAATCACTGTGAAGGCCTCATGACCTAGTTGGAATGAGATTATTTCATCTGTCGGACAGCCAGCTACCTGAAGAAAGCCATGAACCAACAGCTACCCCGGTGGGCAAGACAACTCATTTCTGGTTGGCACAGTGAACTTTCCCCTAGTTTGCAGACCCCAGACCATTTCCAGAAGAGTCTCCCTAACTAGCATGAAGAGTGAGCAGAGGGAGGAGATGAACTGCCCACATGTAAATGAACTGGGTTATATAATGACCCCACACGTGGCACGTGGTTGGAACATGTACGTGCTGGTGATCGAAATCTTCAATGCGTCCACCCTCCCTTCACTAGACATCACTGGATCGATAACCTGTGGAGTGGTGATATTTTACTCTCTTTCTCACTCATATCTCAGTTTATATCTTATTCTCTTTCTCTCATACCTTAGAGTAAGAGAGAGGGAAGGAAAACTCTTTTTCTTCTTGAACATATAAAAGAAACATCATCTTAAGCTCTGCTGTTGGATTCTTGTTAAATTTTGTATTGTAGCTAGTAGTGGTTGCCAACCGTTGCTTGTAGAAGGACTTTTGCTGTTAATGTATTGATAAGGTCTGTGATATCGTAAAATACTTCTGCCAAGTCACTAAACGCTGTAACTAGTATTTCACCACGTACTTTTAGTAAACTCATAATTGAATTGGACCCCTGGAGTGATTGTCTGTCATTCACTTCACATAACCACGCAGAATTAACCCAGAGTTAACTCACAGCTGGTCTCATCTGTTGAGTCAGAGCATGTGTCGCGTTCAGAGTTAACTCACCCTCATCCCATCTGTTGGGATGGGACAGACCTCTACATGTAATTATCCAAGTGCAGGCTTGGACTCCTACAGGGTATAAAACCACAACCAGTAGATGTTCCCCAAAAGTATTTTCACTATTTATTGTTTTCTAAATTACATGCTTGACACAAGCCACCAGTGGGCTCATGGGCCAAGTCACCCTGAGATAAGCTCTTTGACTTGCTCCGTATTTATTGTCAATCATCTGGTATTACCTGGTTTACTAGCACAGTTAAGTTTTGCATCATGCCAATAGGCAAATTAAAGTTTTTATAAGTACAATAGCTCTTAAAGAAAATGAAGCTGAAAATAACAATAAGAATTATTGTATCATGATGCTTTAGTTATCATGAGCATGAAACATTAAACACTGCTAGCATGGAGAAAGTCTGAAAATAAGAGAAATATAATGTAAAATTTAGGTTAGAAAAGTCCAAATCTCTTTATCCCTATAAGAATGTGGAAAAATAATACTTCATGTTTGAGTTATTTCTTCCAGTAATTAAGTTTTGTTGTGGAGAGTTGTTTTTTTTCTTGATTTTTTTGAGGAAAGACCTCTGATAATCATCTGTTCCAATCACCTGCTCAACAAAGGACCAGTTCCAACATTAGATCAAGTTAAACAGGGTAATACACAGCAGAGTTTTTGATATACCCACTGGAATTTTGAATATTACCTAATTTACCTTTCCTAATTTGCTAGGGGAAATTTGTAAGACTAAAATGAAGAGACCCCAGGACCTAATCCTAATTGTATTGAAGTCACTTGGATCCTTCCTGCTTAACAAAATTTGTGTTTTCTTTTTGCCTAGGCCTCCTGCACAGAGTTTTATTTTCAAAGTGGAAGACAATAGAAATAGCAATCAAATGAACAAGTATAAAATGAAGCTTATCTAGTCAGATTTGATAATTCCTTTGTATTGTGTATGCTACTCAGTCTTTGTGGAGGTATTTGCTTTGTTCTAAAGTGCAGAACAATTCTGGAAATAGATCACCTAAGCAAAAGAACACAAAGGTCTGAATCTTCCTATGGAAGGATAAAGATTTCTGGAAAACTACAATTAGTTTGTGTGATCTTTGTTAGTACTTTTTTCTACTGGGGATTTACTACAAACCACTGTCTGTTCTTGTGAGTCAGAATGGTTTCCACTGGGTTGATAACCATACTTCAGATGAATACCAACATTTATCTACATCCCATGTGAAACCTATGGAGAAATAGAAGCGGTTTGATTTTCAGTTACCTGGGTGTAGTAAAATCTTTATTTTGTTATAGTTCGTTCAGGTTTTGATGTCCCAGTTATTCACTTTTATGCATGGAGTTTAGGAAAAAAATAAATTATTAAATTGATTGATTGGACTGTTGTACCCTTTAAAGATCACAATTGATACTGATAGCTTCTTTTCATTATGTTTTTTTTTAGAATTTTTAAGAATATTGAGTGCTAAGAGGTATCTTTAAGAACTGTCAGTACAAACAACTGAGAGATAAAGGTGGAAAGGAGGAATGTGCAATTATGTAATTTTAGAAAATGAATGACAATAAAGGAACTGATAACTGTTTACAGTCACAGAGAAGGTTCATGGTCATTCTGTGGCTTCCAGATCTTAAGGCACCTCTGATTTTAACAATAGAAAATAAAAGAGGAAAAGATGCTGAGGTGCAAAAGGAGCAACAACAGACCAGAAGAAAAGGGAAACAATGTAGAAGTGATGGATCAAAAGAAGCATCAGGAGGAAAAACAAGAGAAGGAAAGATGGAGAGGAGAGGAGAGGAGAGGAGAGGAGAGGAGAGGAGAGGAGAGGAGAGGAGAGGAGAGGAGAGGAGAGGAGAGGAGAGGAGAGGAGAGGAGAGGAGAGGAGAGGAGAGGAGAGGAGAGGAGAGGAGAGGAGAGGGAGAGGAGAGGGAGAGGAGAGGGAGAGGAGAGGGAGAGGAGAGGGAGAGGGAGAGGGAGAGGGAGAGGGAGAGGGAGAGGGAGAGGGAGAGGGAGAGGGAGAGGGAGAGGGAGAGATGGTTCAGAATTTTATTGAGTAGAACCTGATGTTTACCAAACCAGCATGTAAAGGTTGTCACCAAAATCCTTTTCAGATAGAGCTTTACTGGAAATGCCATGTGGGGCCTTCCAAGTGGAGGGAAAGGGATGGGAATATATCAAAAAATGTGATGAATAGTGAAAGAACTAACTGCAGCAGTCAATATGATCAGTGCTTGGGAGAACAGAAGGGAAGATGGATATGGGACTTGGTAAATTCAGGTAGAAGCAACCTGAAATGTAAGTGTTGTTTGTAAGAGGATGAGCAGATCCAACAGCTTGGTTCAAGATGAAGAATGCAGAGGAAACGGACACTGGAAACATGATGAGAAACAACAGGAAAAGAAGATTACTACTGCTGAGTATTTAAGGTAAATTAAATGACTTTGACAGGAAAAGTTCAAATAGAATGTTCTGAAACTCTGAAATTTTCATAGCAAAATATATGAATTTGCAGGCATAAGAAACTTTGTGTCTGTTTTCTAGTGGAATATTTATAGTCCTCACCCTTTGATTCTGTCTTACAGACATTTCATCAAGTAATGCAAAATTCTGCACAGTCAACAAAGACAAGTTAAGCATTCTTTAAAAGTTAGTGTTTTCTGGGCATTTTATGCATTTTTTTTAATGTTCTGACAGATGAACAATGGTTCTCAGTGTTCACAAATAACCTTTCATTGATAAAAGAACAATAATACTTCATTCCTTCCTCATACAACTTCCTATATTCTAAGACGCTTTGATCTTTCCCTTGAATTTTTACCAATTTCATGAAGAAAAAATGTTATAGCATACTGCATAAAATACAATAAAATATATTATGGTCCTACAAAATTCCTTTATAGAGTAGATGGGAGTAAAGTGTGAAGTGATCTTCATGTAGAGTAAAAGGATTATTCCCTGTGAATCATCAAATCAGACAGAACGTTTCCAGTGTCGCAAGTGGAAGTAGCAATGTCATGTCAATAATCATTGAGATTAGAGACGCAGGTATTAGGCTCTCCTGACAAATCTTATTAGAATGACAATAGCGACTGGTAGCAACTGAAGTCTTGTTTTCCTGCTACTGTCAAAACCCCATTCAGAAATCTTTCACTAATATTATTTCTTTATTTTATATATGCAAGGTATAAGAATATACAGTAAGAAAACAAGAATGGTTTCTTTAGACTTCATCTGAAGATCTCTTTCCTTTTAATAAATTGTTACCTCTGTGAAGTAGAATTATTCTAATGTTCATAATGTATAAAAGTTTTCTGATCAATATATTTTTATTAATAATGTAGTCAATGAAAATTACATTAACTTCCTTGAATGATAAGAAATTCTGAACTTCAAAGATATTACTTCTTTTTTTTTCTACAGCCATTCATTTCCATTTCTTTTGTACTCTGTCTAATATTCTTCATACCACTGTGACAGCTACATGTGCGGCATGAACAAATTAGAGTTTAAGAGTTTGCCCTATAATATTTTCATTTGATAGAAACTGTATTGGAACCATTCATTGCTACTGACATTTTTTCATTAAAAATACTTGTGTAGCTGTTTAATACCAATGGTGGACAAATGTTTTTTCTTCCCTCCCTCTGGCTCTTGCTCTGTTGTCCTTGGATCAAGCTGGTACAAATGCAATGTTCCTGAGAGCTTACAAATATAGTTCCTCTAAAAGAATTACTGCAACTCCGTGTAAATGCTTTAGAAGAATCAAATTTGTAAGCTTTCAGAAATGTGAAATTATATACACTTGTCTTTGCACATATATATACAGTGAATATATATTCTTTTTGAAACACAGAGTTCATAACACATGGACAAAGACATCAGAAAAAAAGATGGTAAACTTGAAGTACATTCCCCGAAGGGAGATTCTTTTTGAAAATGCAATTTCCTTTATTGTTTTTAAGGTGCTGAAATTTAAGATGTAATAAAACATGAATACCAATTTGGAAGCATTAGTTGCTCCTGGCAACCTTGAGAATGCATTATGCTTTATTTTTCCTCTCCATCATCTCTGCAAAAACCGAGCAGGAGAATGAATAACAGCACGTGCTCACTGAACCAATATACGGATCTGACCTCCTTTTCCCCTTCTCACTAACAATAAATTATCATTAAAATGATGGCTGTAGGTATGATACTATCACGCAGCACATCTCAGATCAGTACGAAATTCCCCCTCGTGCCACCTTTTGACACTATAGAGCAGTCTGGTTTAGCCCCAAGCCAGCTGAGAGTATTTCCCAGAGGAGACTTCTGTTTGCATTTTGAAAGTCTTGCATGAAGATTACCAAATTAATAAAATGTTTTTAGCATAAATCAGCATCAGGTTTTTTTAAAAAATCCAGATCCCCTTGAGCAAGAGGGAGTATAGCAAACTTCATATAATGGAAATATAAGTTAAGATAGTATTACTGGGGGGAGGAGGTGTTAAAATTACTTTTTAAACTGTACATGAAAAGTTTGCTTAATATTTTTTTTTTTTTTTTTTTTAATACAGATAATTTTTCTCCTGGTCTTCTTGTAACTGGCACCTCCTGGTGAAGTTGCGAGAGTTGAATACACCTGTAAACTTGAAGAAACACTTGGCAAGCCTTGCTGCAACATGCAGTCATCAACTTGTGTTGCATTAGTCATTAGCTATTTACAGAGAGCAACTTCATGGAAAGAATTGGAAGCTCACTTCAGATCTACATGTGCATCTAAAACTTCACATGTGAAAAGCTGCTTCTTCTTAAAAAAAAAAAAAAAATAGAGTGTGGCAGCAGTATTGCCATTGATTGCTATGGCATTAGTATTTCACCCTAGATACTTATGGAGATTTTGGGAAATTTCTCCTCGCTTAGTGCACCAGAACATCTCACGTGCATTGTGAGAAGCCTCCTGATGTGCGAGCTCTGGCTTGCACTGGGGTCTCTCAGCTTAAACAAGAAAGTCGAAGATTCACAAGGGAACGAGATTCCAGCACTGAGACAGCGAGATGTTTAGTTTTCAAGGACGTGTGTTTAGCGACTTTCAGCATAAAAGACAAAGGCAAGATACTAGGAAAGTAATAGATTGAACACAGAGATGAGTAAACCCTGGTAAGGTGTGGATAATGAAGGCAACGAAGTCACGAGTCCTCGGGACATGGATGGATGGGCTGGGGAAGGCGCTCACGCGGAGCATTAGACCTGGTAAGTGACTGGGAGAGGGGAAACAAGATTGTCAGAAGTCTTATAGGAAAATGTAAACTTAAAGGATGTTTAAAGGCGATTGTGGGAACGGGTAAAACTTCTCATGGGTGGTGGAAAGGAGGCACTGTGGTGTAATGAACACTGGAAAATTGAGAGGAGGGGTGATGGAAGTTTGTTGTTGCAAGTAAACAACCTGTGCATGTAAAGATGGCCAACCTTGCACAAGTAAGCTTGTGCAAACGAACAACCGGTGCATGTTCAAGGGGAGGAGGAAGGGCAGGCACCAAACTCTGTTCAGCAACTGATGACAGAGCCCAGGGAATGGCAGAAGATGTGCCAGGGGAGGGTCAGCTGGACATGAGGAAATGGTTCTTCACCCAGAGGTGCTGGACACCGAACAGGCTCCCCAGGGAGGTGTCACAGCCCCAACCTGACAGTGTTCAAGAAGAGACTGGACAACGTCCTCAGACACACAGTGTGTCCTGTGGGGTGTCCTGTGTGGAGACAGGAGTTGGACTCCATGATCCTGTGGGTCCTTCCAGCTCAGGACATACTGCTGGGACCATAGACCACATTTAGGCACACTTTAAGCCTGATCGCCTGACGAGTAAGACCAGGCTCAGGCCATTTGTACCATTCATGGTTCTGTGAATGTGGGTTTTGTCTGTGTCAGTTTTGCCTGTGAAGGGGCAGCTCTTTCCTATGTCGGGATGTTGGGGCTGTGGGTTCATTCTGACTCCTGTCTGGTGGGGGGACCACGGTGGCCTGGCTGGAGCAGATTGGGACATGAGCAACCTCTCGGACCCCATGGACATTGGGTTGGTGGGCTAGGAAGGGCTGGTCCTCTGGATCCCAACGTCCCCTGGATCCCAACGTCCCCTGGATCCCAACGTCCCCTGGATTCACCGTCCCTGAACACACAGGAGGAGGTGCTGTCACTTGCGTGTTTAAAAATACTCTTTCTTTACATGAAGGTACTGACAAACTAAATAGATTTTATACTCGAAGGATATGGTTTCACCTGAAAAAAATCATCATGCTGTACTACTACATGTAGGCCTAAAACGGGCCATTTACAAGCCAGGACACACGTACTCTCCACCAAGGGAGGAATAAACACACCATTGCTTTCCTGAACAAGTACTATGGAAACATGTATTATGTATTAAACCCTGAATAACTTCAGTGAGAGGCTTTTACGTATTCTTGATCCTTCTTCATCAAGCCAGACAGAAATAGACATGTCAATATAATACAATGATTTTCTTCAAGCTAACTAGCTGATGAGACAGAAGTGGTTAGCGTCAATCCCGGGGGAGACACCAACACTTCCAGATCAATTTTTCAGATTTGAAGAGCCTGGAATTGTAAAACTGTAACTTATGGGTTGTTATTTAAGATAAATTTCTGAATCTATTAAAGGATTGTGAAATACCAATTTACATAGGAGGAAAAGAAAAAAAAAAAAGGAAAAAAGAATGAAAAGATGAAAAGATGCTGAAATAGCAAAAGGAATACTATTGCTTGTTATTCGTAGGATCTCACCATCCTTCCACTCTTCTCACTTTGATCTCTTGGGAAGGGAAGGAAAAGAACAAACAAACCACCAACAAGCCAACAAGTGCTGACCTGTTAAATTGCACATCTTCTGCTCATCTAATTTAGAGCAGCCTAAACAAAAACTAAGTGTTTGGAAGTCAACAGGATGCTAAAACAAGTGATTATTTGAATTTTATTCAGACTATCATTTTCAGTGGCTACTAACAACTGGACTACTCTTATGATAACAGTTTGAGTTTTGCCAGTGGATTTCACCATGTGTGCTGCTGAGGTGACCTCTTAGACCCAGCATCCTCAGGACACTGCTGGAGACACAGAAAATAACTCTGACAGCTTGGGGTCTAAGGAAGCTGTGGTGGAAATGAGACAAGGCTTGTAGCTCTTACTAACAGAAGGTAAAAGTGATAATAGAATTGGCTTTTTTAATGTTCAAGAAGTAATTATGAAGACAGCGACCGTCATTGTGCTGGGCACTGGGGAGGCCAAACCATGAATCCTGGGGCAGTTCTGGGCCCCTCAGCTCAGGGCTCAAAATGGTGGCACCAAAATCACCTCAGGGCTCAAAATGGCAGCACCAGGGGTGGCGGGATTACCTCATGAAAGGCCTTGAGGTGCTGGAGCGAGTTGAGAGAAGGGAACGGAGCTGGTGAGGGGCTGGAGCACAAGTGTGATGGGAGCGGCTGAGGGACCCGGGGGGTTCAGCTGGAGAACAGGAGCTGAGGGGAGACCTTCTGATCTCTGAACTGCCTGAAAGGAGCTTGGAGCCAGGGCGGGTCGGGCTCTGCTCCCCAGGAACAAGCACCAGGAGCACAGGAAATGGCCTCAAGTTGCGCCAGGGGAGGTTGAGGTTGGATGTGGGGAACAATTTCTTCCCCAAAGGGCTGTGGGGCATTGGAACAGGCTGCCCAGGGCAGTGCTGGAGTCACCATCCCTGGAGGGTTGAACAGACAGACATGAGGTTCTCAGGACATGGGGCAGTGCCAGGGGTGGGGTATGGTTGGACTCAATGATCTTGATGGTCTCTTCCAGCCAAAAGGATTCTGGGATTCTAGGATTCTAAACAAGGATTAAGATAAAAAAAGCATTTCAAGGAATAATGACTTGTTGTTTTTTGAGAATCACTGAATGGTTCCTTATCCTACTGACCAGTGGACCTACATTTTTCCTAATCCTCCTTTTGCTGCTAAATACCTTTATAAGCCCTTCCCACTGCCCTTCATATCCCTTTCCAGATTCAACTGCAGGTATGCTTCTGATTTTCTAACCCCATCCCTGCATCCTCAAACTGTAGCTCCCTTTGGAGTATGAGGAATGTAGCTATCAAAATTAATTGCTGGAGCTTGAAAAACTCACGAGTTTTCAGTTGTAGTGCTCTAGTGAAAACCAAAACCAGCTGTCTAAAATAAGTCTTATATGGCTGGACCTCTCTTGCAGGGCCTAGATTTTATAATCACACCTTTTCCCAAACAATTAGTGTCCTGCAGTATACTCATCCATGTCTTAGTATCAATAAGGGAAGTCCGTTCTTTTTTATTTGACTGTGTATTTGAGCTTTCACTTAATTGTACTCATATGCGATAGATGTCAGAACAATGATAATTCATTTTATTTCCCATAATGATGCCGACATGCTTAAGTGAGTATCTCTGATTAATGGTATATTTCCCATCGGTTCTGAAGGCAACTCAATTTTTTTTTTAGTACGATGTCTCTCAGATACTGCATAACAAACTTCTGAAATGAGAGTGGTACTGAACATAAAATATGTGAGCAAAATCAAGATCTCAGGGGAAGCTGTTTTAAAGATGCTTATATACGTTACAGAAGTCTTTTGTCCTTGATCAGGAAGGACCATTTAAAGTGACTGCCAGAATAAAGTACCTTTATCTGTGTGTATGCTTAAAATAGGTGATGTTAATGAGGAGAAGCAAAACCGAAGAACCAAATGGGAATTTGGAGACGGTAATGCTGAGTGTTCTGATGGCACAGAGTGGATTGCACTCAGTCTGTAGAGACTCAAACAACGTCGGCTTTAATATTTTGCTCATGATGTTTTCAAAAATAACTCTTCAGCTTGCTTCAGAATGACATATTTCAGTTTAAGCAAGCAAAATTCATGAAAAAAATGACCTGAAAGAATGTCAGATCATTTTCAGCTTCATGTGAATCAACTTCTTATCTTCTCTTTCACCAGAAATCATCCAAATGTTTCCTTTGATCAAAGCCAATCCTCATTCTTCCACCCAACACACAGTTTTTCCACTACATCAATTATTCGCCCAGATCTGCTCTCAGTGTAACACTTTTTTTCTGGTTTCAGCTAATTAGATTTTGCCAGGTCTTGTGCATTTTCACTTGTTCAATCTCTATCAATCACTTTAATTGGAGCAAAGAAGTAGCAGTTTGCATGATCTTGCTATTCAGTCTAGTCAGCTAGGCTGTCAAATAAGTTAGATTTTACTTGTTTTCTACTTTATTTATTTATTTCAAATGATATTAGTGGAATTGCAAGGGCTCATATGATTCAAAGCTACTGTTTTGAGTGAGGAGTTACAGGCAGATGAACAATTACTGCAGGTTAATATCACGTATGATTTTCCAAGTGTCAGCTACTTTTTAAAATCTCCAGAAATTGATGCCCCCGATTTATCTCTGTTGTGTGTATCCAAAATACATTAGATAACTGAAACTTGTGATATTCTTGCATTCCATATTTCTGCCATATCTATTTCTACCCAGCGTCATGAAGTTTGATTGTAACCATTCATTGCAACCCAGCTCTGAAAGACAATATGCAGTCGCTTGAACTGCAAAATCGTGTTATGTCCCTCTGTATCACAAATTCTGCCTCCTTACCAAGGAAAAGAAACTGCTCTGAATTATTACTGCAACCATCCTTTCTTAGAGTATAGGGAGTTAAAGGAGAACTGCTCTGAAGTTAAATTAAAAGCGTTAGGTAAGCAAGATACTGGCAGATTTTGCAGATCAGTTGTTTGCAAGGCTGATTGTTTAAATGTCTGGTTAAATTAACTCCCCGCCTATTCCTCTTCATGGATTTCCCTCTCAATTTCAAATTTAAACTCATTAAGGGCTTTTCCAATACCAGTGTCAATCCAAAATGCACAATTTGCATGTCATCTAGTGTATATGGGGAAACAGTGATGAACAAAATGCTATTTAGCATAATCTATAAAAATAAGCTTGAATAACTAACTCTTCCCAATGAAAATATATCATATTATCATGCTAGACAGTATCAAACTAGCCAGTATCATACTATCCTACTGTATAGAGCATTTCATGCACAAACTGTACGTTATCCAGTTAATAAACCAACACACGTCTCTTGCTGTCTAGTTCAGTTTTGCATGTAGAGACAAACAAGCTCAAATATGCTGATGTTTGGTTGGCTCCTGGAATACTTGGGGAAATTTAAGGAGAAACATATGGTGAAACAATCTGGCTGTATTAATTTCAGTGATAAGTCTTCCTCACAGCTTCAAATGTTGTATTTCCCAATAAATAGTCCTCTAAAAAATTAAAACATTTGCCTAATGCTTGATTATGACTAATGCATGAAGTTTGAATAGTGATAAAACTTACAGAACCAAAACATGATTTTACCACTAAAACACCAACTCTGCTACTGAAGCAAGATACAGAATCCCAGGACCCCAGGCTGGCTGGGTTTCAGGACCTCTGCAGATCCCCAGTGCAACCCCGCTGCTCACGCAGGGTCACAGAGCAGATCACACAGGTGGGTCCAGGTGGGTTTGAATGTCTCAGAGAAGGAGACTCCACACCCGCTCTGGGCAGCCTGGGCCAGGCTCTGGCACCTCCCAGCAAACAAGTTTCTTCTCATGTTCACATGGAGCCTCCTGTGTTTCAGTCTGTTCCCGTTGCCCCTCACCCTGGCATTGGGCACCACTGAACAGAGTCTAGTCTATCCTCTGACACCCACCGTGTGATATTGGTCCCATGGTTAAGATCCCTCTCAGCTTCTCTTCTCCAGTTCAACAGCCCCAGCTCTCTCAGTGTCTCCTCAGCACAAAGATGCTCCAGAACCCTCAGCATCTTTGTGTTCCTCCACTGGACTCTCTCCAGTGGTTCCTTGTCCTTCTTCAACTGGGGAGCCCAGAACTGGACCCAGAACTGCAGATGGGGCCTCCCCAGGGCAGAGCAGAGGGGGAGGAACAACCTCCCTGACCTGCTGCTCACACTGTTCCTCATGCACCCCAGGTACCTTTGGCTTCTTGGCCACAAGGGCACATTGGTGATTCATGGTCACCCTGTTGTCCCCCAGAACTCCCAGGTCCTTCTCTGCAGAGCTGCTTTCCAGCAGGTCAACCCCAACCTGTACTGGTGCCTGGGGTTGTTCCTCCCCAGGTGCACGACCCCACACTTGCTCTGGTTGAACTTCATCAGGTTCTTCTCTGCCCAGTCCATCCTGTCCAGGTCTCTGGATGGCAGCACAGCCTCTGTGTGTCAGCCCTTCTTTCCAGTTTGGTGTTATCAGCAAACTGGCTGAGGGTGCACTCAGTGTGTTCATCCAGGTTATTGATGAGCAGGTTGGACAGAACTGGACCCAACACTGACCCCTGGGGAAACCCATGAATGACAGGCCTCCAGCCCGACTCTGCACCGTTGATCACAAACCCCTGGGCTCTGCCATCCAACCAGTTCATGACCCATCTCATGGTGAAATCAGTCACACAACAGTGAGCTCAGTGCCTCTGAGTTGCCCAGGGGGTACAACTCATCAGACACATTTCATTCGGCACCTCTGTTCTGTTCTGCACTAGTACTACACAGTGACTCTCATGCATAAGTTTGACAGTGACAGATGGAAAGGGAAGAAAAGTCACTTTTTCTATTTTTTTTTTACTAACATACTGGATGAACTTTAACTGTTTGCCTTCAGCTGCTGATACCGCATGGGGGCTGTTCCTCCCCACTCTTCATATTCTGACCCGTTTGTTCTCCAAGATTCAAAAGACTCTGTGCTGACTTCAGTGGATTTTCTCTTAGACTATTCACACTATTTTCTTATTTTTGCTCCTACTTACATAGAAGTATATTAGGCATGCATACCATTTTCTCCTGTTACTTTCTAACAGCAGTTGACATTTATGTGTTGGATTTTGTAACACACTCATTGACAGTTCTAAAAAGATTCTCTAAAAAAAAAAAAAAAAAAAAAAAAAAAAAAAAAAAAAAAATCTTTGTTGGAAGATTAAATATATATGTGCCAAAGTTAAATTTCTGGTTTTGCACATATCTAGTATAAAAAATAGTTACAAAGGGTAGTCTAAAGGGTATTTGTATGTACACTACCAAGTATACATTATCCAAGAATGTAACTGCACTGAGTTCTTAAAATGTTTGTCATTTCTTTTGGAACCTAAATATGAGAGTTCTTGGTTTTATTCAGCAGAACTCTTTCTATGAGCCCATGCACACATATGCATACATCCATATGCATTAAATATATATTTTACATATATACATAAAGTCTCTTGTGTGTATGCATGTAATATCTAGTTCCTGTGTTGTCAGTTTAAGAAAACAGAGTCCATTAGATGTCAGTAACCTCGCAAAAGGATTATATGTAATGTACAAGTTCATCATTACTAGAAATGAACAATCTACAATTAACCTGTTTCTAAATATGACACCAGGTCTACCCACCTGGATCTATGTTTTTTGCCTCTAAAAGTTGGAATAAAATTTTTGCGTGAGGTTGCAAACAATTATTTAATTAATTTATTTATTAATGGCAACCAGCTGAACAAATGAAGGTATTTATCCAGTCTAGAAGATAAGCAGTGTAGAAGATAACCAGTTTATAAACAAAATCTGTCTCCGCTGCACATCCAGTTGCTTTTGCTATTCAACACAAGATTTTCTTGCCAGGAGGAAAAAGAAAAAAAGGAAAAACCAGCCCATCCCAGCAGACTCGTTTCAAAGGCTGTCTCTCCACTAATGCTATTCTAGCAGTGTGGCAATAGGTGTTGTGTGGGCAGGTCCTAGTGCTGGTGTTGCTGGGTGATATGATGTAAAATGCATCACTTTTCTCTTCTGCTCCAGTCCCCAACATGAAGAATCACCGAGGGATGGATTGCCCACAACAAAGAGGTTTCTGGAGCAGGGTTTGCCATTTCCCAATAGCTGCTCCTGTTTGCTGTCCCCTTTCACAGCCAGGACCTCTTCAATTTCAGTTCCCATTTCAAAGCCCATAAAAAACACCCTCTGAGAGCTGTGCAGCTGTAGCCTGTCCATGGTTACCTGATCTCTCCTCAATGCTTCAGCTGCTATTCAAATTTCCCCTGCTCTTGAGAATTTTCCAGTCTTTTATTTAGTTCTGGAGCCCCTCGCGCTCCACCCCACCAAGCTCCCAAATAGAGGCGGTTTCCTTAATTTTAAACATCCAAACCTGTCTCTGTGGGGTCTCCCATCTTCGAAGTCCTGTGGTTATAGCTCCTCATGGGATCTACAGCAAGGGATGATCTGCTCAAAGACTTGCTTTGGAGCACCTGTTAAAAGGCTTTGTGACTAATTAATTAATTAATCCACAGAAATGGTGGTTCAACCAGCAACAAATTATGTTTCAGTCCCTTCCAAATCAACATATGTTCTTAATCAGTGGATAATCTCTCGAAACAATCACTGTGATCATCTAAACAAAGCAGTTCAGTGTCTGACAATACACAGTATTTTCTTTCTGGCAAACGATACCTTTTTCTTCCCAGATCACTTGGGGGTTATATTGACAGCTCAATGACTTGAGACCAAATTAATAAACCTGCTAAATGGCAAAAAATCATACTGGTGTATTTCTTATCTTTCAACATTTATCAATTTATTTGACAACCTGTAGAATTGGCTAATTTGCTTAAGTGGCATATTCTGAAGAATGCCTTATCAACAAGACAGGACTTGAAAAGTTTCTGGGGAAGATGACATGAATGGCCAAGCTGAGGAATAGCTTCCAGGACTGTCCTGTAATGCAGAAAGAAGATGACAATTAAACATCAGGATTTGAGAGGAATCATTCTCTGTTTCTTCCAGGGTGGTGGTTGGGGGACAATTAACAAAATGAGCAGCTCCAGACTAACAAAAAGCAGCTTTTGCAAAAGGTGTGGGAGCTGCATGTCCATCTTGGCCAGCAGAAATCCACATTTTAAAAGAAGTTGCTGTCAAAGCTCTTACCTACAGCAAAATCCATGTTAATGTTGCAAAGCAATGTATAGTAAATACGCTTGTCTGTCATTACTTATTGATTAGAGAGTTTGAAATCACTGTGATGGAAGTGTTTAGAAAACTGATAGTCAAACCAATTTTGAAATTGAAAACCAAACTTTATGAAAATCTCCTCATTTTTTGCCATCTCGGTGGTCACATTACTCATGCTTCTGTAAATAACGTGTCTGGATATGCCTACCATGTTATGAAATACTTGTTTACTCTCACTGGTTACACTAGTTTAGTACACTTATTATTTTGCTCTGAACCCAAATATATTGATTATATCCCATCTAATACACTTATAATGCATGAGTGATGCAGGCTGCTGCTTTGTATACATTGAGAATTACTTTATAGTTGCTGCTGCTTGTCATAGTGGTCATCTTAAAATATCCCAATAGTCAGTGGAGCCATTTGATTTCATGGAATAAAATACACTGTTTGAAAACCCCATTTGTGCCCACAAAACTCTAAGGCACATTTCTACCATAAAAATTGAGTTCTAGTCACTTAAGACTTTACATTCAAAAGTTGCTAGAAGAAGTTCAGCCAGTTTTGGCCTCCCGATCAATCACATCAAGCAGTTTTGCATGGGGATGCAGGGTAAATTTCAAGTGATTTGAGGGACACTGTATCAATTGATTTTGCTAATGTAGACAAAACCTAACAGATACAGAGCTTGCAATTTGTCTTCTTTTGGAAAGGTATTGACTATCAATCTAATGAAATGCTTCTTTATCAGCCAGGAAAAAAAAAAAAGTATAAATTGAATTCTCAGTTTGCAGGGTTTTTAAGTCCCAGAAGTTCAGTCATTTTTGCTATTTATTCATTCTAAGAAAATCACTTTATTCATAGCACAAAAGTGGGTGGAAAGCCTCTCTAGAATTATTTAATCTGATCTGAAAGACACTTTTTTTTTCCTTCACCCCTTGCTGCCAGGTGTGTCCGTCTCTGCCACGTACAAATCACCTCCATTTATTCCTCTAGCTGCTCTCTCGGGCCCCAGAACTTCATTATGGCTGTAACCTCCAACTCTTGCCATCTAAATTGCAAATTCTTTAGATAATTCCTTTCTGAAGAAGCGGGTGAGGATAAAGAGTCTCCTATCAGAGGCTGTAATTTGATGTAGCATTAGTCGGTGCAAGGCTTTGGTAGCAGAGGGGCTGCAGGGGTGGCCGGCTGGGAAAACATTTAAGAAAGGGAAAAACACTTGCACAGGCAGCGAGGAGTGAAGGAGAAAATTTTTAAAAAGGAAGAAACAACCTGTGGACATGAAAATCAGAAGAGAAGGAGGGGTAAGCAGCGAGGAAAAAAAGCAGGCTAGATATAAGGAAGAAATCATTGCCTCTGAGAGTGGTGAGAGCCTGGCCCAGGTTGGCCAGAGAGGTGGTGGATGAACCATCCCTGGAGACATCCCAGGCCATGCTGGATGGGGCTCTGAGCAACCTGAGCTGGTGAAGACGTCCCTGCTCATGGCAGGGGTGGCACTGGGGGAGCTGGGAAGGGCCCTTCAACCCAAACTGTTCTGTGATTCTAAAATCACACAATCCCAGAATGTCAGGGATTGAAGTGACCTCAAAAGCTCATCCAGTCCAGTCCCTCGCCAGAGCAGGAACAGCCAGATGAGGTTACACAGGAAGGTGTCCAGGTGGGTTGGAATGTCTGCAGAGAAGGAGACTCCACAACCTCCCTGAGCAGCCTGGGCCAGGCTCTGCCACCCTCATTGAGAAGAAGTTTCTTATTAAATTTAAGTGAAACTTCCTGTATTCCAGTTTGTACCCATTTCCCCTTGTCCTATTGGCTGTCACCAAGAAGAGCCTGGCTCCATCCTCCTGACACTGCCCCTTTCCATGTTGATCCCCATGAATGAGTCACCCCTCAGTCCCCTCAGCCTTTCCTCACACGGGAGATGCTCCACTCCCTTCAGCATCTTGGTGGCTGCGCTAGACTCTCTGCAGCAGTTCCCTGTCCTGCTGGAACTGAGGGGCCACAGCTGGACACAATATTCCAGGAGTGGTCTCACCAGGGCAGAGTAGAGGGGCAGGAGAATCTCTCTCAACCTAAATTTTCCAGGTGCTGGAGCAGAGAGTCCCATGCAGTCCATGGAACTGACAACGGTGGAGCAGGTATCTCCCTGGAGCCTGCAGAGAGGATGCTGACAGGAGCTGGCAAGTGTCTCCTGAAGGCCTGCAGCTCATGAAAAGAACACGTACTGGAGCAGGGGATGAGCATGAAGAGGAAGGAACGACAGACATGAAGTGTTATGGACAAACCAGGGCTGGACTAGATGATCTTTCGAGGTCCTTTCCAATTTCTGACATTCTGTGACAAACCATAAGGCCCCATTCTCCATCCACTCACCCCTGTTTGTGGTGGGGGAAGGAGATAGAAGGGAATGAAGGGGTGGAGAAAAGTGTTAATTTATCTTTGTTTCTCTCTCCTCCATACTATTTTAATTGGCAATCAATTAAACTAGTTTTCCCCTAGCTGAGTCTGTTTTGTCAATGAAGGTAATTGGTAAATAAATGTTCTCCCTGTTATTGTCTTGACCCGTAAGTTTTTTATCTTACTTTCTCTGCAGACTTGTTGAAGAGATGGATTGAGAGAGTGTTCAGGGATGCTTGGTCAGCACATCAGTGCCCAACAAAGAAGAAATTACACAGGTATGTTGACCTGAATAAAAGCTCCAATTTGAGAAGGTGATAAAGGTAAAACTTGGCCTAGAGTTTTTTGACGTATATTTTTGGGGAACAAGGAAAAGAAAAAGGCAAAACACAGCAAAGGAAACAAAAAAGAGAGAGATTATTTACCAGGGAACTGATTTTTTTGTGTAATACAGGTTATGAAGAAATAGTTCCATGAAACTTTACGCCTTTGCTTTATTGTTGATACTTTGTTTTCATCAGCTTTATAAACACACAATTTCCTTTTTCTTTCCAAGATCTCCCTTGAAGAACTGCTGTACGTATATTTTATTGTAAACCTCCATTTTCATGCCGCTCGTCCTGGCTCCCAGCGCTGAATCTATGCTAACTCATGTGTTATTCTGAATTTAGCATTCAGTTATTTTATTCAGTGATAGGTTTTATGACGGTGTGCCCTGTAGGTGAAATTTCATTCACTCCATCCTGCTGTTGTACATGCCTTTTCGATGCTTTTCCTGATTCAAGATGAAGACTATAAGCACATATTGGAAGTGAAAAACTCCACGTAACCACTCAGTGTTTTACAAACTGAATTTTCTTGTTATAGCGGCTAGAAGAACTTGTCTTGTTCTCTTACAGCAGACTGTAGAAGCCTTAATCTTTAAAATCTATTTATGAAACTGGGTAACCTTTATGTCTTCTTTTCTTGCCTTTTTTTTTTTTCCTTATTTTTTAATGGGAAATGCACCAATGTAGCCAGCTAATAGAAGCGTATCTTTAAATAATGCCAGAAATTATTTCTAAACCAGCAAGCTTTAGAATCTTAGCTCTTAGAATTTAGGTATGTAGGTTTAATTCTTCTTTACCTTCCCAGGCTTACAAGTAAATGTAAACTCTAAATGATTAAACATGATTTTTAAATAACCTGCTCTTTTCAGTTGAATTAAATAACTGCAAGACAAGAAATGGGTTCTTCAAAAGAATACAAAAAGAAGAATCACAGTGCATTTCAGCTTTACTTTCAGCGGAAATTAATTGTCATAGATAACATGAGTATGTGAAACAACCTCAGGGGAAGCTTTGTAAGAATCAAATAAATAAAAGCAGCATAGGAACAAAACCTGCGTGTTCTATACTATATCTTTAGGAATGCTTATTTTTCATTGTTGTTGCTTTGGTTTGTGTTTTGTTTTCATGTGTTGCGCTTTTTTTGTTTGGTTAAGTTTTTGGGGTTTTTTTAAGGTTTTTTTCCAGTACTTTCCTATAGTTTTCTATTCAGTTTTTAAATATGAGTGATTAAAAGAATATGTTATGTTGTTTCCTTGGTTATGTTTGCTGTCCATTCTAATTTATTACTAGCTGAAAGGCAAGAGCACCGATGCTGAATTGTCTGGCTAGTAGAAAATATGATTGTAACCAGCTGACCCTAAAAGACAGGAACTGTTGATTTAACTATTGCTTTGTTATTTTAATACAGCCATTAAGGCTATTTTAAGAATAATGTAATAACTGTTTAAATATGAGTGCTTCATTCCTTCTTCACAGTTAATTTGGCATAGTGTCCCTAATGAATGAACTATTATTACATTAGGTAAAACTAAAATATTCAAGAAATAATAAAACACACATTCTAAATGAAAAGAAGCATCACAGAACAGTCCCTCTGCTTGTTTTCTCCAGAAAAGACGAAGAAAATCTTATGCTAGTAGAGATCAAACTATTGCCTTCAACTTAATTTGTAATACATTGAGTTATATGGGTTAAGAATTTTCTGTTCTTCACTACATGGATATTTTTAAAAGATACCAAGAGTATTCTGGGTTAAGAATAATGCAGTAATATTTTCATTCTTATGGATGGAAATCAGGAGAAAATGTGAGGAACGGTAACATCTCATGCAGTTATGCCTGTGTCTGCCTAACTCTAACGGGTCTTGATAAGACCATGAATTTCTTACTGGACCAAGACCCATAGAAAGAAGGAAAATAGGGAATGGAATACTAGGTGACTCAAAGCCATGAAGATATTAAATGAAAGTCAGAAAGATTTCTCAAAAAGTGTCTTCATATCAAATCTCTTAGACTGCAGAACAGGTTGCTTGGATCTTGAAAACTGCCAAGGATGGAAATCCACAAACTTCAACCGGTTCCAATACTTAACCAACTGATATGTTGTTGGTTTGTGTGGGTTTTATTTGTTGTTTGTTTTTTGTTTGTTTGTTTTTTTTGCCTTTTTACCTTGTTTTTTTTTTTACCTTATACTCAGCTGGAACACCCTCTCCATCAATTTAGGACTCTTGTCTCTTGTTCCCATTAGTTTCTCAGGTCATCCATGGTAACTTATACTTCCATCGTGGTACAATTCTCAATAATATTTGCTAGTGATGGCATTGCAGACATCTCCATGGGTACCCAGCCTCAGAGATCACTGGTTTTAGCTCAAAAGGACTATAGTCTGTCTCCATGGTGATTTAATCTCAGATACTATTTCATAATTGCCCCAATATCCTGTACTTTCTTTACATTTTTTGTTTTTGTCATTTGATTTTACCTTACAAAATCAGATTTTCCTATCATAGAAATCTTAAAAACAGATGTCTCAACCCTATTATTTCTCTGTTTTTGTGATTTCTTGAAAAAAAAAAAATCATCTTGCACTATTAATTTCTACTCATCCATTTTGTTGTTTTCATTCCTGATATTATGCAAATTTCATTTATTTTTTTCTTACTTGCCAAATCTCTGCCAAACCAATGGATTAGAAGAGCCCAGTCACTGACTGTACGTTCTACTTAGTGACATTGGTGTTGTCACCCTCCTTATATTCTATCCTTCTCCCTGCTGATACTCTTCTGTTCACCTACTTATATATTCTAGTAATTTTGAAGTTCTTCTAAAGTTCTGCTTACCTTATCCTACTGAGGCCATTTTCTGACATGCAGGGGGGAAAATTCATGGTAGGAACTTAAGTTTGAGAAAAAACTTCTTCTCAGTGAGGGTGACAGACACTGGAACAGGCTGCCCAGGGAGGTTGTGGAGTCTCCTTCTCTGGAGACATTCAAAACCCACCTGGACATGTTCCTGTGCGACCTCACCTGGGTGTTCCTGCTCCAGCAGGGGGATTGGACTAGATGATCTTTTGAGGTCCCTTCCAATCCCAAACATACTGTGATACTGTGTGAAAAGGAGTCCTCCATTTGCAAAAGCATCCTAGTGGTCAAATGTAGAGAAGTTTCCATCCAACATTTTTTTTTGATGACAGTAGATTTGCAGCACTGCAAAGGTTTGTCAAAAAGATATATCTTGTCTGAAATAAATTCCAAAGATTTATGAAGTAATGACAAATAACCATTAGAATATTCTGTAGCTTTTAGAGACATATTCCAAGGACCTCATCGAGTATCTTGCTGGACTGGGTTGAGAATTCATTAACAGGATATGCAGCATTTTCTGTTTTTGCTTATGATAGAGACGGAGAATAATGAAATACCTCCTGGATATGTTGGTGCTTGGACAGAAATTGAAGACATAACTTCATTTTCAATCTTTCACAGGCATGTTCTTCACTGGAATATCACAAGTGGTTTCTTTACCTTTCTTTACCAGATTGTCTGACTATTTCAAAATAACACATAATAGGATAAATCCTGTTTGAAAAATGAAGTGATTTTGCTTAAGCAGGTGAATTCTACAGACTGTAATCAACTGTTTAGAATCACAGAGTGGACAAAGCTGAAGAGACCTCTGGAGATCATCTAGTCCAACCCCCTGCTTGGGTAGGATCACATAGAACATGTAGCCTGGGGCTGTTTCCAGTCAGATTTTGAATATGGCCGTGGATAGAGACTACACAACCCCTCTGAGCAACTTGTTCCAGCATTCGATTACCTTCACAGTAAAAAAAAATATTTGTTTCTCATATTTTAAATGCAGTTTCCTGTGTTTCAGTTTGTGGTCATTTTCTCTTGTCCTGTCACTAGGTACCCCTGAGAAGAATCTGGCTCCATCTTCTTTATCACCCCTCTCCAGATATTCAAACATGTTGATAAGGTCTCTCTGAGCTTTCTCTTTCCCGCTCTGAACAGTCCCCTCTCATCACACGCCAGATGTTCCAATCCTTTAATCATCTTTGTGGCCCTTCATTGGACTTGCTCCAGTCTGTCCATGCCTCTTAACTAGTCTCAAAAATTATGAAAACCTGGAGAACACAGTACCTGGGGTGCATGAGGAACAGTGTGAGCAGCAGGTCAAGGAGGTTGTTCCTCCCCCTCTGCTTTGCCCTGGGAAGGCCCCATCTGCAGTTCTGGGTCCAGTTCTGGGCTCCCCAGTTGAAGAAGGACAAGGAATTACCGGAGAGATTCCAACACAGGGGCACAAAGATGCTGGGGGGTCTGGAGCATCTTTGTGCTGAGGAGACACTGAGAGAGCTGGGGCTGTTGAGCTGGAGAAGAGAAGCTGAGAGGGATCTGCTCAATGGGATCAATAGCTCAGGGTGGGTGTCAGAGGATGGACCAGACTCTGTTCAGTGGTGCCCAACGCCAGGGTGAGGGGCAACGGGCACAGACTGAAACACAGGAGGCTGCATCTGAACATGAGCAGAAACTTGTTTGCTGGGAGGTGCCAGAGCCTGGCCCAGGCTGCCCAGAGCGGGTGTGGAGTCTCCTTCTCTGAGACCTTCAAACCCGCCTGGACCCACATGTGTGATCTGCTCTGTGACCCTGCGTGAGCAGGGGGGTTGCACTGGGGATCTACAGAGGTCCTGAAACCCAACCAGGCTGGTATCCTGTGAAGCGCCTGAACAGCACTTGAGCTTTTCAGAAACCTCTCAGTAACTGTGGGTTGCTTGATATCTGGTCCTTTGAAACAAGCCTTTTGGGTTTGATAGAATAGTGAAGAATAACTGTTTCCTTTTATGGCACTCATAAAGTTAGGGTCTAAATATTTGCATTTCTCTTGTAAAGATTGTCATGTAACATAAACAAATGAACACATGCCTGAAAATTAAATGTTGTGTTGCAACTAATTCATTTGGAATCATTTAGCAGTCACTGGATTTTACACTAATTGCTTTATGAGATTAATGAATACACATAGTTATTGGAGTCTCTCATTTCTTGGCAAAGTGTGCTGTAAGAAGCTATTAAAACTGGTGCACAAGCTTCATTTGATGTGAGACGACTTTAAAGTGTCTGCCTAGAGACAGGGGACACCATGCGGTTTTTCGTGACTAGGCTGTCTCAAATGTAAAAAATAACTCAGAATGGTTTATCTGGAGTTTTCTCTTTTTTTTTTCTTATTGTTTTAGTGGATGACCGATACTGTGCGCCTATGTATCTTTACAGTATGTGATGTCTTTTTCACATTTTCAGGGTAGAGTCTGAGTCTTTTTGAATTTTTGGAGAACAAATTTTAACAGATCTGTTCATGACCAGAAAAAAAAAAAAAAGCTTAAAAAGTGAGAGATAAAGTAGAGCTCATCTTGTAGAGAATGAACAAGTATATATTCAAAAAGGAAGAATTTTAGTCGAAGTTGTAATTCTATGACTCTTGCTTTTATGAAGAGATTATACATATTTAGATAAGTAATATATATAACCACACATATCCCTTGAAATGTATGGCTAAAATGAGATCACCCTGTTTATTTCCATCAGACCTTTTATTTTTATGCCACCAGGAATTCCTGCTAAGAACAAGAGCTGTGGGTAGGCGTATGTTTTATTTAATATGTGTGTGTGCATGCACATGGTGTACCTGTCTGAAGTTTTGTAATCGGAACAGCAGCATGTGTGTAAAATCTTTGTATGCTACATAGTCAGAATTTCCAAAAGGAAAAGAATACATGTTTAGGGAAACCCTGTAAGGATGGGAAATTCTTGGTTCCGTGAAGTTGTTTATTTCTTGTGTATTTAGATGTAAATCTTGCCTGACAAGCTCCCTTCCATTTTCAAAAATCACTGTGCAAGTCAGTTGCATAAATTTCACTGGCTTCCATTGCAAGACTCAAGCATGCTGGCTCCAAAGTCATATAAGCACTTTTCTACAAGATTAAATTAAATTAAATATTTAGATTTCTTCCACATAGTTTTGCAGTTTTGACACAATTCACGTTTTCTTAAACGATTATGAAGGAACAGGCACATGATGCCCAATGTATTTTACACAAATCCTATATAGTTTTCATTGAAATTGACCTTTCTCCTGTAGGTCATTGGCTTTTTTCTGCATAGAAGCTTTTAAATACAGCTTTACCTACATGAGCCAACAGTGTTTGTGTAGAGATTTATATCAATGTGTCACCTCTAGTCACCAGGTCCTTTGCACAAAGGACAAGTTAAGGAATGTCTAATTAAAAACTAGGACTTAAACTACAGTCTTCTGCATCTTATAATTTTCCATGCAGTTTGCATGGCTGGTTCTGCATTGAAATGCTTCTGGAAGATATCTTCCACTATGTCTTCATAAAAATCAGTATCTTTCTCTCTGTATTAGTCTGTTTTCTAGTGGAAGTAGCTGACTGCTAAATTACTTAATACTTCCTGCTGTTCATCCTGTTAATATCCTCGGTCGCTGCTTAGAAAGGTATTTTCATTTATTATTGACTTCCAATTTCATATTAATTTGCAGCAGAAAGACTTGATCAAAATCACATCAAGGGAGGACGACTCATAACTCAGTGCAGGGCCCTGTTGCTATGGTAACCGAGAAGAACCGAGGTTTACACAATTACCCAAGTCTAGAATAGCGCTGGGTGTTATATATTGTTAGGTATGTGTACGCACAAATGTATATTTACGTGCACACATGCATAGACATAGAAAGTGTCTGCATGCAGCCGTGATGTGACACCGAGACACTCCTTGTCCCTTCGTCTTACCTGGGTCCCCCTCTGTTGCTGAAAAAACAGGCAACTGGTGGCTCTTGTGTCCGAACAAATAATTGCCAGAGCAGAGCCCTGACATCTGTGGGAGACCTGCGGCGCTGCCACTCGCTTCAGGCAGGACCAGAATTGAATCTTGAGAGTTGCAGGGCATGTGCTTTATTCTACTTTCAGCTGTTGTGTACTGCACAGGGTAAGGGTAGGCGGGAAGTAGCCAGCAACAGCAGAATCCCCCAGCACGCATGGGATCGTCACATAAAGAAGAATCTCTGTGCTCTGGCATGTCAGTCGTGGGCATGGTGTTTGAAATCCATGCATTTCTCTGTTTAACCTTCACGGAATCACAGAATGTCAGGGGTTGAAGGGACCTGGAAAGCTCATCCAGTGCAATCCCCCCATGGAGCAGGAACACCCAGATGAGGTTACACAGGAAGGTGTCCAGGCGGGTTGGAATGTCTGCACAGAAGGAGACTCCACAACCTCCCTGGGCAGCCTGGGCCAGGCTCTGACACCCTCACCGGGAACAAGTTTCTTCTCATGTTGAAATGGAACCTCCTGTGTTCCAGTTTGAACCCATTGCCCCTTGTCCTATCACTGATTGTCACTGAGAAGAGCCTGGCTCCATCCTCCTGACACTCACCCTTTCCATATTTGTAAACATTAATGAGGTCACCCCTCAGTCTCTTCCTTCTATGTTTTATCTGTTTTGTTCAGTTAGATTAAAAAGATCATTATCATAGAATCATTTCAGTTGGAAGAGAACTTCAGGATCATTGAGTCCACCCATAACCACCCCTGGCAACTGCCCCCTGTCCTGAGAACCTCATGTCCGTCTGTCCAACCCTCCAGGGATGGTGACTCCAGCACTGCCCTGGGCAGCCTGTTCCAATGCCCCACAGCCCTTTGGGGAAGAAATTGTTCCCCAGATCCAACCTCAAACTCCCCTGGTGCAACTTGAGGCCATTTCCTCTCGTCCTGTCACTCATTATATGGGAGAAGAGACCAACCCCCTCCATGCTCCAAGTTCCATTCAGACAGTGCAGATGTGCTGAAAAAACTAATAGAAACGATCTTGCTGTTGGATGGGCCGTCAGTGTCACTGACCTCAGGATGAGGAAGGAAGATTCATCTCCCTCAGCTGAGGAATAAGTTTCTGTATATGCAACCTTACTAATTTATTGTACATATTTTGCTAAATTCTTTCACCCCATTCCATCTTTCCACGTTTGGTCTTCTTTGTATTTAAGATAGTAAGTAAGGAGCAGAGATTGTAACTGTGTTGTATTTTTTTTAAGTACACAATGCAGTAAGGTTTTGGTTAGAATGGCTTTCCTCTATCAGTTTTGTTAATCATACTAACTATGAAATTACATTTGTACAATGTACACCAGTGACCATCTTATTCAGTTTATGCCATATTTTGTCATTTTTCCATTACCATTGTGAATTCAAGGTTGTATACATCCATTCTTTCACATGCATGTTGATATCATTTTGATTTTTCTGATAGTTTCAAAATTTTGTTGATTATTACATCTTGTTATTAATTATCAACATCAAAGTCACTAGTGTAGCGTCATTTACAGTGATATGAAGTCAGTGTCAAGGTGTCCTGTCTATATTTTTCCTAAACATAGTAATAATGAGTTCACTGAAAATTCCATGCAGAAATGCTGGCAATATTGAGTAGAGGAAAAAAAAGTCATATTTATTTCAAGTTTTAACTGAATTTTTCCATTCAGTTCCATCCCTTTCAAAGGTTGTGTTGGTATTTATTGGTTGATTTGTTTTGCAGTAATATGTGAAAACAAAACATACTAAAGGTAGTGAGGCAATGACATTTAATTGGTGAGTGTTTTTTACCTCACTGCATTGCAGAAGGAAGTCTTTTCATACTTTTCAGGTATAAAGACATAAATGTCATTGAAGGTTGTTTCTGAAATCAGAATACTTTAGAATGTAAAATATTGTTATTTTATTCTTCCAAAGCACCAAAGTATTTCAGTGGAATTAAGCTCCTGAATTAGGTCATAATTGTCATAATCACACTGAGTAAGACTGAGATTTCTTGTTCAATATGGTATTTCAGATCCTCACCTCCCACCCCGACTCCTTTATAGCAATGCCTAAGGCAATGTAAAAGGGGGATAAAATATTTTGTTCTGTCTGGTGAATCATCCCAATCGTTCCGTGATCATCTGAGCATTTTAAGCAGCGGCCGGGAAGGATAGAGACGGGGCAAATGTGGTCGAGATAAGTACTGATGAAGAGGGATGGCAAGGAACAAGAATACTGTATAATAATCTGTGAAGAATCTAGATAAGCCTGTGGCTTGTAAAAGCAGTCAAGAAAAGCTTCTGAAACTTAAAATTTCTCTCCAGCTCTGAAGAAACTCAATTACAGATGAATTCAGAACCCCGTTTGCCCTTGCGTCACTTGAACAATTACACTGCATCGCAGAGAACCAGCCCAAATCTCTCTGTAAGCAGAGAGCTTTACAAATAGATATGCCTGATGGCATTTGAAGTTAGTTTGCTTAAAATGTAGGAGTAGAAGCACACCTGAAATAACCACAAAGTGGTTTTAAACAAGAAGGAACTGTAAAGCCTTAGAAACTTGTATATAAAACCCGGAAAGTTCTTAAATTGCACTAAGATAACCATACTTTACTAGATTTTGTAATGGTCTTATTGCTGGACTTTTTGGGTTTGTTTGTTTTACAAAACATATGGCTTGAGAACTTTCTTAGGAATATATTCTAAAACATTATAATGCTTTCTATAACTGATAGATATGTTGGTGACTGTATTGTCAGACTTGATTCCTGACATGGCCATTTAAAACTTGTATATACCCTGTTGGATTTATGCGATGTCTAATGCCTTAAAGGAGGGAAAACACAGCAAATACAGATAAGTGTGCTTTCAGAAAATTTCTATATATTTTTTAACAATACTATTTAGAGCATTACTTGCATCTGAATTGCATGAACAAAAGAAACCCTTGAAAGGAGAAGGGAGTCAGTCTGGAAATCAAAGATACAAATTGCTGTTTATAGATTATAGGAACGTGTTAATTGCTTAAATCCATTTTCGTAGCCATAAAGGAAACACATGAGATAAAGGAAAATTAAAAAATCTCAGATTTATAGCTGCAATCTTATATCTAATATCTAGTATTGATTTTATTTCATTACAGTTTCATATGTTGCCCCATTCATTTGACTTCAGTGAAGCTGCTTCTGAGTTAGTCTGGTGATAGTTATCAGACTGTATATTTATGTATATATTACAAGTTGTGAACTTTTCTATACTTGCTCTTAAAATGCATTCAATATCATAAACCACCTTATTTCCCCTAAAAAATTCTCAGCCTATGGCTTTCAAAGTGACACTGTGCCGAGGGTTTAGATTGCGGGGTGACAACAAAAACCCTGACAGATGTATTGTTAACCTCCTCTCCCCCCACACTTCCCTCTTTTTCCCCTCCCTCTCCCCCTTTCCCACTAAGGACAGGCGATCAGGAGGGGAAGAAGGACAGAGAGAAGAGAGTTGGAAAAAATTAAAGATGTTTTAATAAAGCTACTAATAAGAGTAGAGAAAATATATAAAATATGCAAAACCAATCTTGAAAGTCTCAGCAACTGCAGAGCCGGCAACCAAAGTCCTGGATTAGACTCTGCAGCCAACCGGAGCTGGATTCAGTCTGTCACTAGGCCTCAGTTCGCAGGGACGACTAGCAAGGTCCTCTCCTAATGTCGGCCATAAGGAGAAGGGAAAAGGAAAAAGGCAAAAGGACGAGATCCTCGTGATCTCCCACTTTTATATGAAGTATTCACGTGAATGGAATGTTATGCACAGTTGGTCAGTTTCTTGCTCACTTGTTTCTCGTCGCCCCTCTCGCGAGATGTCCATCTGTGCTTATCAATAAGTTTGCATTCCATTTCTAGGTTTACCAAAACATGTGTCTGGTTCTCCAGGAAAACGCAGTTAATATGAAGGCTTTAGCTGACAGGCAAATTCACTAAAAGAGAAACTTGTTTTTAACAAAACCGGGACATACTGCATGGAATGTAATTTTTGAGTCTGTTGAGTTTAAGACAAATGGGTAAATGGAAGCTGCTAGTGCATCTTTTGTCACCGATTGACATGCTAAATTCCTCGGAGCATAATGAGTTAAGGACAAAATAAATCACTGATCAGCTGTCAGCATTCTTGATCATCTTTACAAAAAGGATTAGTGCTAACCAAGAGCCAAAGGGAGGTAAGAGGTGCTGCTACAAATGCTCTTTAAACTAGGACAAAAACAAAAAAAACAAAAAACAAAATTAAAACCAAACAACACCAAACAAGAAGAAAAAAGCAAGCAAACAAAAAACCACAAACAAACAAAACAAACAAACAAACAAAAGCTCACGGGCACTCCTTTTATTTTAAAGGGAGATTCTGAAGGAATGCTGATTCAGAGATGGCTGGATCACTTCACAGTGGTACCTTACACAACTAATCTTTCATCAATTAAGCCAATAGATACAAAAAGTTAGGAAAAAAGTATTTTGATGTTTCTGTCACATTGATTAAAAATAGTCAAAGGAATACATGGGCAAACAAGTCCACAGATCTGGAGATCAAATGGGCAGCTTTTACCTAGCTTGGTAGCCAATTATATTTACATTTGAAAAAGTTGTGACAGACATAAGGGATGGAAATTCCCACGTCTCCCTGGCAGTATGCAGAACTTCCTCATGGGCCAGTTATTCTTTGTTTTATTCAATGACTTTCCTTTTTTTGGGACACAGCCTTATAAAAACTCAAAATCCTTTGAACTTCAGGGCTACATACACTGATCCCTTAATCCAAGCTCACTTTTGCAGACTGTATTTTAGGCTGTGTCCAAAATCAGACAAAGCCTTTTATCTGGTATCAGTATTGGTGTGGAGGAATACAGACTTCTTTTCTAGACGCAGCACCTGTTATTTTTCTTCAAAACATCTTGTCTTGTTAATCCAGGTCTCCCAGAGATGAGGGGGAGGGTGGTGGACTTTCCTCCCGTTGATTGTTTAGATGGAAATTCAGCGGCTGCTCTCTGTGCTGGGAGGCCTGTGGTGATGCTGATTCCCTGAAATCTGGGATGACTCCTGACTGACACTAATTTTGCTGGAAAATTGTGTTCCCACATGGTGTATAGCAGTGCTTTTTCCTGGTGATGGTGGGGAACCAGAGATCCAGCAGTTTGCCTGGGAAAAAAAGAATTCTTTAAATACAAACTAAACTCGACCTAAAGTAAGAACCATATTATGAATGAGGAAAACAAAACAGAATTGTGTGCAGGTCACACAGAATCCCAGAATGTCAGGGGTTGGAAGGGCCCTGGAAAGCTCATCCAGTGCAATCCCCCCATGGAGCAGGAACACCCAGATGAGGTTACACAGGAAGGTGTCCAGGCGGGTTGGAATGTCTGCACAGAAGGAGACTCCACAGCCTCCCTGGGCAGCCTGAGCCAGGCTCTGACACCCTCACCAGGAACAAGTTTCTTCTCATGTTGAAGCGGAACCTCCTGTGTTCCATTTGAACCCATTGCCCCTTGTCCTATCATTGGTTGTCACCGAGAAGAGCCTGGCTCGATCCTCCTGACACTCCCCCTTTCCATATTGATCCCCATGAATGAGTCACCCCTCAGTCTCCTCTTCTCCAGCTCCAGAGCCCCAGCTCCCTCAGCCTTTCCTCACATGGGAGATGCTCCACTCCCTTCAGCATCTTTGTCTGGGGACACAGGATAAAAGGAGATAACGCTGCTGGAGAGTGTCCTGAAGAGGCTACGAAGTTGGTGAAGGTTTGGAGGCGAAGCCGTATGAGCAGCGGCTGAAGTCCCTGGGTTTGTTCAGCTGGAGCAGAGCAGACTGAGGGCAGAGCTCATGGGCTGCAGGTTCCTCAGCAGAAGCAGGAGGGCAGGGCTGAGCTCTTCTCTGTGACAGTGACAGAGCCCAGGGAATGGCAGAAGATGTGCCAGGGGAGGGTCAGTTGGACATGAGGAAAAGGTTCTTCACCCAGAGGTGCTGGACACTGAACAGGCTCCCCAGGGAGGTGTCACAGCCCCAACCTGACAGTGTTCAAGAAGAGACTGGACAACGTCCTCAGACACATGGGGTGACCTGTGGGGTGTCCTGTGCAGGGACAGGAGTTGGACTCCATGATCCTGTGGGTCCTTCCAGCTCAGGACATTCCATGATTCTACGAAAACAAAAAAGATATCCAGTCTTATTTTGCTATCAAAACAAAGTCCAATGAGAAGTATCCCAAACATTTTGGCCAGACTGACCACATAGTCTGTTAAAGAAATTCACCAATCCATTCTGCACCGCGTGGTAGGAAGTGTGCTCATAACGTGAACTAAAGCACAAGCAACCCCACGTGTGCAGTGTTGCTGGGATATGGTGAGAAATGCACTTGTGAGATTACAGATGTGATCACACTTCACAGCCTGACAAGCCTGATCTCACTTCTGATGTGCTGTGGGCCTGCTGGGAAATATTAGTAACTTGCTTTCAGTCAAACCAGCACAGAAATTATTTTTTTCATAGGTGTGTTTTCAGTGTAGCCCTTTACAGATTGCACTGCTCTATGAAATCTGACTTAGGCTTTCTTGGCAGAAGGACCAGTCAGTAGAAGAGTTCTGACCCCTGCTCTCCCCACACCGTGAGATAAGGAAGGATATAGAGACATAATCTGTGTCCTGTTTCATGTAGGTTGAGCCACCCGATGAAGAAATGGAGACAGGCATATGCATTTATCTTAAAAGCTTTTATCATGTCTATTCTTGCAATACAGGCTAAAAAGCCTCTATGAGATACTGTACTTTCTGAGGAAACTCAGAAAAAGGTTATTTAAAAGACAAAGGTCCTTGTTTCTTCTGTGCCAATCTTTTCTCTCTATGTATAAAATGAAAAAAAAATATATATATAGTAAAAGTAAAAGTGACCTTAACCAAACTTGCTTCAGATATGAATTCAAATAAATACAAAAGCATCAAAAAGACCATTCCAAGTCAACTCTGAATGATACTTTTAGTGTTTTCATTCTTGCAATTATTTTGAAATCATCGTATGCAGAATAGGTAACCTGTAGTTTATTCCTTTGTCTGGTTAGGAAAATGATGTTTGCTCATGTTGTGAGATACAAACAGGGAAGAAACAGGAAACTTTTACAATTATAGCCAAAAGCTGAACATGACCTGTAGAATTCCTGGAATATTTAATGGGTAACCTGGTTGAT
This sequence comes from Columba livia, assembly GCF_036013475.1. NCBI lineage: Eukaryota > Metazoa > Chordata > Aves > Columbiformes > Columbidae > Columba > Columba livia. Next base: position 32,514,253 of record NC_088609.1, read on the forward strand.
CCTTATTGCCAAAGCCATTCCTGTCTACTTGTTCACATTCTTCAGGACTAAAAGAGTGGGGGTTGGGATTTATTTTTAAATTCAGAACATATATTATAGAAATCAGTGTCATGAAAGTTGAGGACTCTTTTGAAGGCATTTTTGTTGGGTACAGCTTGTTGCACAATACTGTTCACATTTGCAGTCGGTGAGGTGCTGAGCTTTTCATAGTGATTGCTCACTGACATTCCTGTACAAAACCACAAGAACATTATCCTCTGCATTTACATGAATTAGAGAAGACAGAATGGAGCAACTTTTCTTCCCCTTTTTGTTACTCTTTTTTTTTTTTTTTAATTAGGTCTATTCATTAAGATTTGTAGAAAACAGATGTGATTTTATTTTAATGCATTCAGACTTCATTGCTTATTGAACTATTTTCATTACTTTGAATTTAGAAAATAAGCTTAAGCTGTTAATGGACTTTGAATAGAAAGATACAAAGAACCTCGGTCTTCACTATTTCCGACTAATTACTAATTCTGTTTCCATAAGGAGGTTTAATGTTTCTGCCTAAAATTAACCGTGCATGCCTTTTAGAATGTGTATTTAAAAGAGCTCCTGCTGCTATAGAAGAACTTTATTTTGTAGAATTCTTGTAAACATACAAAAATTAACTTGTACATCTGGTTTGCATAATACAAGTTCTACAGACACAAGTGCATGTGCACAGAGAGATACAGACATACACATATACCTATGTCATCCACCTGTACAAAACATGAGCTCAACCTATGCAAACTTAACCTATTGCACTAATTTCAAAGCATTTAGGATCACTTTGTGTTTTATGAACAGCATTTCACTTTTTCCTTTCTTAGCATGTCTGTGAACAAGCTCTATATTATGACCTGAATGTCTGCTTGGAAATTTGCATGAAATAAGAGAAATCCCTGCTTCTGTCCATTATGTACCAAGCTGATTCATCTTAGCTATAAATAAACTGAATATAGATTATGTATCCTGCTTGCACAATGAAAGCATCTCAAATTATATAGTGTGTGTACGCAATATGTATTTATTCATCCAGCGCAGAATTTGGATATCTAGCAGTTTTTGATCCAAGTTAAGGTCCTTTCATGGGACTACTGAAGATAATGTTCCTAAATATCTCAAACACTTAGGAATATGTTGGTTGTGAAAATAAACCGAAAAAACTAACGTTGGCTGGTCTTTCAGTGGTTTGCTTTTCTGATTTTTTGGCCTTCGGGTCTCACTAGTCAGCATTGACATTCAAGAAATCCCAAAATGCTGTTTATCAATTAGAAAGAGATCCCAAATGTTTAGAAATTAATGTAGTATCTTATTCTTCCTTCCAGCTTGATAGTAGACTTGTTTCTCACATTTCTTCAGTGTGCTATTGCATGTAGCAAGCCTTGCACCACAAGTAGGAGAGATTTATGTCTCCTGCTTTATGTCAGGTTTACACCAGCCTGAATCCAGGCAATCTTGGACTCATCTCTTTCTCCATGCATTTATTCAATTCCTAATCATGTTTATATTTACTTCCTGCTGTCATGTGGCCTTTAAGTGGTTAATAACTTTAGCCACAAATTAAACACAATGGAAAGTAATAGTCTTTAGCAGCACCCTGTGTTCAGCCCATAGCATATGTCCTTAAACATCATATTTAGACTTTTAGATCTGCAAAGCATCCTCCAAACTTGACTTCAATTTGTAATTTACTATATAAACAAACCTAGTTTCTCACAGTCATAAATCAAACAGGTTAGCAGAAGTGACCACAAGCAATGGTTTAGCACACATTGTATGGCTTTGCCCTGAAGTGACCCAGCACTGAAGAAGCTACTAAGAAAGAACTAAGAGTCAAAGCCCAGCTGTAGCACAGCTGATTCTTATTTAGCTAAAACTGCTGAGTTATCTTTTGTAGGAGAGAACTAAAAAGGCACCAATGAAGTGAGCGGAGGTTGGGAAGATTATTCTTCAGCTTTTGATGTGCTCCTGGAGCATCCAGGGGGACAGCAGGATGACCATGAGCCCGCACTGGGCCCTTGTGGCCAGGAAGGCCAATGGTACCTGGGGTGAATTAGAAGGGAGTGGTCAGTAGGTCAGAGAGGTTCTCCTGCCCCTCTGCTCTGCCCTGGGGAGACCACACCTGGAATATTGTGTCCAGTTGTGGCCCCTCAGTTCCAGCAGGACAGGGAACAGCTGGAGAGAGTCCAGCGCAGCCACCAAGATGCTGAAGGGAGTGGAGCATCTCCCGTGTGAGGAAAGGCTGAGGGAGCTGGGGCTCTGGAGCTGGACAAGAGGACACTGAGGGGTGACTCATTCATGTTTACAGATATCTAAAGGGGGAGTGCCAGGAGGATGCAGCCAGGCTCTTCTTGGTGACAACTAATGATAGGATAAGGGGCAATGGGTACAAACTGGAACACAGGAGGTTGCATTTGAATTTGAGAAGAAACTTGTTCCTGGTGAGGGTGTCAGAGCCTGGCCCAGGCTGCCCAGGGGAGTTGTGGAGTCTCCTCTGCAGACATTCCAACCCGCCTGGACACCTTCCTGTGTAACCTCATCTGGGTGTTCCTGCTCTGGCGGGTGGATTGCACTGGATGAGCTTTCGAGGTCCCTTCCAACCCCTGACTTCCTGACATTCTGTGATCCACTCATGCCACCAGGGCTGCCTGTGTTTGAGGACATCTCTGATGGACAGGAGCTTGTCACTGCACACTGGGGTTGATGCCAACTGCTCTCCCAGAACCTTCTCTGCTCTTGGCTAGATCCTCCTGTGGAACCGTGTCCCTTTTCAGTGAGTTCCCTGCCCCTCATGCCTCACTGACCAAGACCTCACAATACACACCACCCAAGTAAACAGCATAATCACAGAATGTCAGGGTTTGGAAGGGACCTTGAAAGATCATCCAGTCCAATCCCCCAACAGACCCATGAAGATTAAACCCCCGCTAACAAAGACCTCAGCACAGCAAAGACCTGTTGTCACCCTTCTCTGTTCTTGAAGGCTGACGTTTCAGCCATAGAAAACAGAGAGACAGAGAAAGGTGAACAGAACACCAAGAAGACATAGGTTCTAGGAAGGCTTTCTGTGTAATTATTTTAACTGCATTGTAATCAGTTTTTTCAGTAGTGATAACAACTGCTTGTATACTAAATAAGTTGTTAAGAACTTAATTAGACCAGCTTCAAATACTGAGCTTCCCACACATGGTGTGTTCTCTTTTACCCATAGCACGATTTGTGTGTCTAACACCCTCCTACAGTCTCACTTATGCTTGCTCTAGGACCCATTTCAGCTTTTAGTGAAATAATTTAAATTACTCGTCTAGAAGACAAGTATCCCAGAAAAACAAAACAAACCAAGAAAGCTAAATAGTGCATTTAGTTGGCTCAAGGAAGTGTCAGATGGATAGCAAACCTGGTGAGGGGCAGCAGTACTTGGGCCAAATTAAGCAGAAAAATGTCAGTGGAGAAAACTCATATCTTTCGATGGGACGAGTAACAGTGAAATCATTCCAGCCATTTCATCTGAATGTAAAATCCTTGATTAGAGAAAGATAAAAATTTGCCACAGTCAAGCTATTTCCGTAACTGTGTGAATGATTCTTAATTTGGGCATAACAGAAGCAGTAATGACACATTTTTTAAAAAAATCGAAAAATAAGACCTATTTATGGTAGTCTTTCAGAGTTGCTTTCCTGTACTTTTCACACATTCACAACACAGAAGTCCTAACATTTAAATACATCCTTACCAATGAACAACTTAGTTTGTGAATATATAGGGAAAACCATGAGTGACTTTATACCCATGTATCATTCAACACGGCTATGTTATTTTATTTTCTTTTACACAAGATGGCAGTTCAGATCAAACATAAGGAAAGACAAAAAATTCTTCCTTTAAAGGAAAGGTGAAATTTTGCAAAGTCAAAATCCTACCAGGAAAAACCTTTAAGCAAAGCATGGTGAAATAGTGATCTAGAAGCTCATTTCTCATTATTTATAAAGACTCCTTGTTTTCTAAAAGCCACATATGGATCCTTTTCTTCTTTTAAAATCCTGTGTTTCTCTCCACTGTTCCTAGGAGGAGTTTTCATGGGGATAACTGAACTTCAGCTAATTCTGCATATGTTGGTCACTTGTTGCTGCTGCTGTGGACCCGTCAGTATTCACTCTCAGTTCTCCCATGTACTCAGTTTTGGGTGACCACTTTGTAAGTCTTGTGTGAACACATTGTGTTTATTACTCACTAGGAAGTCATACAGGAATGTGTCATATGAAATACTTACAAACCTGATTCCCTTTATACAACAGTGTGCTATTTTATTAGCTTGTAGTGTTGTATGGCCAGTAATAAGATGATTTCAAAGAAAATTAGGCTTTTATTTCCAAGAAGTGGAGTGGTGGGTTATTATACTGAATGTCCTTTATTTTTTTTTGTAATTCTCAAATAATGTGGGTTGGATGCCTAAATAATACAGAGCATCTGATCCCAAGGATTTCAGCGGGTTCACTGCAAAGAACTACCCTGTGTAACACTAAGAAATGATGAGCCGAGATTGAAACCCAAGATCTGCTTGGTGCTCAGAGGATAAAACAGATGTAAACTTACATCTACTTACATACCCACCTTTATTGTAAAACAGCCTGGTAGAGAAGCTGGGCAAAGAAGTTAGATATTGACGTTAGGATAAATTTTACACTAAATTACATCCAGATCATGTTGCTCTCGTAGTGAGAACCTGAGGTTTCAACTCCTTTTTCCCACCATCATGCAGAGGGAAACCCCTCCGTAGGTAAATATGTTCCTTGTATTATCATAGAAACTTTAAAGAATACTGAAGTGTCAGTGAAGAAGAGTCTCTGTTAGCTTAGATCTTGAAAATACCATCCTCTGAAAATTGATTGAAAGTGTATTGTAAAATGGAGCAGAGGTGGAATCTATTGAAATTCTTTACAGTCAGAATTTAAACTCTAAAATCAGGCTTGTAATAAAGGACGCTTCTTGCAAGAGGATTAAAACCTGGGAAAGAGCATTGTATGGTGTTTTGACACGATATCCCTGTTCAAAAATGCCTATAGGTATTGTAATGAAGACAAAAGACATTAAGTCATTATTAGGATTACAATGACAGGGTCTAAAATATGTCATTCATTTACCTTACATAAAGAGAGGGGAGAATGGACTGGGTTCCTCTGGGATATTGTGACTCCGTACTCACCTCTGTTCATTATGGTGCCGAATGGCCACAGTCTTTCTTGACTGGAGAAACTGAAGGGTTTTTTTGTTGAAATGCATTTATTTCATTCAGAACTTAAATTCTACTACATCAGAAAATGAGAAGTCTGCAACATTTCAGTTCAACAACCTGTGGTTTTCAAGTTCCCTGGTTTTATTGGGTCAAATTTGTGGAACGTCCCCAAACAGCACAGGCTTGGGACTGCAGGACACACGGACATGTCAGGGGAAATTCCAGTTCCAGTCACAGAGCAGCGAAGCTTCACCATCGTGTGCATGGGCAGAAAACCAGGAGGGATCGCAGTAGGGTTCTGCTGTGGGGTAAAGGAATCAAAACAACTGAGCCTGATGCCAAGAGTGTCCTGAAACAAAACTGCTTGGATCTTAAATAATTTTATGTATAGCTCCTGGCTTACACATAATTAAACAAACAAAATAATGATAAAAATGTCCCCGGAAGCATCAGCGTTTCCATAGGAATGCATTATGATGAATTATGCTGTTCAGCTGGTGAAACTGAGACACAGAATTTGCTTGGTAATAATCAATCATGAATCAGTAGCAATTGTTAAAAATCACTGTAGAGAATCACTGTTTATATAGAGAAAGTCTTCTGTAAGAACAAAGTTATGTTTCTTCACTTTAAAGCTAATGAAACCTATGAATACCTAATCTGACTCCCTGCATAACAAGCAGCCTTTAGAATTTTACCCGGTGATTTTTATAGTGAAGGGATTTGTATTCCCTAATAATTATCCCTAAGGGATTATTACTAAGAATGACAAACTGCAGTAAAGCAAGACCAGATCTTTAAGAAAAAATTCCAGTCTTAGTTCAAAAGCTCCAGCTACCTCTATATTTCTTTAGGTGGGCTATTCCAATGGTAAAAACACCTTACCACAAAAAAAGGAAAATTAATAACTCCTCTCTATGCAAAACATAGGTTTTGTTTTTGTTTGTTTGTTTTTGTTTGTTTTGTTTGTTTTTTAATTTTATATTATTACTATGCTGTTAATGATGAATTAACACAGTTATTCTAAAGATATTGAACAGAAAAAAGAGCAACTTGTGCAGCTTCCTCATCAGATGAAAAGGGAATCAAGTTTGATGAATGTTGTTTATGTCTCACTAACAACCCTAAAGGCATCTCATAATTTTGTGATAAGAAAATATTTCCTTGTCAAGAGACATTAACATCTGTTTTTTTTGAAAATTTGAGTCATTACATGCTTTGTCTGACAGCTCAATAGCTTGATGGATAACTGAGTGAAAGGCTGGAAAGGTCTCCAAATGAAACCAATATTCCAAATTTAATGAAAAATGCTGATCGCATTACTATTGTAAATATAAGCCCTCTAACTGAAAACCAAAACAAGGTGCCTTCTTGTTTCAAGTAATTTTAGTGATATTAAAAGAATAAGGATTGCCAGACCAGCCTCTTCTCTGCCTCTCTGTGTTGAAGTTTCTTTTTCCACCTCATAGGTCACCAAAGTTTCAGCTGTTGACTCAAGTGACCTTTGGAAATATCTATTGCAAAATTAATAGGCTTCAAAAATATTATTTCAAGCAGGGAAGTTCTACTGAGGACTGAAATTCAGCTTGCGTGGTAATTAAATAATGGTGTAATTGTTAATTAATAGAATTCTTAAGTCTTCACGATTAGTATAACATATGCAGACTTGCTCTTCTAGGATTAGATTAGATGTAAAAACCTCCTGAGGAGCCTCTTGTAGCCGAGTGTTTTACAAAATCCTCCCTGGGTGTACAACCAGGTGGCTTTTCTGTGCGTTCCTACATTTTAAGGTGTTGACCTTCATTTCATTTCTTGTTTGTACAGAACTTTGTGTTGAACACCACAAAACAATAATGTTTTCCAGAATGAGGCTATGAAGCGTGAGTGTTTGTACTTTAAATGATTTGTAAGCTGAAAGGGTCTATTTTATCAGTGGCACAGGGTATTAATAGGATTTTAATGTGCACCTCCTTCATATATCAAAGGAACGATAGAGTCACAAGCCGACTTACATGATAATTATTACAGCTTTAAAGAAAAAGTTAATGCTTTTGTTCATGCAAAAGCTAGTTATACTGTGTACATGTTACATTTGCCTTGTGCTCAGGAGCTTTTATGGTCTTGTCAAATCACACATTTTATTCTCTATTCCTATAGGCACTTTTGTATTTCTGTTAACAGAAAAGCAAATACCTGAACAACCCAAGGAAACTAAAATGAACCAAAATCTGTATGTGAAAATTATTTAATATTAAGGAACATTTTAGGAGGAGGAAAGATTGTAAACTGCTTAAAATGATAAATCATTAGCAGAGTATATGAGTGGGTCCTAGCTTTGCAGATAAATATGTATATAGGTAAATTCCCATGACGCTGGCTAAAGCCACATATGTTTGCTAAAACTGAATTGAAAAACATCCCTATGAATTCATTCATACTATTATTTATGACAGAAATTCCGTAAGACCTCTTCCAGTATGCCCTGTACATCATGTGTTTCATATGTAGAGCTATGCTACATGTAAGGAACTGCTTTTGGTTTGGTTTAGCTTATTATTACAATAATGTAATAATAATAAATGCATATGCATTTAATTATCTTTTTCCGCATTGCTGCACTGGCTTCATAATGAAGTTAATGGACATAAGGCTAATTTTTAAAAATCTAGATATATTAATTTTTATATATGTATGTATAATTTATTTGATATCCAACATAATTACAGAAAGATGCATTGGCAGACATCTCCAAGTCTCAGTGTGTCTAGTACAGCCAATACTTCTTCTAATCCTTCCATGTGAATGTGTAATTATACAGATCCTTCGGTCCTACCTAAATCTTTTAATGTGGTGGCAAGAAATAAAGACTTGTTTGTCATGTATTCATATATAATATGCATGGGTTAGCAATATATCCCTGTACTTCTTGATGTAAATAATTTTCTTCAAACCTTGAGCATTCCTGTGGGATATGGAAATGGATAGATCCTTCTTGTTCCAGGAGCACAACATTACTCCTGGAAGAAAATTGATACCGCGACAGCAGAGGGTATTTTCCTTTTGAATATAAAGGGAACAAGCTATGAAACCCAAAAAGTGAAAACCAAATAGTTCTGCCTCTCTAACGAGGAACGATTGCAAATCGGGAAAAATAGGCCGCTAAATAACCAACATCATGCAATCAAGTAATAAATAGAAATAATAAACAAATAATAAATAGAAAGCATATTTCTTTCAGGGGATTATTTTCACAGGAAAGGTTGCAGCCAGCTTTTCTTAGTATGTGAGAAGAGCATCGCAATGATACTGATCTTGAAAACTAAATCACCAGAGCATTTTCCTCGGGTACCAGAAGTACTGAAGTCTTGGTCCTAAATTTTTGCATCTCCTTTATTTTTTGATGAAAATTATCAATGTAGTACTGTTGTTTGATCTTAGCCTAAGAAATCATGTAGTAATTAAGGAGCATGAAAGTTCTACTGTGAAGGAATATAGTGTTTTTGAGAGTAAGATAAGGAAGGGGATCTTCAAAAAGAACTAATAGAAGTTAGGCCCTTAAATCCAGTTGGTACAGTGAATAGTTTGCCTTTTGATGACTTTTAGAATCTTCCCCAAAAATGTCTCATCAATATGTTTTAGCGAATTTATGATGAATTATAGGAGTTGTAAAGAACAATATACTCCATTTCATGCTGCATATGCTCTACTTCTGAAGTTCAACATGTTCAGCTCCACGGGCTCCATTTGGAGCTCTTGCAGTTTAGTGAGTTTGGTTGTTTCTGCTTTAAAGTCATCAAACTGATGCAATTTGTTTATGAATTGAAGGATTCAGTGCTAAAAAACTCCTAACTTAGGTCTTATTTATTTACTTCAGCTGTTTATCGCCCCGAAGTAAAGCAAGTTACACCTATTTCCATTTTTTTTTTTTAATATTTCTTGTGCAGACAGAGGTGTTTACCCACCTGTTTTGTTGACTGGAGTAATCTGACAATGAAATGCCGTTTTTCTGACTGGAATGAATATATAGGAATCAAAAGGATATGTTTGAGTATCTTGTCAACAGTGGGAACCTATAATCTGACAATGAAAATATGGCTGAAAAGTACTTTTTTCAACAGAAGATCTTTTAGTTTGAAAATGGAATTTCATTAAAACAGAAACTTTTCTAGGAACTCGGTTTGCTTTAACATCCACAACAGAGGAAAATTCTAAAAATGCAGCTTCATTTGCTTCCTTTCAGTAACATAATAATTAAAAAATCATTTTCAGCTTGCTTTTAGATTGCACATCAATATGAAAGTGTGAGTTTTGTCAGACTGTGTTTGCAGATGCTATATAACATTGTTAGTATTTAGTCTAAAGAAAATTGACATTTGTCACGGAGGCACCCCGTAGGTTAATTTAAGGGACAACAAGGTGCAAAACCAAGTTTCATTAAACTGGCGAGAAACAGGGTTTTAGCACTCCAAAAGTGACTTAAATAAAGGTTCAGATATCGGTTGAGGAAAATTATTGAGGCAGCAACTAATACAACAGGCGGTCCACAGTGTGCATGCACGTGGCTTCACTCAAAACAATGCCAGAGCCGTCCCTGAGTCCCGGAGGAATACACACTTGCCTAAACACGGTGCAGGATTATTTTTAAAGAGATACACGCACTCGTAGTGAGTACGGGAAGCGTACACTCGCGATTGTGCAAAGGTAAATTTATAATACACCCACAATCCTGCGAGAGTTAATTTACTTACACGTGCAAGTGTGCACGGAATCCTACATGTGCTTATGTGGAACCACGGGAGGAAAATACACTCACGATTGTGCGAGGAAATAATTTATACATGTGCTCGTATTGGGCATGGAAAGTTACGTGTGCAAGTGTACATGGAAGGAAAATACACTCGCGATTGTGCGAGGAAATAATTTAAAGTACGCGTGCAAATGTGTACGGAAAGTTACATGTGCATATGTGCGCGGGAGGAAAATACACTCGCGATTGTGCGAGGATTAATTTTACACACACTCATATGGAGTGCGGAAAGTTATACGTGCTGCATATGTGCACGAAAAGTATAAATATACTCGCAATCCTGCGAGAAGTTTTACTCACATCTGTGGCGGCAAGGCAAGTGCAGTCTCCATCCCGGGGAGGGGGGTTCTCGGTGGCAGCATCTTGCTCATGCTTCGAGAGACCCGCGGCAATGGGCGGAGTCTCGACGAGAATCCCGTTTTTATCTGATCAGATCTGGCTGTAGGAACTCTAGAAGCTTCTCTGCATCCCCCACACTGAGTGTGGGTGCCCCTGAAGCCTTCAAACATCCCCCACACTGGGCGCGGCTCAGTGTGCCTGGCACTTCCTTCTTCTAATGGCCCAGGAGCCAGGGTGCTCTGGGCCAGAGAAAAGAAGCTGTTAGCCTCAAGTAGCAGAGAAAGAGGGAGGTGTGCCCACTCCTTCCATACTGAAGGAGGGAGGGGGAGAGAGGGGGGGTTTGCATTCTGCCACAACATTATATATGTATACATGAAAAAGCTGAAATATTTTAAAAATATTTGTCATTTTGTGTAATGAGGCTTTTGATGGTACTGAATTGATTCAGAGTAGCCTCTGAATTTGGAAAAAAATTAGATTAGACTTTTCAGAAATCTGAAGTGTCAGTGTTTCACACTGAATTAAATAAATAGCTTTTTATTTATAATTTTTGTAGTCTGAAATACCTCCTCAGCTTTCATCCTTTTCAGTCTCAATCCAAATTTTGTTAGTTAGGTTTTTCAGGTTTGATTAAATTTGTAGGGGTGGTTTTTTTTGTTGTTTCAACAATGTAAGATGAACGTCATTCTCGTAATTTAACGTGCCATCTTTCCCATAGTGCATGCCAATCAGCTATCATTTCCAAGATAAAGTACTCTTATTAAAAAAGAGTCCTATTCCACTTTTTCTCTCTTACACAATTACCTTGATTATCAAAGGAGGTAAAAAACTGAGTATTTTCAAAGCTATCTGTCGTAGTTTCTTTTGTCTGTGACTACATTTGAGATTGTTTTTTAATGTACATTTAGAATTACAGAATCATTTCAGTCAGAAGAGACCCTTAGAATCATAGAGTCTGACCATAACCCAACTCTAGCACTAACCCATGTCCCTAATAACCTCGTCTAAATGCCTTTTTTGACTACGTATACTAAACCTCTTAATTGGAGCAGATTTCCAGCTCTTGGCACTGTTCTCAACTCTAGTTTCTGTAAAAAATTACCATTAGGCCCTTTCTCTAGGCCCTAATTTTGATTCCTGTGATGTAAGAGTCTTCAGGTTAGTTCACTTTAAAGTAAGGACTATCACATCAGCCAGGATTGGGTGGCATGAAGCTGTTTTCTTTTCAGTTGGGGAAAACTGCCACTGAGCAGAACTGTGGGGTGAATTTCAAATATTGAAGGAGCTGCTTCTGCTTGGATATTACATTTCTAACAATTACACTTAGAGATGATAGGTCATGGGAAGGGGGTGAAGAGAAAAGAATGTCTTTATGATTTGCAGGGCTAGAAGCAGAGGCCAAAAAATTCGCAAAAATACCACCTTAAAAAAAAAAATATATATTATATATATATTTTATTAATTAGCTATAGTAGCAGGATTCAATAAGTTGTAAGAATCCGGCTATCATGACAAACAAGTCTTTGTTTCTCACCACCACATTAAAAGATTTAGGTAGGACAGAAGAATCTGTGTAATTACACATTCACAGGGAAGGATTAGAAGAAGTATTGGCTGTACTAGACACTCTAAGACTTGGAGATGTCTGCCAATGCATCTTTCTGTAATTATGTTGGATATCAAATAAATTATACATACATATATAAAAATTAATATATCTATGTTTTTAAAAAATTAGCCTTATGTCCATTAACTTCGTTACGAAACTGGTGCAGCAATGTGGAAAAAGATAATTAAAATTATTGTTTCATTAGAAGTTTCAATGTGAAGAACACAAAGTCCTGAACTTACTGCAATCAACTATGACACTTAATTAATAAATTGCAACAGCTGAAAAAATTCATAATGTTCCTTATTATTTTTTAAACTATTCACCCACAGATGCTTGAAATATGATTCTATGAAATGAGATTTAAGTTGTGTTTAATATTTTTTGAGAATAAAACATCAGGAGACAGTTTAATGAGAAGTTTGACTTGTTTTTACTAATAGGCTCCTAATTCCAAGCCCAAACCAAATCTTCTCTTTTAAATTGTGCCTAGTGACAGGACCAGGGTTCCATCTGAACATCCGCAAACACTTTTCACTGTGAATCTTGCATAGTTATCTCAAGAAAAAAAAAAAGCATGACTTTACATTGAAGCGAATTCCTTTGCTTTGTATACTAAATTACCATACTGAGATGCATTGAGTCTTATTTTTTACCCTTAGAAATAAACTTAGGTTGTCCAAGATGAATAGAGGTTTGTATATTCTTATACTGCCTAGATAGTTATAAGTTGACTATGTCCAGACCAATTATTTTCTAGAAATCTGTAGAAGCTGTTGAAATTCTAACTCCTGTTCTTCAGTCAGATTATAACAGATTGATCTTAAATGCCATGATTTTTTTTTTCTTTTGGGACAAAAAAAGAAAAAGCACCATTGTCTTCAGGCTGCCAAATCAGATTCAAAACCAGATCGTGGGCTTGAAGTTAGGCCTGACCTAAATCCACGTGGGCCCTCCTGATAGGTTAAAGCAGAAGCTGTGCTCTATCATTGCGAATATAATGGAAAGAAAGTAAATAAATTTGCAGTCTAATTTAGATGAGGTATAACATTATTTATCATTCTTAAAATATCCTCTTCCATTGGGTGTGTAAGACTGTTTTTTAGGAAACAGAACCTTTGCTAATATGGAATGCTCTTTGTCTTAATTAAGGTCTCCATCAATCACAGTCCATTTTTTGACTTCTTAATATTTAAATCATAGCGTTTGATTTGTGAACTCAGTTTTCCAATCAGCTCCAGCATATGGCTGCTATTTTATGCTTTAAGTCTTTATTTTCCATCTTTACATGGTATTGAGCCTTACTTTAATGTATTTAGGTGTTTGATAAGATTGTCAAACTCATCTTCCTTTATGACAAGAGATGAAGATTTTCATATGCATGCAGCTTAAATTATTTCTTCTATCTGAAAAACATCTCTAGGAAATTCTCTAAACCAAATTGTTTTGTACTTGTAGTTCCATATTTTTTTCCTCCTTTTCATGATTCACCACAGTTTGAGTCAAGCCTCTGGAAGGAAAATGTCACTATTTTCACAAGACTTTTTTTCAGATACATTACCTGAAGACTTGGATTTTGCATTTTAACTACCTGTTTTCTTTTTCTCTCCTACATTAGGGCAGCATCTTTTGGAAATTTAAATAAACCCTTATTCTGAGAGATTTATCTGTCACTAATTGTCTTATTTGTGTAATGGAGAGAGATTTTGCAGAAGACTTCTACTATTGACGAGCCATTTTGCTTAGTTTAGAGCAATTTGAATTTTAAAATATGTACTCGATTCCTTCTTTCTAATATGAAAGTAAAGACAAGAGAGAGATTTAACCTCAGGAATTAGTAGAAGGGGATTTTCCATGCTCATAGCAAGAGACTCTGAATTCAGAAAAGCACCTCACTGTGTATCTTTTTAATTGAGTGAATGGTCAGATCCAAAGCCCATTAAAATGATTCAATCATTAAATCCTGGACTTTTCATTGATATAAATTTAGATGAGGTATTTCAGCACTTTCCTTTCTGCAAATATAAACCTTTTGGATTGGAAGTAGAGGCAGGAGTGGCCTGCACACTTGACACATATTTAAATGTTAACAGATAATTTTTATTAAATACAGAATGTAAAAAACTATACTTCTAACTACTCCGTGTGGCTGAGGTAGGAAAAATACTTTGGATCTTATAGTGAGCAGACCAAAGAAAGGCAGCTGTCACAGACACAGCACTTATTGGTGCAGCTTTCAGATGTTTTTCAGGTAACAGTTTCTCAGGAATCATCTTCTGATGGTTGCTGCTGTTCAGAATTCCTGCTTCTGGAGAATTCTGCTTTTGTCAGCCCTAACAGGAAGAGTTTTCTAGGTTGGAGAGTAAGGGTTTGCGTTGTCCTAAGGTGGCAGCTCTTGAACTGGCAGGAGAAGGTCCACAGTGCAAAAACTAGTTGGTGGGAAAGGCCCAGAAACTCTGCTTGAGGTCGTGTGAGGCTGCTAGAGGCTGCATAACAATGATGTCCATGCACATGGTTTTGCATCTGGCTGGAAAAAGTATTCCTGGCATATGTGAGGTCTCAGTGCTCCAGAAAGCCCACAGGTCATGGACTGCAAAGAGACCCTCTCCCTTGTTCTGGGGACTAAGATGATCTTGCCTGTAGGAAGTGTGTGCCATTGCTGAGGTGCTCAGTCATCAGGGAAGGAGCATGAGAGGAAATGAGAAAACTGAGTGTCCAGAGGAGGCTACAAAGTTGGTGAAGGTTTGGAGGGGAAGCCGTATGAGCAGCGGCTGAAGTCCCTGGGTTTGTTCAGCTGGAGCAGAGCAGACTGAGGGCAGAGCTCATGGGCTGCAGGTTCCTCAGCAGGAGCAGGAGGGCAGGGCTGAGCTCTTCTCTGTGACAGTGACAGAGCCCAGGGAATGGCAGAAGATGTGCCAGGGGAGGGTCAGTGGGACATGAGGAAAAGGTTCTTCACCCAGAGGTGCTGGACACTGAACAGGCTCCCCAGGGAGGTGTCACAGCCCCAACCTGACAGTGTTCAAGAAGAGACTGGACAACGTCCTTAGACACACGGAGTGACCTGTGGGGTGTCCTGTGCAGGGTCAGGAGTTGGACTCCATGATCCTGTGGGTCCTTCCAGCTCTGGACATTCTGTGACTGTAAAATATCAGGTAGATTAAACAGGAGATCTACAGGATCTTCGCAGCCTGCAGGGCCAAGAAGTATCTTCAGAGGCAACTGACCCTGTTTTTTTCACTGAGGGCTCCACCACCGTTGATGGCTTTTAGTTGCTGAGATCATAGTAATCGGGCTCCAGGGCTCACTGACGAAGGAAGCCAAAACTGAACGTCTACTTTCCTCTCCCTCCCTTTCCAGTGTGAGACTGTCTCCTTTACAAGGCAATTCAGTCTTTAGATAGTTCTTAACCTGTTGGCTTCTGCTCCCCAGGCTCTGTATGGCCCAGTGATGGTGTATGTTGAGTTTCCTAGGCCAGGGCAGATGCCTTATCAGGTTTCTTGGCTGTTTGTGTTTTCTCTTAGCTGCCTCTATTTATTTGTTTGTTTGGTTGGTTGGTTGGTATGCTTAGAAAGCAACGTTTTTTGCAGTTCTCAAGATTGCCTTTCTTCAACAGTTCTAGTTCTGGGGTTATGTTTTGATTCTGTGCCCATATTTTTGAAGTGTTTGCTGTTGTCTCACAGTTAAGCTGCACATTGTAACAAGAGGTGTGATAACAAGCTCTTTTCCACCCTACAAGTCAGTAACAAGCCTAACAGACAGGACTGGAGCTGGGCACAGTCGGCATTAGGCATTGTTAGTTTAAGACCTGAGGCAATTTCCTGTCAATGGCAATAACATATTTACTGGCCCATTAGATAAAAAAAAATGCCTAGATATTATTCACCAGTTATGCTGTATTTGTGTAATTGAGTTCAAAACAAGCTAATATTACTATAGTGATGATTATTACAAACTAATATTTTTAATCCTGCTTAGCATGCTTTCATAATTATCTGTGAAATAGTCCTCTGCTTTAGTATATCATGTGTATAGTTCAGGCATCTGCTCTTGTGTCTTTCAGCTCTGAGGGGTGCCCTTATCTGTCCAACCACTGCGGATTCTACCTGCTGTGATTCTTAATTATTTTCTTTAAAGTTGCTACGAAAAAGGGCAACATCTAATAATTCACCTAAGGCAGACTCCTTAGTCTTATGAACTGTCTATGTCCTGGAGTTAGCCAGAAGCAGCAGCCTTGCATTCAAAAAAATAACTTCTTCCTCCTGTTATTCATGCTTTTTTACCACCTAGAGGTGCTTAAAACTCAGAATAAAATGCACTATGATTATGTAAAAAATTGATATTTTTCAATAACCATAATTTTAACTTCATTTTTCTTCCATATTTTTCCTCTTCTAGTGGATTCCAGCACTAGTGATTATGACAAAAGAATCCATATGGATTGAAACCCCGACCAACAAACAAAAATCCCCAAGTACGTATTTAACCATCTAAAGCAGAGGTGAACAAAACAATGTGTGAAATACAGTGATTAAAGAACTTCACACATGCTCATCAGGAGTAAGAAATGTGCTGCTGAGCTCAGATGTGTTATTCTCCAAAGAGATCATTTCAAATTTGTGGGTATCTTGCAATGTATTTTGCTTTTCCTCAAGAAGCAAATTGCCACCTGTGTTAAAACACAAGAACAGTTTTCTGACAAAAAAAAAATATCAGAGCAGATTTATGATTTATTTATTCCTTAAAAACCTGCACAGAATTTCTTCGTGAAATTGAAGGCCAGAGGTTATGCTACTCAACTGCTGAAGCCCTGAAAGGGATGTCTTCTCTCGGGTTGCTCAAAGAAAATCTTTCAAACTAGTTCCTTACTGAATTTAAGGATAAAAAATAACAGTTTCTGACTCTTAAGGAACTTCTACCCTTAGTTTTATTGTAAGCTCTCCTTTAGGAAGTTTGGGTAACTGTCTGCTATGAGTCTGAGGAGAGACTTGGGGTGGACAGTTTCTAGATCAGTTCTGAATTGCTGTCATCCACATGGAAAATAGGGCTTGGAAAAAAGGTATGTGCTTGTATTTGAAACTAGGAATCTCTGTGCCATAAGAAATTATCTTGTGCTGGGAAGAGAGGCTTTAGTTCACATATCCACTTAGGAAGGCTGGTCTAGGAATTTAGCAAATATTTATTTTGACATTCTCAAATGGGTTAGAGTCTACCCTTGACTCACTGGTAGCTCACCCACCGGTTAGTGTAAAACAAAACATTTTCTGGGAATTCTTTAGGATTTCAGGAAACGTTTCCTTTCCACAAGGAAGTTTTATCAAAAAATTGCATCTTGATTCTACTAGTACAACAACCTAATTAGTCACATTTGCTGTAACAGTAAGATAAATGTCCTAGCTTGGTGTTATATCAGAGTTTGATAGTCAGTATTGACTTGGAATATTGTACTAGGAAAAAAAAAAGTATGGTGATGTAGAAGCCACAGCAACAGGAATGAGATTATCACAGCATTGCATTTTCTTGTTTCTATACACAAGGGATTCCTGGTTTGGAATAAAATCCTAATAAATATTTAGATGTATCTTTATATTGAACTGACATGCTAATCAGCTAATCAGCATGCTAAATAGCATGTAATTTTCGTTTGCTTTATTCCATACTGCATGTTGGTTTTCAAAACCGCAGTCATAAATGTTCCAAGTCTTATGATGCTAAAGCAACATTTTTATAAACAGTGATTTTTAAGGAAAAAAAATGTCACGATATAAAAGATTTTTCCCGAGTTTCAGGAGTCTTACTGAAACGTGTATGTGTGTTTAACATAATGACACGAAAACAAACTTTCCTATATATGCCTTTATTGTCTCTCCTGTCCTCAACAATCTATACAGCCTAGTTGCATAATTTCTGATGTTTACTGAATTCTTAAAAAGATAAATATAGTTCTGATGAAAAATGTTTTCACAACAACACTTAAATCTTTTGCTTGGTCAAAGAATTATTGAAAAGACAGTGAATTTTACGGTTGACTTTCATTACAATGACTAATTACGTTATGATTGATCCTGATCTGTGTCTGTTTTCTGTTTGTCCTCACATATACTGTTCTTGAGTACAGATTAATTATTTTACATTATTTTCAGTTTTCTGTGTCCATATTCTGTCTGATTCAACTCCACGCTCTGAAGATGGAGGAAAAAATGCTGGCCAGTAATGCTGATGCTTTTCATAAGCTCTGCTTATCTCACCCAACTCCCATCCCACTTCCTTGAGATGACTCTGATGAGACAATATTATTGCCTAACAAAACGAGCTGATAAGAGAAGACAACTGACATGTCTTAATTTGTCAATCCTTTGATGTTTTGGTATTTGAAAGCCGCGTAGGAGAAGACTGGTGAAAGACATACAGCTGACTGATCTGCACCTCTCACAAACCTTGACCTAAGAATATAGAGCAATAAATGGCTTATGCTTGTTGCAAGGGAGTAATTTAGGGTTCTGCTCACTGAAGAACGATGTTTGGATTTCTCAAAGAGAAGTGCGACTTAGAAGAGCTGGGTGGGGGGTTCCCTGTGTGATTTCAGTGCAAGCCGAGCGCTGCTGACCTGCTCTCCAGCTCCCAGAGGAACTTCCAGCCCTTCCCTCCCTGACACCCGTTCTCTCCAGTCTGGATTTAGAGCTCCGAACGCAAACTCTCAGGGAGGCCTGATAACGTGTGCGGGGCAGACTGTCCGGAGACAGAATCCTCAGAGATCAATGAATGTAACGGAGCAGAGCAGCAGCAGGGCTGGCTCAAGCTGGGACCTGCGCAGAGGCCCAACCTGAGCACAAACACAGACTTTGGTATCTACAGACCGTTCACACCGTGATTCAGCCCAACAGCAACACTGCGCTGCGGGGGCTTCTTGCTCCTCTCCTTTTCACTGGTCTCACATGGGCCTTTGTTTTGTTCAGCTCTAGACACTGTTTATGGCCCATGGCCTTGCAGGTGCTGTTTTGTCTGAATAAATCCTTTTCTTCCCAGAAAAGTGCAAAACAGCGCTTATCTCATTGCTTTTGGTAAATATGCGCAGACCTTCACAGATTAAGATTTCAGCCAGTCCAGCTTACTGAGGAACATGAAGCAGAGAGTATATTAAAAATCACACAACTTTATACTTCTAAATGACTGATTATGTTTAGTGTGTGTTTCCTTCAGCTAAATTATTAACGTGAAACTTAAATTGGGCTCATTCACCGACCTGTGAGTAGTAAAACCATTGCCATACAGCCATCTTATTTGGCAGAAAGACCTCAAAGTCGGCTTGCCCAGGCTGTCAGATTTATGGAATAAAGTGTTTTTTTTGTAGTCAAATCACAGACAGCGGGACGGGTCTGCATGACACCCCCCACGACCACAACTCATTGGGATTCAGTGTCTGTTCTGCTTCCTTGGGGGTTTCCCAAAAGGAAAGTTCTGGGCCCTGCTGCAGCTCCGGCCTTTCCCTCATGTGGAGCCTGAACACGCTGCTCTGGTTTGACTGGAGGCCCAGGGCACCCGTCGCAATGCTGCAAAGCCTCCCAAAAATCAAAACCTGGTTGATGCATCTTCTGCCATTTCTAGAGCACTATCATTTTGCTTTTGTTGCATGTGTGTGCAATACATCTCACCTGCATCTATGCTTGTTAAGGATTTCTCTCTCTAATATTGGTCATGATTCATAACGTGTTAATATCAGGACAGAGTGTGTTCATAGACTATTCAAAGGGAGTTTGCCCACTCCTGAGTGGGATTCCTGCATTCTTTTTCACTGTATAGCAGGTGTACAAGCTTTTGTTACCTCAAAGTTAAGTTTGAGCAACATGAAAGTCTTTAATCTCTTGAGCCTACTGCTTGGACACCAGTGCAGCTAGAAATGATCGGTTAAAGCAACAAAAGACAGGGATATTGGGAAGAGATTTCAAGTCAGAAACATCTCTTCTGGGTGATTTTCAAGTTAATTTTCATTTGAATGCTGAAATAAAGTCTGGCACTGCCATACTTTGTAGAAGATGGATTGGTATGGCATGGCTATTGGAGAAGGATTAAGAGGATGACTAGTTCCTTGGCAAGGGGTTAGAGAGCAAATTAAAAGCTAATTAATGAGTATTAATTAGAGTGCTATATTCTGGTCAGTAGCTACATGTGCTGAATATAATTTTGTGTAGGTTTTTCAGGCACTTTGTACGAAACACAAGGAAAAAAGTGAAAAGTGGTAGATGCCAAATACTTAAAAAATATATTATTGTTGATGCAGCATACTTACATGAGAGGTCTTAGAAGCAATTAATTATGCTATATCTTCAGCTGATATGAAGCAAAGACAATGCTGCTTTACATCCATGTGTTATCTGTGCCAGTTTCTAGACATATGCAAAATCCACAATTTAAAACCTTTTTTTTTGCATTTACAAAATTCATCTGTCCTTTCAAATAAGTTCTTTCAAATCCCAACTTATAAAACAAAGACACGATTTTTAAACTAAAATTTGTATATGGGTAGTTTTCATAGAAGTAATACCCTAGAAGTACAGAAGGAATTGAAATTGGAATTCCTGCCATCATAGGTTACACTACACTGTGATAAATGGGTGGATTTATTTTATATCACAGTGACTGAGTTGTGTGTTGCTTTTTTTTTTGGTTGTTGTTGTCATACTTGCCTTTTTCCTGTTCTGAGATGTACTTCATAGTCCATTCTTTATTTCTGAAAACTTCCGTTTAATCGATTTCTGTTTAAATACAAATGAAGGGATTAATTTTCACTGTCAGTTTGTTAGTAACTCACTTTCTTCAGGGTAAATTGACATTCATTTAATACTTTTTGACATCAAGATACTTAAAGAAGCTAGTCACAGTAAAAAAAAATAAATTTATGTCGTTGGAAAACATCTAGATTTTACTTCCAACTTGTTTTGCAAGCAAGAACTCAAAGAACACATGCAAAAGACAGATGTAATTCCTGAGCTTGTGGAAGCAGAAGAAATAATCTCATTATGTGCCTAATGAGGTTATAGAAATGAGAGGTAATCTCATTGCCTCTGAAGGACATTTAAAACTAAATTTCATACCATAAGCTGAAGACAAATATTACCTAACAGGTGATATGACTAAGATTATGCCTAATTTATCTTTTTCCTCTTCATCCCTGTCTCTTTTTCCTTAAAAGAAAAAGAGTTTTTATTTAACCCTGTTAAAAAAATAATTTAAAAAAAGGTTGTAATTTGGATAAAAAAGAATCTAACATTTTCATTAAATCCTTTCAAAAATAATTTTTGGTTTCTCATTAATTACTTTGCATTACTGCACTTTTTGAGTTCTAGATCACATGAGTTGTAGCTCTGTAATCATTCAGGACTGAAAGAAAAGACGATGGGTCTTGTAGCCAAAGTGTTTGCAGTGACACTTAGACCCCTTTTCACAGTCCGGATGGACATCGTGTGACAACAGCCGTCATTTCACTGGATATGGAAAAAAAAAAAATTAATCAAAACTAGGTGAATTTAGAGAACTTAACGTCTTCAGTAGTGAAGGAACAAAGAAGGTTCTGATGGTTAATGCATTGGTCTTGAATGCCAGGTAGGCGGTTAAACTCTATTTTAACACACATAACATAGCCTTCTTGCTAATATATTTTTAAAAAAGTCATTCTAAAATAATATATGGTGCAATGCTGCAAGCTAGTAAACATCAAGAAGAGATGTTCAGATGATTCGTTAGGTGAATTTTTTCATTTTAAGCTTGAAGTGCAGTGGGTCCTGCACTTTGCCCACAACAACCCCCTGCAGCGCTCCAGGCTGGGCACAGAGTGGCTGGAGAGCAGTCAGGCAGAAAGGGCCCTAGGGGGACTAATGGACAGGAAGCTCAGCATGAGCCAACGGTGTGCCCAGGTGGCCAAGAAGGCCAGTGGTATCCTGTCCTGTATCCAAACTAGCGTGGTCAGCAGGACAAGGGAAGTGATCCTTCCCCTGTACTCTGCATTGGGGAGGCCACACCTGGAGTGTTGTGTTCAGTTCTGGGCCCCTCAGTTCAGGAAAGACATTGAAGTGCTGGAGCGGGTCCAGAGAAGAGCAACACGACTGGTGAAGGAACTTGAACACAAGACCTAGGAGGAGAGGCTGAGGGAGCTGGGGTTGTTTAGTCTGGAGAAGAGGAGGCTTAGAGGTGAGCTCAGCACTCTCTGCCTGAAGGGCAGTTCTAGCCAGGTGGGGATTGGTCTCTTCTCCCAGGCAGTCAACAATAGGACAAAGGGGCATGGGCTTCAACTCTGCCAGGGGAAATTTAGGCTGGAGATTAGAAAGCAATTCTTTGCAGAGAGAGTGGTCAGGCACTGGAATGGCTGCCCAGGGAGGTGCTGGACTCACCGGCAAACTGAGACTGGACATGGCACTTAGTGCCATGATCTAGTCAATGGACTGGAGTTGGACCAAGGGTTGGACTTGATGATCTCTGAGGGCTTTTCCAACCCAGTCGATTCTGTGATTCTGTGATTCTGTGAAAGATAGAAAAAAAAGCAGTTAGTACTCCAGCTGAAAGACTCAGCACTTCCGAAGAGTTAAATATCAACAGTAACTTCATGTAAGATGAGAGTACATCATAAAAAAATTAAATACTGAAGCAGCTAAGCTTTTTAGATAAAAAAAGGTCTTCTACAAAAAGCCATCCTTGTATTTTACACTTCAAAGCTTCTCTTGCAGTATTTTGCTTGACTGACTTTGTTTCTTTTAAGCTGAGGAAAATGGCTCCTGAATACAAAGTGTTTCAATTCCCACCCCTCACCTGTAACCATGTCAGGCTATTTTATTTATCTGGGTTCAGGTATCTCTGGATGAACTCAAACTTCCAATTTCACACATACATATGGTATAAATACTCAGACACTGTCATTGCTTAGAACTGGAAATGGGCTGGCAAAATTATGAAAAAGGATGTTGCGACAGTTAAAACATTTATTAAAAGATCGTGAAGAATCCTAAAGCTTTTGAAGCCCCCTGAGCAACGCAGCCATGTAAACCCTATTGCCATGTACGACTATAGAATTTAAGCATCATTAGAGCTCAGTTTATTCAAGTCACAGTATCACCTTTGAAAATTAGTGTTGGAACATTTTGTGTTTATAAAATTTCTCTCTAGGCTTGTCTCTTTTAAAAAATATTATTCTTACTATTCTCTGAAATTCTTGCTCCAATGTAATATTGCCACTCACTCGCATTGTGTTTTTGGTTTAATTTGTGTTCTAATCCATTGTTGCTCTGAAAAATATTGAAGTGCATTGATTGACCCTCCAGAGGACCAAGTGCTCAAGCACCACGGAGATTTGCGAAGTTCTCATTATGAAAGTTGTTTGGGGTTTCTGCTAAAAAGGTAAAAGTGACAGAACAATGGGGATATATTTTCTTCTCCGTAAATTCATAATATTTTTATATTGTTTTGTCATATATTTTCAAAATACATCACTGCTCCTGCAGAACATGACAGACCAAATTATGTGTGTAAAATTCTAAGACCACGTTTATAGGGAAAAAAAAGCTTTACTCAAATAATTGAAAATTAAATACATTTTAGCCTAGAATATGATATCCTAAAGGATCTTTGTTATTCCTGTAAAAAAGCTGAAATAAGTAATGCTTCTTTATCATCACATCTTTGCCTAGATGTTTATCCTTTGGTTGCAGAAGTATAGTAATGAAAATGAACTATCTTTTTAGTACTTATTGTATTTCTGCTTTGTTGGGGTTCTTTTGTGTGTTGTGTTTGGTTTTGTTTTGTTTTTCCCAAGAAAAGAGTCCTTTTCTCACATATTTATTCTTTTTAAGGAGTTCTCATAGGCCTGGATTAGGAAAAAAACTCTTGAAAAGGAAGATTTTGAGGATATTTGAATGTCACAAGATTGAGCATCAACAAGCTTTTAGGTTACTTGACAAAAGAAGGATGTTGTATTAAAAATACAGAATCAGATTCTATAACCCCTATGTCCTTTTCTCTGTATTGAATTTATCTTTTGTGAATGTTGAATCTAATGTTGTTCTATGCTATTTTTCCAACAGTATTCAACTGATGTATATGAATTTTACCTGAATTTCCTATTGACTCTCCTTGTTGGGAAGCTTTCTTACAGTAGTCTTCACATAAAAGGTCTTTACTCTTTTTCTTATATAAATTATTCCGCTAATCATCACGCTTTCCTCATTGGGACATAATTAAAAGAGGAACTGGAAAATGATGGTGATTTGTTTAGACCAGTTTATTTTAATTTTACTTCATAAAGTTATATTTATTTTTACTTAAGAACAGATGCTAGAAAAAAAAGTAACAATAAAGTAAACCATCCTTATACAAAACAGTATTTTCCTTTGCGTGGAGCAGACATTTTTATTTTTATTTTTTCATTTACTGCAGCAACCTCATTCCTCATAGTCTCTAGCAACAGATTATATTAATGGTATTTTCAGCTGAGATGGATATGGTTTGGTCTGTTATTGTTTATTGTCAGGATCTTATCCAGAAGCAGTAGGATGAACTCTGCCCACCACTAATGCTCAATATATGTCTCTTTGTGTTTTTATTTCAGCAGGAGAATGTCCTAGATGAGATACTGAAAACAGATGTACCCCACTACATGAAAAAATGCTGCATCGTGTTGAATTTCTGTGGGCAGTTAGTATTTTAAGTGTCTCTTTATTTTTGCCAGAAAAGCACAAGAGTCAATTCACTTCTCAACAAGAAGCTGGCCTTTCTTGGTAAATAAAAAGGTGTTACATCTATTTTTTTTTTCCATAACAGGGGTTTCTAGTTCATCCATTAGCTTCACACTTTAATTGAAATATAAAGAAGTGAAGGGAAAAAAAACATACAAAGTAAGTTGTGCACAAGTACTGAAAAGAAAGGCTGGAGGGACAATTCTTGCCCTTCTACATTAAGCAGATTGTGGTTGCTTTTTTGTTTTTATGTTATTTCCTTTTTTTAAAATTATTTTGTATGCTTCTCCTAGAGCATTCTTTCAGGGCCACTTTTCCTAAAGGACACCTTCAGATTATGTGTATAGATACAATCCTTTGTTATAAACACATTGTAACTGCTCAGATATTCTCTATGACATAATAAAAAAAAAAATTTAGAGTTTACAGTAACGCCTCTTTCACTGTATGTCACAATTTTCCACATTTTTTCCTTTTTTTTTTTCTTCCTGAACACTTCTGTACCTCATTTCTTCAGGAAAACATTAAGGAGCAGTTACAGTAATCAGAAGTTGATTCTTGAAGCTTTACTCATATCAAGTAGCGTTTTGTTCCTCATGTTGCTCCATCACTATGAGATCACAGTAGAACATATCCTGTGGTGTTTCTGGCAAAATTAGAGTTTGAACCTGCATGAGGTACTAGTCACTATGGTTGAACTGAGCAAAGCTTGAGCCACTGAACAATCCCAAGCACAGAGAAATTAGTATTCTACCCTTGGCTTGAGATCGGTGCTGTGAAAACGTTGCTCAGCTTGCGTTGCTGTGTGTTCACTGCTGTAATTGGGGGCTTAAGTACCTTGCACAAAAATATCACAGAATCCCAGAATGTCAGGGGTTGAAGGGACCTGGAAAGCTCATCCAGTGCAATCCCCCCATGGAGCAGGAACACCCAGATGAGGTTACACAGGAAGGTGTCCAGGCGGGTTGGAATGTCTGCACAGAAGGAGACTCCACAACCTCCCTGGGCAGCCTGGGCCAGGCTCTGCCACCCTCACCAGGAAGAAGTTTCTTCTCATATTTAAGTCGAACTTCCTGTGTTCCATTTGAACCCATTGCCCCTTGTCCTATCATTGGTTGTCACCGAGAAGAGCCTGGCTCCATCCTCCTGACATTCCCTCTTTCTATATTTATAAACAATATTGATATATATTCTGGAACATATGATGTATCTATGTCTCTTCTTATTTTTATCAATTCCTACTAGTAGTAGCACATGTATAGTATGGAGAGGCACTTTTTATGCATAAACTCTTTTACTGCTGGTTCAACTCCCATGCTGGAGAGGCGCTCACCTTGAACAGCAGCCAACACTGGCTGGCTGAGCACGGCCACCTGCAGCTGAGGAGACTCGTCTAGTCTGTCCCAGCCTGGTTTCTCCTCCCGGCACACAACAGGTGGGCATTACTTAGAGGTCAGCTCTTCGCAACAGTCGGAGAAACCACCTTTGACAGAAAAATGCCTTTTCCCCTGAGCTATTTTCTGCACTTTTTTGTGTTTCCCTTCCCTGGTGGGACAGCCACAGGCTTATCTTCTTCCCCTTCCTGCTCCTCGCAACAACAGAAGCTTTTGAAGAAGAAAGGAGAATGGGGTGATGCCTTTTGCACGTGCTGGGAAGGAGCAGGATTGCATTGGTGCTGAGAGGCTGCACCTCTGGATCTCGATGGAGGGAAACCAGCTGGAAGAAGGACTTGAGGAGACAGGAGGGATGTGGTTCAGAGGGAAGTTCTGCTCCTGGCCCAGTCCTGATGGCAACTCCACCCCAGCATCCCATCCGAACTGCCCCCTGGCATGGACAGTTTGCTGTGGAGACCAACTTGCTTCTCATATCTGGCTGAGAAGTTGGCTGTACCAACTCCGGACAGAATGATATAATTAATGCTGTAGCATAATAACACTGGCTCCAGTGTTATGAGGTGCACAGAAAATATTAATTGTGAAAGAGTAGACTGTAATATTGCATATTTCTGCTTCTACTATTATTTGAAATTTTTTTGACATAAATAATATCTTAGGCCAGGAGGGAAAAGTGTGGGAGAACTGAATTGTATAATTAAAATGGGTATAATGTATCCTGGCCCCTTCCTCATAGCTTTTATCTGAGCATTAGCTCTTGGCGACCATTTGTAATTCATTAGCGACTCTGAACACGCGAGCAGGTGGTTTAAGTGACAAGTTTAAAAAATGAATAAAGTGTCAGCCACAAGGTGACTTTATTGTGGTTCCTTGTGATATGAGCTAAAACACAGAGTTAAAAGGTTTGGTTGGTTGATTTTTTTTTAAGCTTTTTGGAAATCTATAGGGTTAATATATTCACTCTCTGAATGAGAATAATTTAAACATTTTAAAATAGAATCAGCTTTGGTTTAGAAATATAAATATGTTTTGTATAATTAAAATTTGTCCAAATATCTTTAATTGCTTTCTTTGATCTAAATAAACATTTATTTGTTTAAATCATGTGGAAAGCCCTGTATAAAACTGGTAAAAACTAGTACTTTTGCATTTTAGGTAATTAAATCTTGTTTATGTAAAACTATGCTGATCTGACCCATACTAGACAAATCTGAAAATCTTTCTTAATATGCCAAAACATATTAGGTGTTTTTCTCTTTGCTTAACCTAGACTTTAGTGGGG
This sequence comes from Columba livia, assembly GCF_036013475.1. Taxonomy (NCBI): domain Eukaryota; kingdom Metazoa; phylum Chordata; class Aves; order Columbiformes; family Columbidae; genus Columba; species Columba livia. Next base: position 32,541,666 of record NC_088609.1, read on the forward strand.
AACTTATCACTAGCACAAATTAAATAGAAAACCTACCTATTTCAGTAAAGACGAAAAGCATAAGCCAGTAGACATTGACATATTTTCCATTATAGGAGGCCTTTTAATGTCTTTTGGTAATACTTTGGTGATGTATTATCTTTTTAGCTAGCAATAATGAAATAATTATAAATATAATTAAAAGTGTACTTTAATTTTGCATTAAAATGTGTTTAAGAAGGAGCAAAACACTGCACAGCATGGACAGAAGAAAAACCTGTGAGGAAGAGCCCTGTGACATCCAGGTAAGAGAAGAAGGAGAGTGCTGCAGGCTATCCAAATTAATTTTAATTTTCAAAAAATTAAGTTAATTTTCCCCAAATGAAGTATGTTTTACTGGTGAAGGTAACTGACAAATGATCTCCCTGACTTTATCTCAGCCTCTGAGTTTTCGTCTTATTTTCTGCCTCTTTCCCGTTGAAGAGAGGCGAGCGGCTGGGTGAGCATCTGAGAGCCAACCAAGGTCAACCCACCAACAACGGCACCGCAAAGGAAAGATCAATATTCCAAAGTGTTGAGACTGATGGTAACTGTTGTTGCTGGTTTGTTAAAAAATAGAAAGTAATAAATATGTGCAAAAGACCTTGCCCTGACATGGCATCATTTTCATATTTGAATTTATCTGCTTAATTTAACGGCATTTTATTTGAAGATAAAGTGTAGAAGTGGCAAAGGCAATCGAAGTGAAATAGCACCGAAAGTTGTTACATAAATATTGTTGCTGGAAGCAAAAAGACCATCAGATTTGCAAATAACTGCAGCTTCTTTGACAATCCCTGATTATTCCTGAAAAGTTTATAGTGATTAAGAACTGTTTTGTATTTCTTCCATGGGTAGTGCTTTGCAGCCATGAATGGGTCGTGTATTTTTTGTGATAGGTTTAGGCCATAGGCAGTTTCATAAAATTATTCCGTTTCTTTTGTTTTACTCACTACTTTTAATTTTAATTATTTGAAAAGCAAGTAGACAAATAAATATCCCTGCTAGAGATGTTTTCAGAATTCTAAAATATTATTATTTAAACATTATTTACCAAAACCTCCCCAAACCTAACCAGCCCTATAGCATTATCATTATTAAAAAGCATTTTCTGATTTAAGCCAAGAGCTGAACTATAATTTTTTCTTTCCCTGGAAGAACACTTGAGAACTTCTCTGTGTGCAATTGGCAATTTCATGTATCTTCTCTCGTGGAGCAGAATATGCACGAGTCCTACACTAACCCCACTGGACAATTCTGATGCTGGTGGAGAACTGCATGGAGGGGCACGGGGAAAGGAAATAAGGGCCAGATTCAACACAGCTGAAGTAAAAGGAAGAATTTCAGTTTATTTCAGTGGGAGAAGTACAAGATTATTATATTTTTTATTTACCTAAGGGGGCATTGACATGAATTAGGTTATTTAAAGAACATTTGCCTGACCTCATCAGCGCCATCCTTGCTGAATCAATTTCTCCAAGAGGGAATAACCAGCAGGAAGATGGAGGAATCGGCCTCCAGTGTGATGCACCCATGACCCATGAACTTTTTTTCCACCAGATATAGATGATTTGATAGCTTCTGCTTCTGTATTTGAGTCATGCTAAGTGCAGAGATCACTAAACAAACAAACATACACAAGAAACAGTCATCAATATTATGGAGAAGCGTCAACAATTGATTCTCACAGGTGAATATGGTTTGCAATAATATTTATGCAGGTGTGTGTAATGCGTGGAATATTCTGGTTTCTATAATCTCTACAGCACAATAACTGCAGCTCAAATAGTTTATGCAACTTCGTCTACTTTTTTCAGGTAAATAATGCATCTTTTCTCTATAAGAGTTCCAGTTGGAAAAGGGTAGTGTTAAAATAACTAAGAGAATTTTAATGCAATTGTAAATAAAAATTAATTCTATTCTGGAAGCAGATGTTTTAATGAATATTTATACATTTGTCACTTTCAGGTTTTTATTGATATTGTAACCTTTGAAGGAGAGGACTTTACTGCTCATCTTTATGATTTATTGCTATACATTGGTTCCTTATAGTCTCGGACCAGACATTCAGTACCCACATTAATGTGTGATGACTAAATGCTTATTTTTCCAAAAACACTATAACAACTGGAATTGCTAAGAGCTCCAGAGCTGACCAAGCACAGGGCTCTTACAGCATTTGGCACTAGAATATAAATTTTTTTATCACCATAAATTCAGATCGGGCCTCAGTCTTGCTGCTTTCAGAAGAAAGTGCGAGACTTGTCTGCACATTGTTGTTTTTATAGAAGGAAAATGTGTGAGTAATGGTTCAGCAGCACATCCTTAAGATAAGCAACAGAAATTATCTAAAAGAGAAATGAGATCCCAATACAGGAAGGCAGGTTGGAGAATTTAGTGAACTTTATGCAATTTGTTGGCAAGGAGATTCAGAAGTGATGGATGTCGTGTAATTACTGAGATGAATGCGAAATACATTTTGCAGGTGTAGACACTACTTAACTGATGTCATTCCTAAATTTCACTTAAAAGTTTCATTGATTTAATAGTTTGTGGACCAGGAGCTCTCACCCTTGAAAGAACATCTGTTGTCAATGTGCTCATATTTTTAAATTCACTTTGATGCTCCTTTCATTGTAATTCATTCCACTTATTAGGTTTGAAAGAATTGCTATTAATGAAAGCATTGGGCACTCACAGATGCTTTCAACAAAATATTTAAAACATGCTTTTAGCTTGTAAGGGTAATCATCAGGCATTTTATAGCTGTTTATAGGGAAATGCTAGGTTCCGCACCTAACAAAATTTTTCAGGTTCAGGTTTGTTGGCTTTTTCCCACATCGGATACTACTTTGAAAGCTACTTTGGAGAACAGCATTACAGGAGGACGGGTTCACATAATAGTTGAAGTTGGAAGGGACCTCTGGAGATTGTCTAGTCCAACCTTCCTTTCTTAAAGCGGCATCAAATAAAGTGTTTTGCAGATGTCACCCTGGTAAATCTGTGTCCCTCTTATCTTGCAGAGCCCAGTACTGGGCACATCACTCCAGTTGTGTCTTCACCAGTGCTGCATAAAGTGGAAAGATCACTTCCCTGGAACTTCTGGCTGTGTTCTCCCAAGTGCAGCCCAGGAGGCTACTGACTGACTTTGCTGTGAGGACGAATTTCAGGCTCACATTCAGTTTTCCTGTCTACCAAGACCCCCAGGTTCTTCTCTGTAAAGCTGATTTCCAGCCTTGTGGTCCCCAGCATGGACTAGAGCACAGATTTACCATTCCAAGGGCAGAACTTGGCATTTCCCTTTGCTGAATTTCATGAGATTACTTTTGTAATTTCTGCAAACACGAGACTCATCCCAACTGTCCAAAGGTCTCATCTACTTCTTCCCAATCACAGAATCACAGAATGTCAGGAGTTGGAAGGGACCTCGAAGGCTCATCCAGTGCAATCCCCCCACGGAGCAGGAACACCCAGAGGAGGTGAGGTGTTCCTCACACAGGAAGGTGTCCAGGCGGGTTGGAATGTCTGCAGAGAAGGAGACTCCACAACCTCCCTGGGCAGCCTGGGCCAGGCTCTGCCACCCTCACTGGGAAGAAGTTTCTTATCAAATTTAAGTGGAACCTCCTGTGTTCCAGTCTGAACCCATTGCCCCTTGTCCTATCACTGGTTGTCACCAAGAAGAGCCTGACACTCCCCCTTTCCATATTGATCCCCATGAATCAGTCACCCCTCAGTCTCCACCAGCTCCAGAGCCCCAGCTCCCTCAGCCTTTCCTCACACGGGAGATGCTCCACTCCCTTCAGCATCTTGGTGGCTGCGCTGGACTCTCTCCAGCAGTTCCCTGTCCTGCTGGAACTGAGGGGCCACAACTGGACACAATATTCCAGGTGTGGTCTCCCCAGGGCAGAGCAGAGGGGCAGGAGAACCTCTCTGACCTACTGACCACCCCCTTCTAATCCACCCCAGGTACCATTTGCCTTCCTGGCCACAAGGGCACACTGCAATCAAGTGGTCTGTAGCAATCACCACAGTATTGCTTATGTTGGTCTGCCCTTTACTCCTGACCTATAAGCTCTGAGCTGGTTTAACAGGTGTTTCTAGGCAGAGGTCCGTGCATTCTCCTGCCTTCCTGGCCTGCCCTTCCCCATGGACTCCTGTCCATCCATTGCAGTGCTCCAGGAATGTGAGTTATCCCACAACACTTCCAATATCCCAAGAACATTGTGGCCCTGTAACTGTACACAGACCTCCAGTTCCTCTTGTTTGTTTCAAATGATAGGAAACAGACTGCCCTAGCTTATTGAACTATTTGGTATACAGCTGCTTATAGAACTTGCTTAGAAACTGCTTATATAGACCTTGCTTAGCATAAATAACTAAGTTTGCTTAGGCCACAAGCTGTGAACTTAAACTTCTGCCTAGAAGTTGATTCAAGCTAGAAGATAAAGGAGCTTTTGATTATCAGCAGGACCTGCATCCCTAGAGAAAAGTAAATTAATGGAAAGGCATGTCTAAAGCAGGTGAGAAAGAGAAGAATATTTTGGCTGTTGCCAAGGACTTATTTTTCTCCCCAGCTACAGGTATAAAATAGCAACTGAGGGACGGAACTTAAGTCGATGTCTAGTCTGGTTGGTGAAAAACAAACAGGTATCTGCAGAGATAAGAAACTGTTGGCATGACAGAAATTAAGAGATCTAATGAAGAATGGGGAGACTTCAGACACTAATTTTACAAAAGGCCTGAATTGATATGCCACAGATGAAAAGTTTACGTTGTCAGGGTATAATTACCCAGGGCCTTCTTTGCTCGGGGTTCCTCTTTTGAAGGCATCCAGCATGAGCTGCTCTCTATGCTGTACCTTATAAGTAAATGATTTATTTAAGAATTATTTCTGGAATCCGTTCCTGAGTCACTGCTTTGGGAAACCTAGGGAAAAGAAACTTAACTCTTATGCTGCACATAGCAGCGTAAAGGCACTTCAGAGAGGCAATGAGCCATGCTGATTTCCCAGTTCCTCTCTTAAAGGTCTCCTTTCCAGATGGGCCAGCCTTTTGGCAAAGATATTTTCAACCCACTTTGTCAGGTGGATGCTGCCTTTTACATGCAGCTATCAGTCTTCAAATACTGCTGCATGATCACAGAAACCCAAACATTCTTGCCACCCTCAGCTATGCAACGATTTGACCTCCAGGATTGTCCAGTCATTCTCAAGCACCTCCCTCTCACTCTCAGAATCAGGGAGACATGACCCTGTCCTTGACCATCACTTCCAGAGCAATGTAGTTAAGCTTGATGCTTTTCAGCCCTCCCTGGGTAGTATCACTGGTGCTGATGTGGAAGAGCAATCAGGGATCACAGTCTAAGAGTTGGCCTAGTCATGTCGACCTCTTAATTGCTTCCTGACTTTGAGCCCTGGGGAAGCAGTAAACCTCAGTAGATGATATGTTGGGGTGGGAGATGCCTCCTGCAGTCTCCCGCTGCTAACACTTGCTGTGTTCCTCCTCCCCCACCGTTGCCCCTCAGTGGCTCAGACTCAGATGGAGAGATGATCCATTCAACATCACTCCCAGGTTTTCATCAGCGGGTGGTGGTGGTGAAGCCATTCCATGAACCTTCAGGTGGAGCAGGAGCCTACCTCCTGGTGCCAGAAGTCACATGCTTCCAGCCTTTGCCATCGTGGGAGTTTCTACTTTGTAACCCTGTAGTCACAGGCTTTGCCCACCTCAAAACTTCATCTGGATGTTTGCGCTCTTGAAACTACGAGATCCAGTCAATCTTTTCTCCTTATCTGGGGAGCTGTACAGTTTCTTGACCTGCTCCTGCAGCTTCTTGTCTTAGAAATGCAGCCACCTGACAGCTGCACACCTGCACGCCAGAAGAACATCTGGACCTCTTTCTGGGCCAAGGCCTCTAATGTTGCAAGGACAGTTTCTCCAGTGGCTGTTGGGGACTATGCCCTGTGGTGCATCACCACTATTGCTGAGGTTGGGTGCGAAGGTCTGAGCAGCATTACTGGCCCTTTCTTTGTGCCTTTCTGTATCTACTGTTGCCCAGTTCACTCATTAGAGCTCAGATGAGTAACTGCAGTGATTTTACCTCCCATTGATTCTAGACCTGATATTCAAATCAAGAGAAATACAGTTTCTTTAGTTGAAAATCAAACCTTCTATTTATGATTTTTGAGACCTCGTTACCCACTTTTTTTTTTTTTCCTCAAGTACTGTGTGATTTAGACTTTAATGTGGCAGATGGTGGTGGTTGTGAAGTTCCGCTCAGTAAAAGGTCAAGGAATTCTTCAGTGCATGGTTTGGCTGGCATCAACCAGCCCAGGGATACATCTGTGCTAGTGAAAACTTGGAAAGTACTGAACTTTTAAACTCTGAAATATTCTTATTTTTCTCTGGATGAACAGGAGGATCTGAACTAGGAAAAAAAAAAAATAAAAGTGTGTGCTGAAGATTAGATTTTCTTGCTAAGGAACGCCAGAGGTGTGTTAACAAACTTTACATTGGAAAGACTTGCCAAACAAAATGTATATGAGTTCCTTTTGAAAGCAAAGGGTGCAAAGTTATGGGTATGTGTTTCTTCAGAAAAAAGCCCTTAAGGAGAGCTTTTTTTCCCGGGTTCAGCATAGTAACATGGTGGCAATATACTATGTAGAGTTATCATTGATATGTATACCACATTCCCACAAACTTCTAGCTGTGTTTTTACTTTATATAAAGTTAACTCAAGTCTGCTATCAATTTTAATAGCTGATCTAATGTTTGGTTCTAGAATTAAGAGTTATATTGGCACACGGCAGCAATACATCTATCAAATGAAAGTTGAAATATACAATTATATTTTATTAAATAAGGCAATACTTAATTTGAAGAAGAAAGGTGATAACACATTTGAAAATTACAGTTTTCATGGACTGCTATGATTTTGTGTCTTTGAGTTTGTTGAGATCAATAAGATAACATAAAAAAGGCAATAATCTCACAGTTCCAGAGGAGTTTTTGTTCTCATCCTTAGAGGTGAAATAATTAGTTACTCTTCAGTTCTTGTCTTAACCTGTTGAGCTGTGTACCTATGGACTAACATCAATTTGCTGCATTTCAGCAGTGGATAGAATCAGGCTTCAGTGTGGGCCTTGATACTGCAAAGTGTTTTGGAAGTCATCTGAACGTGGAAATGGCCTTGCAAGGTGAAAACAACAGTCTGCCCATCTACTGTCACTTTTACTGCAGTGTTGAAGAACTGAGAAGTTGTTCCTCATTTGTGAGAAGATGAACACCAATATGTGACATATCTTTCTTATTACTTCACTGACCTTTAACAGTTTTCAACCAGCAGAGCATTGCCAGAAGGTCAAGGAGGTGATTCTTGCTCGGTCCTGGTGAGGTCACCATGTAGGGCTGGGCATGAGGAGATGCTGAGAGAACTGGGACAGTTCAACCTGCATAATGGGGGCTTGGAGGGATCTTATCCATGTCTATAAATACCCAATGGTATAAAAGAGCCAGAGCCAGGCTCTTTTGGTGGTGTCTAGTGACAGGACGTGACGCAGTGGGTCCAAACTGAAACACAGGAAATTCCATTTAAACATAAGAAATTTTATTTATTTGTTAATTTCTTGTTGTGGGAGAGATCAAACATCAGCATAGGTTGCCCAGAGAGGCTGTGGAGTCACTGTCCTTGGAGACATTCAAAATGTTGCTGAACACAATCCTGGGAAACCTACAATAGCTGGCCCTTCCTGACCAGGCATTTGGAGTGGAAGATTTCCAGACCTGCCTTCGAGCGCTAACAATTCTGTGATTTTATGATAATGTTTAAGATATGTATAAGCTTGGTTTTAAACAGTGGCATTCATTATTTGGTTCTTTCTCCCTTCCCTAACAATTTCTAACATTTTGTCTGACTTTTCACTCTGTTGAGATGATGTCCTTGTGGGCCTGTGTATCACAACACTAATATGCTCTTGAGTGATCCTCTTAGAGCCAAATATAAATTTGTCTCCTCTCCTCTCCTCTCCTCTCCTCTCCTCTCCTCTCCTCTCCTCTCCTCTCCTCTCCTCTCCTCTCCTCTCCTCTCCTCTCCTCTCCTCTCCTCTCCTCTCCTCTCCTCTCCTCTCCTCTCCTCTCCTCTCCTCTCCTCTCCTCTCCTCTCCTCTCCTCTCCTCTCCTCTCCTCTCCTCTCCTCTCCTCTCCTCTCCTCTCCTCTCCTCTCCTCTCCTCTCCTCTCCTCTCCTCTCCTCTCCTCTCCTCTCCTCTCCTCTCCTCTCCTCTCCTCTCCTCTCCTCTCCTCTCCTCTCCTCTCCTCTCCTCTCCTCTCCTCTCCTCTCCTCTCCTCTCCTCCTCCTCTCCTCCCCTCCCCTCCCCTCCCCTCCCCTCCCCTCCCCTCCCCTCCCCTCCCCTCCCCTCCCCTCCCCTCCCCTCCCCTCCCCTCCCCTCCCCTCCCTTCCCCTCCCCTCCCCTCCCCTCCCCTCCCCTCCCCTCCTCTCCCCTCCCCTCCCCTCCCCTCCCCCCCCTCCCCTCCCCTCCCCTCCCCTCCCCTCCCCTCCCCTCCCCTCCCCACTCCGCTCCCCTCCCCTCCCCTCCCCTCCCCTCACCTCCCCTCCCCTCCCCTCACCTCCCTTTACTTTATATTTACCTCTAATGAATTCCTAAAGCACCCCAGAGGTGCTGGACATTGGAACAGGCTCCCCAGGGAGGTGTCACGGCCCCAAACTGACAGTGTTCAAGAAGAGACTGGACAACATCCTCAGACACACGGGGTGACCTGTGGGGTGTCCTGTGCAGGGACAGCAGTTGGACTCCATGATCCTGTGGGTCCTTCCAGCTCAGGACATTCCACGATTCTATGATTCACTGTAGTTGGGAATGCTCAAGGGCTCTGTATTCAATGCTGGAGCAGAGGTTTCACCTTAAGGAGGAGTAGTCTTGAGATTGTAACAATAAGACATTTTTTTCAGCGAAATGTATGAAAATTGAAGTCCTAACATCTGCCTGTTTGAATACACAGGAACAAATGCATCTGCTCTTCTCAAACCAAGGAGAGTACTTGTAGTGCAAGCACTTCTTGGAATGAATGAAGAGGGGAGAAGTGTGATTAATAACCAACTACTGTTAATTAGCAGCCTCTCTTGTACTCTGTGCCAGAGGGTTTGGTAGTTTAAATGACTGATTCCCTACAGTGCCATATAAACACAAGTTCATTATCCTTAATTTTCAATTTCTTTTTACAACTTCCCTTTTGACTTGAAATGGGTTGGCATATGACATCTAAGTTATTCCAGGTTCATAGGTGTATTCTCTTTTGAGGCTGTGGATCAGCACAATATCAGAATAGAGGATTCTTGATTATTTTGACACCCAGGTAAGTTTATATAATGATGAAACAAGGGATCACAACAGTGCAAAATATTAATGCAAATGTCATTATTTGATTGGTATGACTTTCATGGACAGCTTGGACAAAATGAAAAAATCATCTCTGCTTCACTGATTTTTACATCAGGGCAAATCACTGAGGGGTTGAAATGCCTCTTTTGTGGGTTTCTGTTGGTTGTTTTTTTTCTGTTCCTTTTTGGGGGGGGGCACAGGGAGGGAAGGGGTGGAAGTACGTTTGCACTTTTTGCAAACAGCATTCTAAAACTCAGTTGTTTGTTTGTTTGTTTGTTTGTTTTCTTCTAGAAATCTTGTCCTAGCACGGTGCTATAAATATTTACCGTGAAGTAGAGCAAATCTGAATTAGTTTATGATGCTGCAATTTCAAAGTGCAGACAGAACTTGCCACCAGCTTTCAGTGTGCTGAAAACTGCCATGATCCTTGGGTACATTGATAAGCTCCTGATGGATTTGTGCACTTACAGGTCCATGACTCCAGCCTGCAGAACCTGATGTTTACGTCAAACTGTCTCTAGGAAATATATAAATGGAAAAACAAAACAAAACAAAACAAACACTTTTAAATTTGCATTGGCTTAGGTTTATTTCCCAAGTATTATTTTAGACATGAATAATTTCTACAGCACTATTTTTCGTAGATGTAGCCCCAGATAATGGTGACACAGAGAGGTGGGCAGAGGCAATACGGGCTTCTTGAGAAGAGATAGATTGATACTGAAAAGAGATGGGCACAATTTTTTGAAGATTATTAAGTTCATTGAAAAGTATATTTTACATGAACAAAGCTATTAATAAACATAGATAAAATGCAGTCATTAATTTCATATGGGAAGAGTTTTTTATGTCAAAAGTTTAGTTTCAGCCTTTTCTAAATGAAACATATCCTTTCATTTTAAAGTCGTGTTTTCATTTTTTAACTGATTAAAAAAAAAGTTAATTAGGTCAAAAATGAAATGCAGAATTTAATTACATGTCAGATTGGTCCAGAACTCTTAGAAAGATCTAATTTCTGAAACTAATTTTCTCCTTGTCATCTAATGTTGATCTTAATGTTCTTGTTCTACTTTTAGAAAATATGTAAGTGTTTTGGAAGATAAAATTTCCAGAGTGAGGGGTGCAATCGCTGGGCGCACCTTTAGGATTTCAGCACACACAACTTTTAATTCGCTTTCACAATGGAGGACAAGGGCAAAGGAGACATGACAGAACAGCAAAAAAACATAAGTATTACCATCCCCTTGAGCTTGATATACAGGTTATTATACCAAAATACACAGGCACACTTGCACACCCGTATGCACCCCTACATCTCTTTTCACAACAACAACATTTTCCCCCTGTTTGTGCTGCCATCTCATATTTGCCATGGTACATCCACATGTTGATTCTGAGCTTCCCCATCACAGGGGGCTCTATGTGCTGTCCCAGGACCTTTGGGGTTGGTTTAGGCTTTGGTTTTAGACAGAGGCTTGGTTGGCTCTTACCAAACCCTAGTAATCTCTCCCCATTTTATTCCAAACAATAAGGACATGATACAACTTTGAATCACACCGAGTTTGACACCAGGTTGTTCACCAAGATTTCCTCCAACACAGGGTGTGCTGACTCTGCACGAGTTAGTCCTGACTTTTTCCAAAGTCAGTATTAACCTTCACTGAAAGCTCATTGGATTTTGCTAATAAGTGCATGTAAAATCACAGAATCGTTTTGGTTGGAAGAGGACCTCACGATCACCGAGTCCACCCATACCCCACCCCTGGCACTGCCCCATGTCCTAAGAACCTCATGTTCGTCTGTTCAACCCTCCAGGGATGGTGACTCCAGCACTGCCCTGGGCAGCCTGTTCCAATGCCCCACAGCCCTTTGGGGAAGAAATTGTTCCCCACATCCAACCTCGACCTCCCGTGGCGCAACTTGAGGCCATTTCCTCTGCTCCTGGTGCTTGTTCCTGGGGAGCAGAGCCCGACCCCCCCTGGCTCCAAGCTCCTTTCAGGCAGTTCAGAGATCAGAAGGTCTCCCCTCAGCTCCTGTTCTCAAATTAATGACACATTAGATGATCTCGCCTGATCCAGGGGCTGCATCAAGGGTGAACCCTGAAATAAAAAGCAATCTTTATTTTACTTGGGATCATTTAACCTAAAAAGTTATTGGAAGTAAACACAGAGCTTCATTACATCATTTTACAAAATGGCTTTTCATAGTAAAATAGCAGGAGAAAAATCTTCGAAAAAAATAATTGCACCAAGAATCTGAATAATACTCAGTGAAACCAGTTAGATGATTATGCTGCTGTTGCGAATCTTTAATTTATTTTTTTTTATTTGTCTTATGTACTTTACAAGTTTTTATGTGTAACAACCCTTAATGCTGCTGGACACATTACTGCTCTTAAAAGGCTCTTAGGAAAATGCTAGTTGGGAAATATCCAGTTATTTAAATATGATTATGAAGTGTGAAACAGATCAGTATTCCATCTGTGCTGACACATTTTGCAGCTCTCTTTGAATACCCCTGTAAAAAGTCTGTCTTGCCATAGGCTGTAGGTGGTTAAAAATGTTTCTAACTAACACATATATAAACAGACATATATGTATATTTATATCTCCACTCTTCGATGTACAGATAGGGATGTTTTGATTTGCTGTTAGAACTTTTGGGACTATTAGGGATGCAAATGTCAGGCTGCTTGAAGGCAGAAGCTGTTTGGTTCTAAGTTCACGTTTATTTCCATACTTGCAAGTTAAGAGTATAAATACTGCAGCTATTTTTTTTTAGTCAATTTTAAATATGTACATGTTGAAAAATTCCTACAGATTTGGCATTTTTCCCTGATTTTATTGCGTAATGTATCTCGGTAGGAGAAAATAGCTTCATGCTAAATTGAGTAATGTGCAAATCTCAAAATGAAGCCTTTATATAAACTGAATCTTATAAACTGAATTCCATATGGGCATGTAAACTGACAAATGTGCATTTTGCAAAATTATGGGATTAATGGGAAAAATATGCAAAAAAATGGGATTAATGCATGTAGTGACTGGAGATTAGACACAGACAGCCAACTTTGGATAGCTATCCCCAAACTGCAGCTTAGAGTAATGCCATGAAAATACTGTATTAAAATAGACATTTTAATGTGATTTCAATCTAACAAATGGAAAACCTTGCAACAAAGACCTCATGTTCTCAGTCAGTATCTCCCTTTTAAATTCAATGGTACTGCTTCTATTGTTATTGCCCCAAAATTTGGCTTTTTTTTATTTGCAGAAGAATACAATTGATAGTGAATTTAAAGAATGAGAGCGGTTTTTTTATTTTTTTTTCCTGAAAAGCCCACACAATGTATATGCTGATAATTTGGGCAGAAAGGTTTAGGAATAACTGCAGGTATTAACCCAGATATTGCCTCCGTGGTAGAGGTACAGGTTCATGAAAGCTTGGGTATTTTTTGCAGCAGGAGGTTGTGTGTGGTTTCCTCTGGGCTTTCTTCTTTACAGTGTTTACTACTCATAAAAGTGACACAGTAAAATATTCATGAATAGCAGGTGTAATGCATTAAACATGATGAGCCTGCAGTGGAAGACTAATACTGTTGAAGTAATTGAAAGTTGTCAGCACAGAGCTGTATGCTGTTGAAGGGTACCGGGAATGTGAGGATATGTGGATTGCAAGGACATCTGGTTCGTGAGGATGTCTGGTTAATGACATGAAAAACTACTTTAAATTTTATATTTTATTTGCGACTTTGTTTGTCTGTGTGTGTGTGATTCACTAGCAGACTTCAATCTGGACTAGCTGGCGTGGAGGAGGAAACTAGAATGTGGAAATACTCAAACATGAAGCTGGAGACTGGAGGAAAATGAGCCTAAGTTACTGGTGTTTAATATTCCCAAAGGTATTCAACCTGTTCATCAATGACCTGGATGAACACACTGAGTGCACCCTCAGCCAGTTTGCTGATGACACCAAACTAGGAGGAAGGGCTGACACAGCAGAGGCTGTGCTGCCATCCAGAGACCTGGACAGACTGGACTGGGCAGAGAAGAACCTGATGAAGTTCAACCAGAGCAAGTGTAGGGTCCTGCACCTGGGAAGGAACAACCCCAGGCACCAGTACAGGTTGGGGTTGACCTGCTGGAAAGCAGCTCTGCAGAGAAGGACCTGGGATTTCTGGGGGACAACAGGGTGACCATGAGTCACCAACGTGCCCTTGTGGCCAAGAGGCCAAAGGTACCTGGGGTGCATGAGGAACAGTGTGAGCAGCAGGTCAGGGAGGTTGTTCCTCCCCCTCTGCTCTGCCCTGGGGAGGCCCCATCTGCAGTTCTGGGTCCAGTTGTGGGCTCCCCAGTTGAAGAAGGACAAGGAACCACTGGAGAGAGTCCAGGGAGGGACACAAAGATGCTGAGGGGTCTGGAGCATCTTTGTGCTGAGGAGACACTGAGAGAGCTGGGGCTGTTGAGCTGCAGAAGAGAAGCTGAGAGGGATCTGATCAATGGGATCAATAGCTCAGGGTGGGTGTCAGAGGATGGACCAGACTCTGTTCCGTGGTGCCCAACGCCAGGGTGAGGGGCAACGGGCACAGACTGAAACACAGGAGGCTGCATCTGAACGTGAGCAGAAACTTGTTTGCTGGGAGGTGCCAGAGCCTGGCCCAGGCTGCCCAGAGCGGGTGTGGAGTCTCCTTCTCTGAGACATTCAAACCCGCCTGGAGCCATCTGTGTGATCTGCTCTGTGACCCTGTGTGAGCAGGGGGGCTGCGCTGCGGATCTACAGAGGTCCTGATACCCAACCAGCCTGGGATTCTGGTAGATTCTGGACAGGATGAAGGTCGACTCTAGGGGCAGAGCAACCTATGGGTGTGACCAAGGACATGACTGAAGACAGTGAGGGTGTTTCAGTGCCCCAGGAGCAAAGTACAGTCCTGATCAGCCAGTATGCGCAGCAGTGTTTCTGGCCTGTATGTGGGTGTCTCCTGGGGAAGGGAACAAGAGGTGGTTGCCTGTGGCAGTCTGGCTGCAGAGGGGCTGAGACACCTGTGCTCTGGGCACAGCCTTGGTGTGTAGTGACGCTCCCCACATCCAGAGCGAGGTGACTGTGGGTCATGGCGATGAGTAACCCATGAAATGCAATCAAACAGATCCCTTTTTCCTAGGGGCAGCATTGCTTTCACTTTATGGAAGGTTTTCAAACTGTAACCACAGAAAATGAGCTGTTCAGTAACCAGCCATCACAGTGCAAGATGATGGATATTTTGCAGTTGAAGTTTTTCTTTAAATGCTACATTTAATGTTTATTTTTTTTCTTTAGCTGTCCCTCCCATCAGACTTTCAGACTCATAACAAATGAAGATTGGATAAATCTGCAAAACAGCTGCAAGCTTCATTTAACACTTCTGTACATTTTTTCCTTATATCACAATAACATAAGCTTCATTTAACACCCCACGGATTTTGTTATTGTTTCAGAAACCTTGCCCTTGCCAAAGGCTATTTTATTTATTAATGTGCTCATCCTCTTTTTTACTTTTTTTCTTTTTCAAAAGATTATTTTATTTTTATTAAGCTTTCTTATAATGGCATCTGTCTCAAGAATGCATTTGAAGTCCTTTAGTATTTACCCCTGTCAATTCACATTTGAATACATACACAGTTTAAATTTTCTAAACGCATGGCATTACCACCTGGTTGCTGTGGACACCTTACAAAGCAAAATTATTTTAAAAGACAGAAGAAAGATAGTTGGAGCTGAAACTTCTTCCCTATTCATTTCTGGTGCTTCTGGAGGTATATGTAATGAAATGTGTGATTTTTAGTGGAGACAGAAAGTATCTTTGGAATCTGGTGGACAAAACAGTGCATGGTAAGAGACACAGAATCCCCTCTCTGCACCTCCTGCCCACACTTTTTTGACGTAGCCAAAGATACGATCGATCCTCTGGGCTGCAAGTGCACATGGCCGGGTCATGTACCATCTTTCATGCCCAAGCACCCCTAAATCCTTCTCTGCAGGGCTGCTCTCCATCCAACCATCCATCCATCAATCCATCCATCCATCCATCCACCCATCCATCCACCCATCCATCGATACATCCACCCGTCCACTCATCCATCCACTGCTCTATCCACCCATTCATCCACCCAACCATCAACCCATCCACCCTTCCACCCACCCATCCATCCATCCACCTGCCCATCCAACCATCCATCCACCCATGCACCCACCCATTCATCCATCCACCCATCCACCGATTCATCCACCCATCCAGCCATCCACCCACCCATCCATCCATCCACACATCCACCACCCATCCGTCCATCCACCCATCCATCAATCCACCCACCCATCCACCCATCCATCCACCCCTCCACCCTTCCACCCATCCATCCATTCACCCACCCATCCACCCTTCCACCCATCCATCCATTCACCCATACACCCTTCCACCAATCCATCAATCCACCCATCCACCCATCCATTCATCCACCCATCCACTCGCCTATCCATCCATCCACCAATCCATCCACCCATCCACCCACCCATCCATCCATCCATCCACCCATCCATCCACCCTTCCACCCATCCATCCATCCATCCACCCATTCAAACTTCCACACATCCATCTATCCACCCATCCAGCCATCCATCCACCCATCCATCGATCCATCCACCCATCCACTCACCCATCCACCGCTCTATCCACCCATTCATCCGCCCATCCACCCACCCACCCATCCATCCATCTACTCCCCCATCCATCCATCCATCCATCCATTCACCCAGCTATTCATCCACCCATTCATCCACCTATCCATCCACCCATCCACCCATCCACCCACCCATCTACCCATCCATCCACCAATCCACTCACCCATCCATCCATCCATCCATCCACCCGTCCATCCACCCATCCATCGATCCATCCACCCATCCACCCACCCATCCATCCATCCATCCACCCATCCATCCACCCATCCACCCTTCCACCCATCCATCCATCCATCCACCCACCCATTCATCCTTCCACACATCCATCTATCCACCAATCCAACCATCCATCCATCCATCCACCCATTCATCCTTCCACACATCCATCTATCCACCAATCCAACCATCCATCCATCCATCCACCCATGCATCCAACCATCCATCGAACTATCCACCCATCCACCCACCCATCCACCCATACACCCACCCATCCATCCATCCATCCATCCACCCATCCATCCATCCACCCATCCATCCACCCATCCATCGATCCATCCACCCATCCACTCATCCATCCACTGCTCTATCCACCCATTCATCCACCCATCCACCCACCCATCCATCCATCCATCTAATCACCCATCCATCCATCCACCCATCCATTCATCCAGCCATCCATCCACCCATTCATCCACCTATCCATCCACCCATCCACCCATCCACCCACCCATCTACCCATCCACCCGTCCACCTATCCACCCACCCACCCACCCATCCACCCACCCATCCATCCATCCACCCATCCATCCACCCGTCCACCCTTCTACCCATCGATCCATCCACCCATCCACCCTTCCACCCCTCCGTCCATACACCCATCCATCGATCCATCCACTCATCCACCCACCCATCCATCGATCCATCCACCCATCCACCCACCCATCCATCCACCCATCCACCCTTCCACCCATTCATCCATCCACCCATCTATCCACCCATCCATCGATCCACCCATCTATCCACCCACCCATTCACCCATCCATTCATCCACCCACCCCCCCACCCATCCACCCATCCATTCATTCACACATCCACCCATCCATCCATCCACCTACCCATCCAACCATCCATCCACCCATTCACCCACCCATTCATACATCCACCCATCCATCGATCCACCCACCCATCTACCCATCCATCCACCCATCCAGCCTTCCACCCATCCATCCATTCACCCACCTATCCACCCACCTGTCCACCCATCCACCCTTCCACCCATCCATCCATCCACCCATCCACCTACCCATCCACCCATCCATCCATCCACCCTTCCACCCATCCATCTATCTACCCATCCACCCATCCATCCATCCACCCATCCATCCAACCATCCATCGATCCATCCACCCATTCGTCCACCTATCCATCCACCCATCCACCCATCCACCCACCCATCTACCCATCCATCCACCCATCCATCCACCAATCCATCCACCCATCCACCCACCCATCCATCCATCCATCCACCCATCCATCCACCCATCCACCCTTCCACCCATCCATCCATCCATCCACCCATTCATCCTTCCACACATCCATCTATCCAGCCATCCACCCATCCATCCATCCATCCATCCATCCACCCATCCACCCATCCATCCATCCATCCACCCATCCATCCACCCGTCCACCCTTCCAACAATCGATCCATCCACCCATCCACCCACCCATCCATTGATCCATCCACCCATCCACCCACCCATCCATCCACCCATCCACCCTTCCACCCATCCATCCATCCAACCATCCATCCACCCATCCATCGATCCATCCACCCATCCACGCATCCATCCACTGCTCTATCCACCCATTCATCCACCCATCCACCCACCCATCCATCCATCCATCCACCCATCCACCCATCCATCCATCCATCCACCCATCCATCCACCCGTCCACCCTTCCAACAATCGATCCATCCACCCATCCACCCACCCATCCATTGATCCATCCACCCATCCACCCACCCATCCATCCACCCATCCACCCTTCCACCCATCCATCCATCCAACCATCCATCCACCCATCCATCGATCCATCCACCCATCCACGCATCCATCCACTGCTCTATCCACCCATTCATCCACCCATCCACCCACCCATCCATCCATCCATCTACTCACCCATCCATCCATCCACCCATCCATTCATCCAGCCATCCATCCACCCGTCCACCCTTCCACCCATCGATCCATCCACCCATCCACCCACCCATCCATCGATCCATCCACCCTTCCACCCACCCCTCCATCCACCCATCCACCCTTCCACCCATCCATCCATCCACCCATCTATCCACCCATCCATCGATCCATCCACCCATCCACCCACCCATCCACCCATCCATTCATCCACCTATCCACCCACCCTTCCATTGATCTATCCACCCATCCACCCATCCAGCCACCCTTCCATCGATCCATCCACCCATCCACCCACCCATCCATCCACCCATCCACCCTTCCACCCATCCATCCATCCACCCATCCACCTACCCATCCACCCATCCACCTACCCATCCACCCATCCATCCATCCATCCATCTACTCATCCACCCATCCATCCATCCATCCATCTACTCATCCTTCCACCCATCTACTCATCCTTCCACCCGTCCATCGATCCATGCACCCACCCATCCATACCTCCATCCCCAGCCTGTATTGGTGTAACCTAGGTCACCCCAACCCAGGTGCAGCACCTGGCCCTTAGCCTTGTTGAACTTCAGGAAGTTCACATCTTCCCACTCCTCAGGTCCTGTCAGAGTCTCTCTGAATTGTACCCTTTCCCACGGGTGTCTTGGCTGCACCACTCTGCTTGGTGTCATCTGCATTTTGCTGCAGGTATGTTCAGGCCATTATGAATCGTCACCACTTTGCATTATTCTGAAAACACAGAAAAAAAAAATGCACTAAGAACACTAAGAATAGTTCAGTTCAGCCAAAATTTGGTAACACTTCTCAGGAAGTAAATATTGAATATTTTTAATTTAATTTTATAGTATCGTACACATCTGATAATTGTCTGGTTACTTAATTTCCAATGCAGCCTTGATTATTTTCAGTCAGTCCAGGCAATGACTCATGGCCTGGCCAATCAGCTGCACATCAACCTTCAGAGATAGAGAATGAAAAGGGCTGTTCTATGTTTAAGCTCTCCCTATATGTCAAGCAAAAAGTCCTTTCTCTCCTCAAGTGCATTTTTTCTTTATGCTTTGCATTTCTCAGCTGCACACCAGTCAGATCTGCCAACACTGACCATAATAATTCCTTTTTAAAACACTCATATACAGATTTTTGGCTTTTCTAAATGGTTTAGGAACATATCCTTCATGCTTTGGAAAGGGCTTCCTTGTATCTAATTCTAATTTTTTCATCTTTTTCTGAGGCTGTGTAATTCAATTCATGACTCTAGGGTCGCATCTCTGTCTACATCTGATATATTGGTTCTTCATTTTTCTACAGCCTGTGTCAGTGCGTTTAGTTTTTAGAAGGACCATCCATAGTTTTTAAGACACGCATACAATTATTTTATTACAAACAAATGTTTTAGAAATTACATAAATGCATGGAAACCTTATTATTTCTTCCTTTTAATCATTCGCTTGCTTCGATGTGATACATCAAATATTCAAGAGTATGCTGAAACTTCGGCTTTCTACACTTCTGCAAACTGTAGAAAGCTTGAGAACAAACTACAATGAATTGCTTAAAAATATACACACAAATGCTCACTTACTACAGTTTTGAACTTTGCCATTGATTAGAGAACCATTCAGTGGTTAATTAAGAATAAATTGTAAACATTCTGTCAGCAGCAGAAAATTATAAAAAAAAAAAAAAAGAGATGCCATCCCTCCCTCCCAATTTAGAAGAAGGAATAGAAGAACAAAGAACCGGCTGGCATCCTCAGCACATAATGGCACATTTAAAGGGCTCCATTTTTTAATTTATTTACTTGGCTGGTACATTTGAGTAAATTTCACAGATGTTAGGCAGATATTTATGAAAATTTTTCAGACATTAAAATGGACCCATAACAGTACAAGAAATACCCCAAACCTTGAAGTTCTTTTTTCTGTACCTGGTTTGCACATGCACATGTCACATGCTCAGTTGTTCAGCTTTGAGTGGAAAATCAAGGAGATTATGCACAAATGTTCCTTAAATCTGTGTATTTACAACTTATGCTGGCCTATAGAAGTGTTCCATAATAATCGGTAAACCAAAAAAAATCAGAATCTTTTCTTTCCTTTTCTTTTCTTTCCTTTTCTTTTCTTTTCTTTTCTTTTCTTTTCTTTTCTTTTCTTTTCTTTTCTTTTCTTTTCTTTTCTTTTCTTTTCTTTTCTTTTCTTTTCTTTTCTTTTCTTTTCTTTTCTTTTCTTTTCTTTTCTTTCCTTTCCTTTCCTTTCCTTTCCTTTCCTTTCCTTTCCTTTCCTTTCCTTTCCTTTCCTTTCCTTCCCTTCCCTTCCCTTCCCTTCCCTTCCCTTCCCTTCCCTTCCCTTCCCTTCCCTTCCCTTCCCTTCCCTTCCCTTCCCTTCCCTTCCCTTCCCTTCCCTTCCCTTCCCTTCCCTTCCCTTCCCTTCCCTTCCCTTCCCTTCCCTTCCCTTCCCTTCCCTTCCCTTCCCTTCCCTTCCCTTCCCTTCCCTTCCCTTCCCTTCCCTTCCCTTCCCTTCCCTTCCCTTCCCTTCCCTTTCTCAGTTTTATTGTTTCTATGGCAGATTTAATGCTTCTGAAGCCTTTTTTTTTTCCTGTTAGAATAATTTGAGGACATTCTTGTATTTAGCTTTTTTTATTTTTCCTTATAAGAAGGCATTATTTATCAAGAAACTATTATTATCCCTAGAATATACAATACTGCTAAGTGTACTGCTAAGCGTAGCTCCTAAAGGAAGACTTGTTGTTCATTCTGCTTTGGGAGGGGAAAACAGAACAAGAAATTGATATTCCATGCAAAAAAATATACAAAGAAATAATGCAAATTTTAAATCCCACAGAATATAAATATGAGTGTCAAACTCCTCAAAGCAATCTGTAATGGATGGTCTCTCACAACACCTGAATTTCGTTTACAAGAAAGCTTTATATAAAGGCTCTTCAAAGCCAGGAGAACTCCAGGTATGTCTGTATCTTCTTCATGTTGAAGCACTGGCCAATAAAGGGACAAGAACTTTTAAATTTTGAGTTGTGTAGTAAAACTGGTGCTTTAAACAAACTAAGACCAAAACTAATTTAAATCACTATATAAAAATCTCCAATACTGTTTTTTGTAAGTGCCCCACTGAGTGACATGAGAGGACTTACAGGGATGTTGGACAGAAAGTGGGTGGAATATGCTCGTTGTTTCATGCTGCTAAAGCAGAGAAACAAGGCCTTGCTTTCTGACAGCTACTTCTCTTTGTTCTCAGGATTTTGATCAGTTCTCTAAAAAAATAACATAGCTGGACAGTTGGATACTTTTTTGGTGAATTTACTTCTCTAAGATTGACTCTTTTTTTTTTTAAGATGAGAAGACAGAGAATTTGTTGCTACAGGGATTCTTTTTTTGGTTTTGTTCTGCCTGTGTGAACATGAAAGTGCCTCGTTTACATCGTGTACTTATTTGGAATTTCTACATACTCCTTTTTTTTTTTTTTTTTTTTTTTTAATAAAATATCTGAGTAGCTCATGCTTCCAGTGCCCATCTCAAAGGGTTATGAAAGATGAAACTGAAGTTACAAGGGATACCAGAAACTGGTGCTATTTTTAGTAAAGAATCTTGTATATAATAATAAGGGATGGTACCTCTTCCACACCATCCTTGGCCCTGCTTATTAAGAAAATGCTGCTTATATAATTGGTTATAGATTTCCAAGAATTTTTCTGTTTAGAGTTCTAGATACCCCGAGTACACACATGACTTTGTAAGTCAAGATGGCCTTAGTAAGTAAAGTGATGCTAATTCAGACCATGCCCACTGAGACATGTAATTTTATTCATTATACCCTTTCAGTGTCTGTGTTTTATCATGTACCAGACACTTTATCGCCTGGTCTTCAGGGGGATAAGAGTTAGTAACAAATCTCAGTGCTCTGGAGAAACTCAAAAGAGATAACCAAACTAAGCTCGCATCAGATAATATATTTTTCTATAAGTGTTTGTTTTGAAAAAATACCTTATTGACAGCGAAGCCCCTTTCCACCATAAAGCATCTTTCATTGCATTTATGTTGATTTTAAATTCTATTTTCTGTTTTTAAAGGAGTAGTCAATGGTGGCATCTTACCATCAGTTAAAACCGAGTGCTTTTTTTTCATTTTGTTTTGCAAAAGTCATCATCTAGGTCTTGTTGTAGGCTTAATGGTGAGACAAAAAGCATTTTAACAGTATTTAAAAAAAAAAAATATCATCCTGTATTGAGTCTATATTGTGTTGTAGTTAACTTCTTTTTAACTTATACCCCTTGAAATATGTAACTGTGTCTCAAAGCAAAGTGAATAAAGGTGGGTGATTATGTGGTAATTCAGAGAAAGATCACACACTCAGCAGAGGAGATAGCATTTACTCATGGCGAAATACGTATTTCCTGTGACCATTAGTAAACTGCCATCGGTTGCTGTTTGCTTTTCTCTTTTGTTTTTCTTCTAGTGAAGAAATGAATTCCCAGGATTAGAGCAGATCCTAACATATAGGTATTATAGAATAAGGCTGATCATTTCAGGTACCTTGCCAATCATAAGTAACATGACAGAAACAGGTTTTAGAATAGAGTAGAATAGAATAGAATAGAATAGAATAGAATAGAATAGAATAGAATAGAATAGAATAGAATAGAATAGAATAGAATAGAATAACTTCATTTGAAAGGGACGTACAATGACCGTCTACTCTACTGGCCTGACCACTTCAGGGCTGACCAAAAGCTAAAGCGTGTTATTAAGGGCCTTGTCCAAACCACTCTCAAGTGCTGAGAGGATTGGGACATCAACCACCTCTCCAGGGAGCCTGTTCCACGATTTGATCACCCTTCCAGTAAAGAAATATCTCCTGATGTCCAGTCTGAGTCTCTGCTGGTGCAGCTTTGAGCCATTCCCATGTGTCCTGTCACTGGGTCCCAGGAAGAAGAGCTCAGCACTTTCCTCTCCACGTCCCCTCCTCAGGAAGCTGCAGGGAACCCGATCACCCCTTAGCCTCCTTCTCTCCAAAGAGACAAACCCAGAGGCCTTGGTTCCTCACAGGATACATCTTTGAGCCCCATCACCAGCTTTGTTGGCCTCCTCTGGATGCATTCAAGGACCTTCTGAAATGGTGGGGCCCAGATGTGCACACAGGGCTAAAGGTAAGGATGTACCAATGCTAAATATAGTGAGAGAATCACCTTTTTTCACCAGCTGCTCACATCGTGTCCGATGTCCCCAGGATGGGGTTTGTCCCTTGGTGCCAGGACACACTGTGGGCTCCTGTTGAGCTGCTGCCGACCAGCACCCCAGGTCCCTTTCTTCTCTCCAGCCACTGCTCTCCCTGTTTATATTTGTACCCAACATTACTTCACCCCAGGTGCAGAATCCAGCATTTGGTCTTGTTAAACTTCATGCCACTAATCATTGCCCAGTACTCGAATCTGTCCAGGTCCCTCTGCATGGCCTCCTGTCCCTCAGGAGAGTCAATAGCAACCCCCAGTTTGATATCACCAGCAAATTATCTGAAATAATTATTGTGTTGCCACGACCCTCAACAATTCATCTCAATATCTCTGCTAGCTATATTATATTTCTGGGGGTTTTGTTTATTTATTTATTTATTTATCTATCTATTTATTTATTTTTCCGAGACTGTAAAGCAAAGCTACACATAAAAAGACAAGAATTGTGGTACAGAATTAGTGGCATAATATTACATGTTTTCTCTCCATTACTTGCTCAATTCTTAACGCCTTGTTTGGTTTTGACTGTTACTGAGCTGACTTACTCAATGAACTATACAAATGCACAAACTTAACTCTACTTATGCCAATGAAAACCTTTGTTGTTGCCTTTAAAATAAAGAGAGGTTCTCTGATTGATGCTGCCAGCACCGGGCATATTTAGGTGCAGATTTATTTACTAGCGCAGATGGGAATATTTGTTTGTATAGTTAAATACTCATCACAAACAAAGCAGCTGCTTATAACTGCCTAGAGTGAAAATGCTGATTGGTATACTAATAAATTATTCCAATTGAACTCCGACTAGAAAGGTCTTGTCAGTGTTAAGAACCAAGTTGAGCATCTGCACGTCCTATAGCTCAGAGTAACAGCCCCCGGTCCTCACTGGCCTGTGGGCAATGTTACACAAGGAAAACCCTGCAGGCAACATCAGTTTTTGCTCGCTCTATCACCTTCAGTTTTAATTTTGCATTTTCTGTGGCTCCCAGCAACGTTGCTGCCTTTTGCAGGCAACGTGTTCCAAGAGAGCTGAACGTGAAGGAGGAGCTTGCTGAGAAATCACTGATTTTCTCCCTCGGTTCCATGCAGCCGTTCACACAGCGCCTGCACCATAAAGCGATTCTGCCTGGAAGGGATCACTTATGCTGTGATAAATCCAAGTGTCGGTCAGAACTACAATACATGAGGACAATCTGGCACTTAAATGTTGATGCTTGTCAACACCACGCACAGTGTTGCGTTCCCACCACGCGCTTATTAGTCTATTTTACCGTGTGTGTGTACCTGTATGTACAGGAAATCTTCCCTTTCTCTTAAGGGATGAAACTGTGAAACAGCTGAACAGAAAAGCTCTTTTTGAAAAGAGATGCTCAGATTTTGTCTTTGAGTTATTACTCATGGTTTGTATTCACAGACCAGCTACTCCAGAGATATTCACTCTTAGCAACGTGCCTTGGAGCTCACATCTCCTCTGGAGAAATGTGAAGGGAAAACATTTGATCTTGTCTTTAATTTCTCTCAGCCATGTTGCTGAGTTGGAATTTTTCCTTGATGGCTCATCCAGACCTAATAATTCTTTGAGGTTTATCCTCTTTGTATTCTCCGTTTTTGTTTTTGATTTTGGTATTGGTTTTGTTTTTTCTGCTGTTCTCTTTCCTTTTATTTGTTTCTCTGTTTTTGCTCATTGTGTCTTCCCCAGGTAAGAAAATAAATTCTCTCCTCATGGTCCCTCCTCTACGACGGACTCATCAGGCACCTTTCCTTTCTTGTAGAATACATACATGGAAAATGTATTTTTTTTTACTTCACCAGCCAGACAAAAGAAGCACAAGTGGCTAAAATGTATTTTTCTCTTGGGCAGATCCATCAACTTTGTCTCACCTCCTGGTGGGGGTCTCAGTTAACAAGTTTTATCTTGACAATACACAGTCACCAAAAAGTAAAAGCAGTATTGGGTGTTTTTTGAGACATGCACCCTCAGCAAGTTTGCGGATGACACTAAGTTGAGTGGTGCAGGTGACATACCTGAGGGACAGGATGCCATCCAGAGGGACCTGGACGAGCTGGAGACATGGGCCCATGTGAACCTCATGAGGTTCAACAAGGCTAAGTGCCAGGTCCTGTGCCTGGGTCAGGGTAACCCCTGTTATTGGGCAAGGCTGGGGATAGATGGATGGGAAGCAACCCCCAGGAGATGGACTTGGAGATGCTGGGGGGGTAAAAGATGGGACATGAGCTGCCATGTGCACTTGCAGCCCAGAAGCCAATGGATCGTGGGCAGCAGGTGGAGTGAGGTGACTCTGCCTCTCTGCTCCACTCCGGTGAGACCCCCTGCAGTGCTGGTCCAGCTCTGGGTCCTCAGCACAGGACACACGTGGAACTGCTGGAGCGGGGCCAGAGGAGCCACAGGAATGATCCGAGGCTGGAACAGCTCTGCTGGGAGGACAGGCTGAGAGAGCTGGGGTGTTCAGCTGGAGAAGAGGAGCTCTGGGGAGACCTTAGTGTGGCCTTTCAGTGCTTAAAAGGGACCAATGAGAAAGATGGGTACAGACTTTTTATCAGGGCCTGTTGTGATAGAGCAAGGGGTGATGGTTTAGACTAAAGGAGGGAGATCCAGGCTGGACATGAGAAGGAAATTGTTGGCCCTGAGGGTGGTGAGAGCCTGGCCCAGGTTGGCCAGAGAGGTGGTGGATGAACCATCCCTGGAGACATCCCAGGCCAGGCTGGATGGGGATCTGAGCAACATGAGCTGGTGAAGATGTCCCTGCTCATGGCAGGGGTGGCACTGGGGGAGCTGGGAAGGTCCCTCCAACCCAAACTGTTCTGTGATTCTATGAACATGCATATTCATATTTTGACCTCTTCTTTCTGCTCCTAATCTCTCTTGCTTTTGGTATTTATTATTCTTTATAATGTGATAAGAGGATTTGAGTGTGGAGTGTGGTATTGTGCTGCTTCACAGCATTCATGGGAAGTTCAACTGCACCTCTCTGGCTTCAGTGCAGGGGAATATTCACTAGTACAGTGTGACTGTGCATATGGGCAAAAAGTCTCAAAGAATATCTATGTACGGCCAAAAAACCTTCCTTTCTTTTCCACAGAGACTTCAGGCGAATTGGAATAGATCCACTAAAAGCAATAGATCAGTCCTTCTTCATGTGTTGTCTCTTTACTATGGGTTCTTGTTTTCTTCAGGTAAGATAAATAACCTCCCTTGGAAATCCATGTTTTTTGCTTGTGTGCTCAACAGAAAAACTAATAAGGCATCCAAAATACAAAGGCAGATAAAGAGAAAACCCTATCCAAATCAAATGCAAAAAAAGCTATAAATTCAAGCAATTAGTCAAATATATATTCAACCTAGCATGCACTTTTGACTAAAAAATTACTCTAATGTTGATTTTTTTTTACAGCTGTGATTGCAGGATATGCTTCTTTCTGGTGAAATAAATTCAGAGTATGTGGTAGAAAGATCTGAATTACAAAATATGTCATTTTCAGTTAATAAGACACCCTCTCCCTTTTCAAAAAGAGCAAGTTCTAAGTTTCCTTCACTTCTGCCATTCTCAACATCAGAGACATTTAGTTACCCACCCAAAAAGGGCCTGACATTTTCCACACCATAACGTGAAGCAGGAGTCTTACCTCAAGAAAGTTACCTTTGTTTCCACGTCAACACTGGCAAATTTTAGATAAATCCAGGATTAACTAATACTAAAACACATATAACCCATTATTTTGTTTGATAATACATAACAAAACTGTTTCAGTTACCAAGTTAGGACTTTTGTGCTACATCTCCTTTTTCGTTACAGTTTTATTATTGTTCCAGCTTGTAGGTGTAACTGGTGTAATCTGGTGTATCTCTCTTGGAGAGATATGATTGCAGTCTTAAAATTGCACATAATGTTCGATCATCTAGCGAAATGCTCAGAGTTTGAGTGTTTTTTGGTTGGTTGGGTTGGGTTCGTTATGTGTGCAAATAATCGCACATGTTTTCCTTTATTACTTTATCACCTTTTTCCTCTTTGAAATTGCAGTTATGCTGAGAACACAGAGAAACTCAGAGACTAACATATAGTTTCCTAAACACATCAATGCAAATATTTCCAAAGGGTCTTTTAGCAATTAATAACAGAAATAACAGAAATTAGTTGTGGGTTTTGGGTAGTTTCAAATTTTCATTATACTTGACTGCTCACTTGATGTTTTCAATGTACCATAAAGATGAATTTTAAAATTACAGAAAATGAAAAACTGAGTAGAGGTAGATCATGACAAGCTGACGTTAACTTTGCTGTGCAAGGAGAGGAAAGAAGTACCTGGATTTTCCCAGAATTCTGTAGTTGCAGCTGGCAGCCAGCGCTAGGTAGGGATTGTATGTATGAGACAAGAGCATGTTTGCACCATAGAATTACAAACTACTAGCGAAAAGGAGCAGGTAATAAAGAGACATTCACGGAAGTGAAAAGAAGAGGTGGTCACAAGATTTCTTCTCAGTAATAGTCACATTTAATATTTTCCCACATCTCCTAGTGACTTTAAGAGCAACTGGCTTTGCGGTAGAACATAGATAGGGATGAAAGCTGATCAAAGTCCTT
This sequence comes from Columba livia, assembly GCF_036013475.1. Taxonomy (NCBI): domain Eukaryota; kingdom Metazoa; phylum Chordata; class Aves; order Columbiformes; family Columbidae; genus Columba; species Columba livia. The sequence continues at coordinate 32,569,848 of NC_088609.1, forward strand.
CTGATGCAAATTTTCTAATTGCATTTTTATTGTTGTCAAAAAATATAATGTGATAGTTAAAATGGCACTTTAAAGTTATACTGTGAAAAGGTCAAAGCATTCCTTTTGAAGCATGTACTGGCTTCTGTTTCTGTGTTACTTGGATTATTTTCATTAAATTACATCTGAATATAATAACTATATATCTTATTTTTATAATCTGATAAAAAACAACCAAAATTACTGTATTTAATGAAATGTTCTAATGATACCTAAATTCTCCTTCCTTGCGGATATCCATGTTTTATTATGCTCTTTTATTAGCTAGCACTAGTATTTGCAATAACATTATCTGAGATTAAGATCTCTTCCTTCTGTAGTATTACTTGGAGACAAATTGTATTATAATCCAAGTAAGATGCCTGGCTTTTGTGGAACAAAAAGGGCAAAACATAGTTGCCAAACATTTAGTGATTAAGGTAGTTCATAAGCAAAGATGAAGTGTACACAGAGGACCGTATGAATTTTCAAATCAGGAATGGTACAAGAAGACAATGCGTTTGCATTCTGGGTGAACTGGAGATCTTGTCTTGCTCCCCTTTGGTGCGTACACACTGTAGTGACGCTGGGCGTCATGCAGAGCTCTGCTGCTCTCATCGCCCACTCAGAAAATCTTCTAAAATGACAATCTGTTGTCCCCGGAAATTTTAGCAATTGTGTTGTGAATAGCAATGCATATTTTTTTGTAATAAAGCTTCCAAAAATCAATCTAATTTCAGGTCATGCAATAAACACCAAGTTTGCTCTATATTTCTTTCAAAGCTATAGGAAAATATATCAGTTTTTCAGTGAACATGAAATGGGTTTGAAAGTTTATGGGTGTTTGCTCATTTCCCCCCAACTTTACTAGGGACAAACATGTGATTTGGAGTGAAAAGTACAACAGGATGTCTTTATCATAAACTCAGTCTTAAAATGAAAACTAAATTTTATTATTGCAGGTAATGTTACTGACTCAGGAAATACACACTGTGTGGACTGAAGCCAAAATGTAAGTCATAGCATCACCAAGCCTTCCCAGCTCACTTGCTCATCACTCTAGTCCCAGCACAGCTGTGGGGGAGTTCTTGGCTCCATTTTCAATCCATCTCAACATTTAAGAGCAGAAATCTCTTCACACAGCCCTGCAATGTCCATTTAGAGTTAATAACCAATTCTTCTGGGGTCTGGCTTTATGATGGGAGGAAGGACACAGTATTTTAGCATTGCAGCTGTAGTGCAATAAAGAGCACTCTCAAGGAAAAAAAAAAAAAAAAGAAAAAGAAAAAAAATAATCAATACCAACCACCACTTTTCCTTCTGCTGGAGATAAATAGCAAAACGTACTTCATTAGGTTGAGTAGTGAATAGAATTAAGGAGTATCACTACATTGTCTTTAAATGTTGCTGGAGAGGTGATAATGTGTCTGAAAAAGCTCAGGATTCTGAAGCAGAGCTGTGTGCTGAAGGGAACATGCCCAATAGAAATATTTATATATATATATTTTTTCACTTATAAAGCTTAAAACCCCCCACCCATTCCTGTTGGCAGTGGCTTGTGATTTTTCATCAAAAAGTTGAAAATTATCTTTTTAGACTCCCCGAACAAAAGAGGAGTGGACAAATAGGCTCATATGTCAGTAAAGAAGAGAAAACAGAATGTAAAACTGGCCTTGATTTTTGCTGTAAATTTTGGAGTAAACTGTTTTTAATCATAAAATAATGTCTACATATTCAATTTTGACTACCATTGTTCCTTGTCTAAACACTAGGCTTTCTTCAGGAACTAATAGAAACTAATTTTTTTAACAAAAATAGCAAAAGGAAGATTTCCTCATGCATTTCCTTTTCAGGGAAAATTTGTAACTACATTATATGTTTGCATGTAGTACAAGCTACGTGCAAACTTGTACCGGTTTGCAAACAGGTTCAAATTTGATGACCTGTATAGGACTTCAGAGGCCGTGTCTTCTAGTCTATTCTTTTCTGAAATCCTAAAGGTCTAATTTTCTTGACTGTCTTATATTTTTCCTCTAGAAGTTACAGTTGGTAACTGCTTTGTTTAGAAAGCACTACAAAAAAAAAAAAGGACCACTCAGATTAGCAGCTTTATCTTTTTCAGCAGTGCAAGAATAGCTCAGCAATATCCTTAATGTACGAGAAAGTAGAACAAAGTGGTTACATAGTAACAAAAATTTAAAACCTTAGCATTTGGTATTTTTGTCAAAATCGCTTTCACAGATTTACATTGGTAAGAGTAATTTAGGCTTTTGATGCTTCTGTAAGAATAATTTCCTCTTTTTTCTGTACTCAAAGTTTTGGTGCTATATTGGGTAAAGCTTGACAGTTCTATACAGTTCTGTACATAGAAGAAGAATAAATAAGTTTAGATAAATGTCATGACATGTGTTTATGTTTGTGTATTTGAGGTAACGTTGTACATACTTGGAAACTAAAAATTGACTCACTATTTTAATCTTTCTTTTCAGCCACCAACTTTTGAGAATGAGGTTGGTCTTTTATTTTCTTGTTTTGTTTAACATTTATTCACCAGTAAAACCAGAATAGCATCTATCTAAGCAATAACAATTTTCACAGATCATTCTGAAACATGATGTGAAGTCCATCAAGATTCATTGCTAACAGAAGGAATATTTGTAATGTTTGCTGTTATTTGTTCATTATTTTAATGTTCTGTAACAGTCAAACATTACAGACCCTGAAAGCATGTTAAAGCATAATTCCAATTAAATATACTCCAAACTTCTTTAAAATACAAGACAATTTCAGGAGATTTATCCATCTTATGTATTTTTTTAAAGCATATTTTCAGTGAGGAGCTTCAATTAACTTTCCTTAGCCTCTTTGTGATATGCAATAACCTGATGAAAGTGTGTTGTCTTTGCATTATAGATAATAGTTTTCACTTAAGAGAGAGCATGCCCTCTGCCAAGGGGCTATGAAGAGAAAAAGTGCTCTGAAGTATGCAGACATTGGTGACTTAGAATGAAAACCACTATATGTTATTTCTTTAAATCAAATCTTTGGCCACAAATCTGGCAGACATATATTCTAAACATCTAAAAATGATAAGCCTTTATATTTGTTAACCATATGCAGTCTCAAGCCACCCATTTCAATAAGACGTGAAGTGGTTACTGATGACGGAGTGCTGAACTTTAGAAAAAAAGATACTTGAATAGGTTTAACAGAGATTTCAGAGAAAACATAGAGACAGATTTTAAATAGTTCTTGTAATGTAACAGCTAATCAGTGAAATCCTCCAAAGAGCTATGCCGAAATCTTTTGTGTTCAGAGTGTTCACTCATGATCTGAAAATGCAAGTTTGATGATGGTTTAAAATTCACTCAGAGCAGCAAAATATCCTATTCCAGCCCAATGCAGGTGGCTGCGGCTGTTCCCACATGCAGGTCTGACCAGGAGCCAGGACTAACGTGTAATCCAGACAGAAACACGCTCAGACGTGTCAGCACCAACGGCTGACACAATGGTTCACCAAGGAAAGACACCCGGACCCCGGTCCCACCAGTTGCTGGCACCCAGGCCTAAGGGTCTCTGGCACTGACACCTCTTTCGCCTCCTCAGGTAGAATGTGAGGTCACACAGGAGATATTTAGGAATGGGATGTGAGAAGAAGAGAGGGTGGATGGCGGTGGTGAGGCACAGGGCTCAGCCAGACAAACGTGTTGGCCTGAGCCCGCCACATGGCACCGGCCCCTCACATCCCCTTTCCCTCCATTGACCCATGCTTTGCCCTTCTCTCATTGACTTTCATCTCTTTCTCCACCCTTGTCTCCTGTATCGTGCCCCTAATTACTGTTTCCCATTTGATCTCAGTTCTGGTGCATCGAAATTCAGTATTTATGATACCAAAGGCATCTTGGCCTGATATAGTATCACAGGTACAGTTACCAAGGAGCTGTTGGCCTTGCAGGATTGTTCTCCTGAAGGGTTCCCAATGCTCCCCGCAAATTATCTGTGATATCTGACCATCCTCATGGTGCTCTTTGTACCTCCTGTAGGTTTATCTCTCTGTCATCTGCTGTGCCCAGCAATTTCTCAGGTCAGCTGCAGCAGTTTCCCATGTTCTGCTCAGTCAGCTCAGTCTCAGGCTACAACATAGTAATGTGCCTACATAACTTAACAGTTAAGACATGGGGCTAACACAAATCTGAAACAGAGTGATTTCCCTTCTTGGAAAGTTAGAAGAGATGAACAAGAAGAGTTGATAAAGATACTGAATGATATCCATAGATAGGGATCAAAGAAGCCATCTTCATCAGCTAAAAAAAAGAAAGGGAGAGGAGAGGAGAGGAAAGGAGAGGAGAGGAGAGGAGAGGAGAGGAGAGGAGAGGAGAGGAGAGGAGAGGAGAGGAGAGGAGAGGAGAGGAGAGGAGAGGAGAGGAGAGGAGAGGAGAGGAGAGGAGAGGAGAGGAGAGGAGAGGAGAGGAGAGGAGAGGAGAGGAGAGGAGAGGAGAGGAGAGGAGAGGAGAGGAGAGGAGAGGAGAGGAGAGGAGAGGAGAGGAGAGGAGAGGAGAGGAGAGGAGAGGAGAGGAGAGGAGAGGAGAGGAGAAGAGAAGAGAGAGAGAAGAGAAGAGAAGAGAAGAGAAGAGAAGAGAAGAGAAGAGAAGAGAAGAGAAGAGAAGAGAAGAGAAGAGAAGAGAAGAGAAGAGAAGAGAAGAGAAGAGAAGAGAAGAGAAAAGAAAAAGAAAAGAAAAGAAAAGAAAAGAAAAGAAAAGAAAAGAAAAGAAAAGAAAAGAAAAGAAAAGAAAAGAAAAGAAAAGAAAAGAAAAGAAAAGAAAAGAAAAGAAAAGAGAAACACATTTAGAAAAAAAAAGAGAAAAATAAAGTTCTCTTGATACAAAATGGGGAGCATTAAGTAAAATCATTAGGCAGCAGATTGAAAGAAGGGATAGAGAGGTACCTTTTACATGCAAAAAAAAAATAATTTGTACAATCTGCCTGCAGAGGCTGCTTGGGAGCCGGCCCACAGAAGGAGTGAACATCTGTGTCCCGTGGGTGGTCTGAAGTCTGTGGATTTTCACAGATCTCTCACTATGGTATCAGAAGGAAGATGTAGTCATGCTGGGTGGCATTTGAGATACACTAGGATAATATCCAGATAAATCAGTATTTGTTAGCTATGTGGCCAAGAAAATTAAACATATCTTCCAAGTGACACATGCTGTAGTTGACCTGGGTCCCTGAAGTTGTTGTTTTCCCAGTACTCCTTCAAGTCCAGTCCCAATGAACATCTATTGCAGCCAAAATCCACCAGTGAAAGATGGTTAATAATTTCATTCTTTTCAGCAACAGTGGGCTAAAATGGTGTGTTCTAATCAGGAAAAGGGGCTTCCCGAGATGGAACTGGGACTATATAGGGTGAGACCTGTCTGTTTTTTGATTTATCTTTTGTAATAAAATATAAATCAAAGCCTGACCAGTCTAGTTTTGGTTGTCCTTAAGGGGGCAGGGAGAGATACTGGCTGTCTATGTCTGAAATTTAATATTCTTCAGTACAACTTGGAGACTGAAGGTAGCACCAGGAGAATATATTCATCCATATTTATCCAGCATTTTTGCTCAAGAAGCTTACAAGTTTAAAAACGTTTGTCAGAACCCTGACAGTAAAATATAGAAATTAATCTGAGCATGTTGTGAGGGAATTATGAGCTTTCTAAGAGCAGAAAGAAATCAAAACAAAACAAAAAAGAAAACTAAAAGCTGCTATTACTGGAACCAGTAGAACTGGGAGTCATTACTGATGTCCAGTAATCTGAATGTCTCCAAAATAGTCTCTGTCATCTGAAATCACTGTTCAGGAAGGAGGATTGTGTTGATGTGATAGAAATCACTAGTGAAAAGCTATAATTCATCATTCAGATTCCAGTGTAAGTTTGTATGAAATTTCTGAAGGAATTTAACTGGGCCGCATTTCTATAGCTGCAAAAATGACAGTAACTGTTACTCACTTTTAGTTCAATGTGTATGTACTGGACAAGTTCTTTGGGAAAGGGAATGTCTGTGAGTTTGTAGCTATTTAGAAAATGAAGCCACAGATTTGTTCCTGGTTCTCTAGATTCAGCCGCATTAATACTGTTTTCTATGATAAAAACTGGTTTAAAATGCTAGACAGTATCTCCCCCAGTAACATAAGAAGCATTTCCCAGGTCCACTACAGAGAGGGAAAATATTGTGTCTTCAGTTTGCTTTGGACTGAGGTTTTGCCCTGTGAGCTTGACTTTTCCTTTCTCACCTTTCGTTGACATTAAGCAAACTTGAATTTGACCAATGGATCATAAAATCCTTTTGGGTTGCTAAGTCAGCTTCCATACAGGTAAATGATGGTATAACAAGGACTTTGACAAGGACTTTGAATTTTGCACAAAAGAACCATCTAGTATTTATTCTGGTGTTAAGACCAATAGAAATGTTGTGCTTTATTTTTAATTGAATGGACTTATGCCAAATACCTGACTGTCATAAATTCTTTTTCCTAATGAAAAGAAGAAGTAAGAGAAGAAGTAAGTCCCAAATGCTGCTGGCAGCTTAAGCTAAAAAAAAAAAAAAAAAGAAAGCCAGTTAAGTTTAAATTAAAATAATTTTCCATTCCAGGAAAATCTGAGAATTCAAAGGAAAAGGTAAACTCTATTCCCTAACACTTGTAAATGTTCTCTTGATAATTTTGAAATATAGGGTATTTATATAGATTTGAAGTAATTTATTTTACTGCAGTACTATATTAGTATTTATTATTTTATTACGATTTTACAATAATATCCGTGTCAATATTAGAACATTTTAAATGCATAATCTATTTTGAATTTTTTCAGTCTGTATACTTTACTGTTTCAGATTTCTTGCTTGCTTTCACTTAGACAAGTCATCAGTGTCTGCAAAAACACTTTTTGAAATGTTTCTAATGAGATGTAGAAATTACAGCTATATCTGTTTGTGTAAACTCATAGTAAAACCCTTTGCCAATATAAATCTTACTGAGTTTTAGTTTCTCATTTACCCAATAACTGTTGGATTTTTTTTTAATACCAAGTACATTGTTCCCTTTAATCCTGGACATTATTATCTTATACCATTATTCCTGAAATAAAAGAGTCAGACAACTGACGCTACAGGACAATTCATTCACATGACATGACAGAAATTTTTCTTTTTCTTTCTTTCTTTCTTTCTTTCTTTCTTTCTTTCTTTCTTTCTTTGCTTTCTTTCTTTCTTTCTTTCTTTCTTTCTTCCTTTCTTTCTTTCTTTCTTTCTTTCTTTCTTTCTTTCTTTCTTTCTTTCTTTCTTTCTTTTTTTCTTTCTTTCTTTCTTTCTTTTTTTCTCTTTCTTTCTCTATTTCTTCTTTCTTTCTCTCTTTCTCTCTCTCTTTCTCTTTCTCTTTCTTTCTTTCCCTTCCTTCCTTCCTTCCTTCTTTCCTTCTTCCTTTCTTCTTCCTTCTTCCTTCCTTCCTTCCTTCCTTCCTCCCTCCCTCCCTGCCTCCCTTCTTCCCTTCCCTCCTTCCCTCCTTCCCTCCTTCCTTCCTTCCCTCCTTCCTTCCCTCCTTCCTCCCCTCCCATGTCACAGGCTTGGCATCATCAGGTGTAAGCTTTGTACTTATACAAAACATTGCACGAAAATCATACTAGAAACTGTAAGCTCAGAAAGACTTTGAAACTTTTTGCTTGGTGCAATCAATTGGTCAATATGCAGAGAAGTTCAGTACCTTCCTTAGCTGCAGCTATGGGAAAATGTTATCACATTCACTTCTGTCTGAAGTGTTTAGTTCCATATAATTCAGTTATTGATTATGCTTTCCATTTTCATAATTCTACGTCATTACATCTACATGCAGTACAATGCCTTCCTCTCGCAATCTGACCTTCACTGAAATTAGTCAGTTGTTTTAAACAGCAGACAAAGCAGTTCAATCATTAATGGATGAGGTCTTTCCTATGTAAATTTTAATGTTTCCGTACTAAATGCACAGACTGTGGCTCTTTCTGAGATATCTAACTTTGGGTAATTACTGCTTTGTTCATTGACCAGTGAGGCAAACAAAATGAAGTCTTGCAAAACCCCTGGGTTTATAAAAATGTTAAAATAGCTTTTAAATTAAGATACCAGTTGAGGCCTTACCTTTTGATCTTTGAAACCACTCATCATTTACAAAGAAAAGGAAGCTTTAAGTGAGGTGAAAATCTTCTTTATCAAGGAACCGAGATCCTCAAAAGGGCACCAGTCACATCAGGTAGAGCTTTTTAATTAAGCTCACTAAACAAATGCTAAATCTGTCTGTGCAAGTATTTATATTCAATGAGCAGCACTTTTGCCTTTGTTAAACTTTGATTAATATCAGAGGCATCTCACATGCAGTATTTTCTGAAGATCATTAAGTCTGATTATTAAGTCCAGGAGCAGCACACTGAGCTACAGCAGCTGTTGCAGCGTTTCAAGGCTCCTTCTTCAGGGACTTCTGGTCTCCATTGACGGCTGTGTAGTAGAGTGATGTGACGTGTTGTGGCCAACAGGAATTGGAGATACAGAGTGTCCTTAGCACACCACAGACCTTGACCAGAAAGGGCTCCTGAGCGAAGGGGTGGATGTCCAGGTGTTGGCTGCAAGTTCTGATGTCTGGTTTCACTGGGGACAGTGTTGGCTTCATCTATGCGAGGTGTGTGGTGGTCAAGGTGCTAAGGCACCAAGGGACAGGCTGTGGGAAGTGGTGATCACTGGGGAGGATGAACAAGAAGATAGAGTCTTGCATCTGGGCAGGAACAACCTCAGGTTCCAGCATAAGTTGACGAATGACCTATTAGAGAGCAGTGTAGGGGAAAGGGACCTGGGGGTCCTGTGGACAGCAGGGTGACCATGAGCCAGCACTGGGCCCTTGTGGCCAGGAAGGCCAATGGTACCTGGGCGGGGGTTAGAAGGGGGTGGCCAGTAGGTCAGAGAGGTTCTCCTGCCCCTCTGCTCTGCCCTGGGGAGACCACATCTGGAATATTGTGTCCAGCTGTGGCCCCTCAGTTCCAGCAGGACAGGGAACTGCTGGAGAGAGTCCAGCGCAGCCACCAAGATGCTGAAGGGAGTGGAGCATCTCCCGTGTGAGGAAAGGCTGAGGGAGCTGGGGCTCTGGAGCTGGACAAGAGGAGACTGAGGGGTGACCTTATTAATGTTTACAAACATATAAAGGGGGAGTGTCAGGAGGATGGAACCAGGCTCTTCTCGGTGACAACCAATGGTAGGACAAGGGGAAGTGGGTTCAAACTGGAACACAAGAGGTTCCACTTAAATATGAGAAGAAGCTTCTTCATGGTGAGGGTGCCAGAGCCTGGCCCAGGCTGCCCAGGGGGGTTGTGGAGTCTCCTTCTCTGCAGACATTCCAACCCACCTGGACACCTTCCTGTGTAACCTCATCTGGGTGTTCCTGCTCCATGGGGGATTGCACTGGATGCACTGGATGAGCTTTCCAGGTCCCTTCAACCCCTGACATTCTGGGATTCTGTGGTCAACAGGGTCTTTCCAGAAACACTACAGGGTAAAGAACCTAAAGCTCCTGTTGCTAAGAAGGGGGAAAATGGAACACCTGCCAAATTGGAACTCCTATGATGTGGGAGGATGAAAACTCCCTGTTTTTGACAGCATATGTAAATATCTGCCTCTGGTTCTGCTGAGGATGCTGGCAGTGGAGGGACCTTGAGTGCATCAGGGGTGACTCCAGGGCCCTGAGTTGAAGGTCAAGGCTGTGGGGGTGTCTCCTTGATCCTGGTGGTGCAGGCAAAGGGCATAAGGAGGAGCAGGTTGGTCCACCTCCACCTGGTTGATGCTGCTTCTGCTGTCCCACCAGAGCTTTAGAGGAAATATCGCCCCGATAGATGAATAGGGGTAAATCTGTTGTTTCACCTCTCTCCTTAGTAACCATTGCACTTAACTGGAAATCTAGGTCTAGATCTAGAGTTATATTACTGACATTGAAAATCCTGCCAGCATGGTGACTGGTGACTGCTGTTAAGGAAATGATGGCACATTCTTTCTGGGATTTTATTTTTTTCCCGCAGATACAGTGCTTAAAGAGCTTCAGCAGTTATTAACAACTATATTAGTATTTTGCCTATTAATACTAACTTACATTGCTGGGTTTTTTTTAATTGCTTTTACTTAATTGCATATCTTTGGTCAAGATTAACGTTTGGCAGCAAAGTGGACTTGACAATAATTATTTTGGAATTGTTTACTCATATTTCCACACTATTCAAAAAGATCTGTTTGTTCATGCTTGCATGACGAAGTGCTGAGTTCTAATATGGAAATTAATTTATTTGAAAAGTAGCACAGACTAGAATATACTCCCTCAAGGGCTATGCTTAAAAAAACAAACCAAACCAATAAACACCACCACCACCACCACCACCAAAAATTGTGTAAAATAAAATAAAATAAAATAAAATAAAATGTCTTAATCTAGATCAAAAGCTTCTTTCTGGTCTTCTCTTAATTGGAATTTGTTCTCGTATGCTCTAAAATCTTTTCTGCATTCCAGATGAGTCAAAACAAAATTAAATATAATCAAAGCCTGTCAATCCTCATTGTTTACTACCTCCTTTTCCCCTACTTTCACAAATAACTTCTGAAATATCAATATGCATTCATGAATTTTAAACCTCTAATGCCTCCACTCAGAAGTAACAATCCTTCATTAGTATTACTCTTTTTTTTTTTTAAATAAGCTTTGTCTCATTACATATGTCAGGACATCCTTTTGGGAAAACAGATACCCTTAGTGGACAATACACACTCATTCAATTCCAGTATCCTTGAATATGTCTTAATTGAGCCCCAAAATGCCATTAAAATTAAGAAGGAATAAACCCACGAAAAATGTTTAGTATTTTTTTCCCATAAATACTTTCTTTCTTGAAAACAACAAACAAAGCAATCTATCTTAGCCTTCCCTATCCTTAAACACAATGAGTTCTTTCCACAAGATGTTGAAAGAAGGCTGTGATGTCTTATCAGATGTGATGTTGACATCCACCAAGAAGTTTAAGTAAATACATTTTTAAATGGGGTGTAGTGAGTGCAAATCTTCAGGGTTTGTCACAGCTATAAAATGAATATTTTCCATTAGTTGAGGAACTGCCTTATTTCTGTCCAGGGGAAGTATTCCCAAAAGAGCAGTGCTTGTAAAACGATGAAGCTGCAATATTTCAAAATGCTACTTTTATGGAAGCAATGCAGTCTCACTCTATTATTTTCATCCCAATCCACCTTTTCTCTCAAATATACCCAACACCCAAATAAATAAAGAAGTAAATAAGTTGAAAATCTGCAAACAATAGGTTGTAAGAAAACCGATAGAAATGTGGTCATGTCCTGACTAAAATTGGGTAGCTTCTTAATCAACTCCTGGCTGATTTTTTTTTTTTTACTTTACATTCTTAGTGTAGAAAGAATGAATCTGTTTCAGGATCCTCTTTTTTACTTTTGTTTTCCCTGAAGGAAGCTTGCAGTTCCAGTCAGACCATCTCTTTCCAAAAGGTTTGTGCACATTTTTGGACTTTAAAACATTTGTTTTAAAAAAAAAATTATCAAGACTTTTGTGATGAAGTAAGACTTACAACTGACAGAAATAAGGCAACAAAGGTAAATAACTAAGAAACAATAATCTAAATGCCAGAACTCTTATCTGCGTGATTAAAATGCCACAGTTTTGTGAATAGATACATCTGCATTATAAGTAATAAATAAAATACAGGTACAGTAAGTAGTTCTCATGATAAAATATTAATGCAGTCTCTTAAAATGTGAGTAGGAAAATGTTACATAAGCTAGACATAGTGTGCTAATTATGGAATCAGAGAAGAATTTCACTTACCACCTTTGCATTTCAGAGCCTAATCCCAGAAAAGAGAAGAAGGAAAATGGTGAAGCATCACCACACTGTTTAACTTTTTTAGTTTCAGTACAGATTTTCTGATGCTTTTGAGGTTATATCCTGAACCAGTATTAGGAGAGCGACATGAAGTCTGTTTTACTTGCCCTTCAAGTTAGACAGAACAATATTGTGACCAGGAAAGAACCTACTTATTCACCATAATCTGAATTTGATTCACTGAATTTGATTTAATGGAAATTTTTTCCAGTGTTATCATCCAGAACAAATTCAGTGGTCTGCTAGAACATATGCTCCATTTTTAATTTTGTTTTCCTCAGAAGTAAACAAATTCAAATGAAGCATTGGGTGCAGATAAACTTTTAGATGCTTGCTGTCCAGGAAGAATCTCAGGTCTTGAGTATGTTTCCCTTCAAATGAAAAGTAACAATGGTATCCGATTAGTGGTGACGGGTGGCCAAGACAAAGTTGAAAATAAACACATTGACTAAGGACCCACAGATTCTGCTTCCACAGCAGTGCCTCCCAAAGAGACTTTCACAGTGGTTAAAACTTTCAACTTCCGTACATACTTACTTAATCCTTTTACCTTTCACACATACTTTTGGTTTCCCTTCTTCTTAATTATCAGACTCATCACTGTTTAAACAAGGATTTTTACTTTTGTCGTAGTGGAAACTGCTCTAAGAACAAGTCATTTAAAGCTTATTTGTGAAGCAGGATGCAGAACAGATGCAGAACTGCAGGTGCAGAATAATTTCTACTCTAAGTTTTCTGTTCTCCACTGTTCATACAGTTCACACACCACCCCAGGCTCTGCTCCTCAGTTAGGAGGCCCAGTTAGGCCCAGCATCATGGGCCCAGGGGACCAACACATCCACCTCCAACCGCTCCATGTGTCCAGTCCCAGCTGGTGATCTGGCCCCTGAATTTAATAATCCCACTGAGCTTGGGCACTAAAACAATGTCAGAAAACCATTTATAGATGTTCCCCAAGAGGATTTACTATTTTCACCATTTCACTATTTCACCAGATTCCTATCTGGATCTCTACTGCTGCCTAGTGTTCCCCGCCTCCCGAACTGTTACAAGGTTTTAAAACTGTTAACAGTTTTGGGCATCTGTTTCTTTCCAGCACATCCCTAAATCATGGCAGCCATAGTCCAGAGCTTTTGGGCAAGCTTCTCCATTGTAATTATCTCTGCTTTTTTGTTTTCCAATTACACACCAGTATCTTCCAATAAGTTAGACTGGGGCAGATCTAGTCAAGATGTCTTTTCAGAAAGGCTTAACCCCACCACACTTATCTTCGCCTGCAAAGTTACAGAAAGATTTTATGACAAACTGCTAATATTATGTGTATTTTTATTTTTTTATTATGCCAACACACCAATACTTCTAATATAATAATTGATTTTTCTTACAGGATTACGTAGTAGGAAAGATGGACTGAAGGGAGAGGGAAATGCTTTCCTTCCTACCGATACTGAACAATGGGAAAAAATGTATAATGCTTGGAAATTATATTAATCCTTTAGGTTTGGTTTTGAGGTCCATTCCAGTATAATTCATGGGACAATTCCTTTCTTTAATGAGATAATGGCCAGGAACAAAAACTAAAATAACTTTCAATTGTGATGCAAGTTTTCCATGCAATTGTTGGCTCCCATGCAATGAGAACAACAAAATTATAATTATTGCTAATGTAATATTTAGTGTGGAAAGGAAACACAAATAAAGGCCAGGCTGTGGCTAATGCCTAATGGGACTCTGCCCTGCACAGCCCCATATCTCGGTTGCAGGTTCTACCAGATGTTCTTCCTCCAAGATGGATCACAAAGAGAAAACCAGTATTTTAGCTTCTTGATTAGTGTGCTAGCAAGAATATTTGGGAAGTATGGACTGAACCATATGCCATGTTCAGGTAACGGGTGAGAAAACAATCCCCTTGCACTCTGGGGAGCAAAAGAGGAATTGTGGTTGAGCTCTCTTTCCACAGTTCTGCACGACCTCATACCCAGCACAGAAACACCCAGCACATTGATTTGCTCTCTTTTTACGTCTTGCAAGTCTGGAAAATGTCTGTACAGCTCAATTTGAATTGAAATCTTATAATCGGCTTTCTTTTCTTTGCATACTTGTTCATCTCTTTGTTTTAATCCCTCAGAAGTTGCAGATTATGTATACAATTTCCAAGAACACCAGGAATATCTTAAAGAATGTTGGTTTTGTCTGCCTAACTTTTTAATATGTCATTTTCTTTTTTTTTTACCCCACTTTTTTTTTTTTTTTCAGTGTTGGATTATTTTAGGAAGTTCCAGAAAGAAAGGCCTCTGTGCGTGTGACTCTCATTTTTCAATGAAGATCAGTTAGTACTGAAAAGATTAGCAAACCTTTATACATATTTGTTATTATATCTTCATTTTCATATCCTGTAGAAATCAGGGACAGAGTAGAAAGGTGGCTTAAAAAACATCAGATTATAAATATATATGTGTATAATTAAAAATAATTTGTACAGAAATTGTGTATGCATATAAATAATTCAGCTGATGGACCTCTAAAATTAAATGCTTGGTTAACTTGGTGACTAGGAGTTACCAAAAGATAATCCAGACCTCAGCTGGGCTTGTGAAGTTGTGATTATTTTTATACAGGACAGGCAAATTTAGACCTTGTTTAAAATTGAAAATTTTGCTATTAAAATGTGTTCCTTCACACAGTTTCAAAGACTATATTAATGATTTGGGTAAATATCATCACTGAGTACCCATGCCCTATTAGCTTGTACTGTAAAAGATTATCAATTATGTCAGCTTGAATGTCTTGGGAGAAGTTATTCATAAATTTATTCTAGACCAAAACTACAGATGGAAGAGAAGATCTGCTTTTCCAGCATGAGTAATGGGGAAAGTTCAAAAGGAGAACAAAAACCTACAATTATCATCCAGGTCCAGAAATATGATACATGAAAACTTACACAAGTCAAAGAACATGACTTGATCCCAACTTAATTCCCGCACTGAGAAATCATGTCTATCTTATCTATAATTCCTTGTTGAATTAATTAATTTCTCATACCCTGTTCTCAGCCTTAAACTGAACAAAAATTGTCTCCCTTATAGGAAACACAGTGAAATTACTTATTCAGATTATATAACACAGCAGGTAAATTGCAGAGGACTGGAAATTTGGCTCCCTGGCTCTTGGCAGAACATCTTGTTTGTTCATCAATTTGTTCCCAAGAAAAGATGAAACACTTCATACATTTTTAAGGGAAATTTTTAAGAGAAAAAAAAAATTTGTTTTATCCAACCATAGGTCTGTTTCAGTTTAACCCCAGCCAGCAATCACAACCACGAGAGCTGCTCACTCACTCCTGCCCATGCCCCAAGCAGAGAATCAAAAGAGAAGCGAGAAACTCATAGAATGAGATAAACACAGATTAATAAAATAACAAATAATACTAATATACTACTAATGCTACTAATACATATAAAATATATATAAATATATATTAAGATTTATTATGTAGTAATGAGTCCTGATAAAATTACTTTGATGTTTGTATAGTGATGTGAAAAGTGTGCTGAAGAATTCAAATGTACATGTTAGAAAAAGTCATAAGTCGAAAAAGATGGACAATGAAATACGTCTTTCAATAAAGAGTGGAACTGTGAAAGATTGGCAAATATCAAAAGATGGTTTTGTCATCAGCTGATGCTGATACTTGTTTTGTGTTGCTTGGTGCTTCCTTTAGGATTATCAGTAATAATAGAAAACAACAATGACCACAAGAAAAAAAAAACACAACCAACCAAACAAAAAAACCCTAGATAAAACAACCCCAAAAAACCTGCAAACAACCAATCAAACAAAACTAAACACACAAAAAAACTAACAAACAGAGAAAATTATCTTAGAAAAATAATTAAGAAATAAAAAAAAATTGAGTTTGAATTTAGTAGACCATGCTAGTAGACTGGGACAGTGTTACTGTCGTTATTTCAAAACACACATCCTGAGAGACTGAAGATATGAGGAGTCTGAAGAATGCTCAGCATTCAGGCCAGTTCTGATGATGCACAGCGAAAGAGTGACAAGAGCAAAATACCCTCCGATGTGAGAACCAGTAATTATCAGAGTGCAGTACTCTCTGAGTGCTTCATTAAATATTTCACATGTGGACACTTAGTGTTTAATACCAAATTTAATTCTGTGAAGCTATTTGCCATTACATGGGGTTCAGATTCCCAGCAGGATAACCATGAGCCAGCACTGTGCCCTTGTGGCCAGGAAGGCCAATGGTACCTGGGCTGGATTAAAAGGGGGTGGTCAGTAGGTCAGAGAGGTTCTCCTGCCCCTCTGCTCTGCCCTGGTGAGACCACACCTGGAATATTGTGTCCAGTTGTGGCCCCTCAGTTCCAGCAGGACAGGGAACTGCTGGAGAGAGTCCAGTGCAGCCACCAAGATGCTGAAGGGAGTGGAGCATCTCCCGTGGGAGGAAAGGCTGAGGGAACTGGGGCTCTGGAGCTGGACAAGAGGAGACTGAGGGGTGACTCATTCATGGGGATCAGTATGGAAAGGGGGAGTGTCAGGAGGATGGAGCCAGGCTCTTCTCGGTGAAAACCAATGGTAGGACAAGGGGCAATGGGTTCAAACTGGAACACAGGAGGTTCCACTTAAATACGAGGGGAAACTTCTTCATGGTGAGGGTGGCAGAGCCTGGCCCAGGCTGCCCAGGGAGGTTGTGGAGTCTCCTTCTCTGCAGACATTCCAACCCGCCTGGACACCTTCCTGTGTAACCTCATCTGGATGTTTCTGCTCCAGCGGGGGGATTGCACTGGATGAGCTTTCGAGGTCCCTTCAACCCCTGATAATCTGGGATTCTGTGATTCTGTGGTACGACACAGAAAGAATCACACTTGAGAGATTCTCAGGTCCATTCACTGATCTCAGGAGCTCTGGCCACAGCTGTGGAACAAAGACACCAGACAGAGCAGAGCTCATCCCCAAGGAACCCACCACGGAGTTCTGCACAGACCCATTTATGGAGCTTTGTCGATGAAATGGGCTTCTAAAACCTACTATGTTGTATACTAAATCTTTGCAATATTCAGCATTTGAAGCGCTTTGATAAAGATGGAGGTCACTAATGGAATATCATAGGTCCCAGGGTCATAAACAGAGCAATTTTCTCTTACTTAATAGTCTAGTAAAAAGATCTTAACAGCTGTAAAATTGAAGTGGTACAAAATCAGAGACAGGAGGGAAGGTAACAGGAAGCACTATGAGAAACACAGCTGTTATTTCAATGGTGTTTAGTTGTGGCTAGGACAGACTGGAAACATCTCTAAATACATTGGCTTTCTGATTTTTTTGTGTGAAAATGTAAGGCAGGAAATTTTAGAAGGAAAAATCCAATAAATTAATTATAGTAAATATTTCCTGTGCAGTATAAAGTACTAAGAGAAGCTTATGGAGTTTCTAAAGTGAAAAATTGCAGTTTATATATATTGTCAAGAATATGTCCTGTCTTTGTATCTTGACACTGGCAGAAATTTAGTAATTATTTGTGGATATACGTAAGGGTATGGAAATAACTTAAAATGCATTGCAATTCGAATTGAAGATTATCCTATATAAGAGAGTAAAGAATGTTAAAACCCCAATATTTTTTACCAGTATTTATTAATAGCATTAGTATGGCAGCTAACACACCGAATATGCAAAGGATAACCTTGTCATAAAAGATAGTTCAGGGTGATTAAATCACCAGAGGTGGGAAGAGATTACTAGTACCCTACATTGAGGAGATTAAAACAACAAGAGAAGAGGGTGGCAGGTGAACAAGTTTATTGAAATGAGAATAAAAGAAGAAGCAGCTGTAAGTGGAAGAAGTAATACTGGTTTTCAATGCAAAGGGGATGACATGAATTCCCAGTCTGGGTCCATAAACAGCGAAAATTGTCATTTTACATTCATAGTTTTTGAGAGACATTACTGCCTTTTTTTCCATAAATAGAAAAGACATGACCAGATTATTCAAACTTTCTTTTAAATATTATTTTCTTCCAGTTCACTATTGGACCTGATGGCCTTATATTTGGCTTGGTGATACATTTAGGTGTGAGGAACATCGACTTATTTAGTCAATGCCACCGATTTCAGCTATTCAGAGACTGCAGTGGAACAGGACGATGCTCCTTTGAACTCCTTACCTGCTAAATGCTGAACAGCGATGATGCAAATTTCATCTCCCTCTCTGTAATTGCTGTGGGAAGGAGAATCCTGTGGAAGAAGTGAGAGACACACTGCGAGGAAGTGACAACTTTGAAGTTACTATATCCCTCATATATGGCTCAGAAGACGTGTCCTGCGTACCACAGGATCACGTGTATGTGCAGAATAGACAGAGATCCAAATTCAGCTCTTACATTGCTGTTATCAAGAGTGCAAGTTCTGACGTGTATAAATCCTCTTTATCTGATCACTGGCACGTGGATAGGATATAGCTCGGCGATTCTGTTTTTTTCTCTGACTAGTAAGTTTTTGTATTGGCCACACAGAGCAGATGTTGGACTTGTCTGGGCTTGCCTTCAAATGGGCTGGTTTTAGTACTTTTTAGCTGCGGTAACATTTGCGTATGGTCAAGCGGCTATTGGCTAACTGGTGTTATTTCAGCACTGCCAGTACCATACAATAAAAATCCGGGAAAATGAGGTTGTCGCTGGGTAACAAATAATAGTCCTCTATTAGGTTGGTTAAGACTACTTTGAGACGTTGAAACTTCAGCTGCAAGTCAACAGAAAAGAAGCAGAATGTGCAAATGTAATGTCTAACTCCAAGCACACCCGTGGCTGAGGAGGAAGAAAACTCCACCAACAGCATCGCGCTTCCAGAGGAGAGCTTGGTGCTCTGCTTCCTCAGAATGTGTGCTGCTCTGCTTGTAATGAAATTTTGAATTGTAACAAAATTTTGACCGTAATGACAGGCACACACATGGAAAAACCTGGGCATGTAACAAGGAAGTAAAATTATTTACTGCTTCAATCAATGCACTTCTAAGGGCTTCTTGAAGAATTTGCAATGCAAAGTCATTCATAGTTTGACAGATAATTAATATTATACCAGGAATAAACAATTTCTTATGAAGCCATGCGGGGGAAGCCATCAGCAAGGATCCTTCTGTCTATCTGAACTCCTCTGACCAAATATTTTTACTTTGCAAATTATGAGGAGAAAAAAAAAACAACCTTTCTTTTGTTCTTCTTCTGTCCTCCTGGTTGTTTAAACAAAGGCTCCACATGGTGAGGGAGTTACATTTCATCTTAATCAAAACTACAAGAAGCATCTGCTTCACCTAATGATGGTGAGGGAATCAGGATTTGAACAGGATTTAAAGTAGTGAAAAGCATGAAGAGATTAATGATTAGAAAAAACAAAGTAGGAAGGATTCCTGGAAGATGTGGGTTTAATGAATTATTTGAAAGAGGAAAGAAGGCGCATTTGGCAAAAAGACACAGAATAGCATGTTCATTGCACATTTAGCATTAGGAGAATAATAGCGTAGAAGGGCTTTAAAGATATAATGAAGAAGTTCATAATCCCAAAGCATGAGAGTTTGGAGCTGAAATGTAATTTGCCTGCCGAATGGGAATATATATGTAGAAAGTCTATTAAGTAATAAGGGTAAAAAAAGTAGTGGCTTCAGAGTCCTCACCATTTTTATTAGCTCATGAGCACAAAGTGGATTCATATTTTATGGAGCAGGAGTGACAAGAAGTGTATCAATTTATATTTCTTAGATTACTTTATGTGGTATAGTCATTGTTGCTTCCTGAACTCTAATAATATTTTATACAGGGTGAGAATTTGGTACCAACAATTTCATTTAATTCCTTTTTTTTTTTTTTTTTTCAGAGACAGGGGGAGAAATAATGAACAATTTAAGAAATTAACTTCTTAATGAAATTGCAAATTGTTTAATTTGTAACTATTTCATTATTTTATAAATCTCATGGATGAAATGTGCCAGAAAAGCAAGATGTTAAAGTATTCTACATATCATACAAGATCTTCCAAATGGCACGTAACTGTATTCATGTAAGACTGCATGTTGGACTAGAAATTTCTGTTCCATATATTTTTTGGGTCCTTTCCTTGTTATTCTCCCCCTCAAAAATCCATGCTCCTTTTTTGTGTAATCATATGCATTCAGTAATATTGCCACATGAAGCGTACACAAAAGGAGAAGGAGGAGCTGTAGGTGAGAACTATTATGATTTTAATAAATTTATTTTTCCTAAGACAAAAGCCTAGTAGAACTAATAGAAGGCAAACACATATATCTCATACACATTTTATGATATTTTGGGATTTTTTGTGCTTTTTTTTTTTCTGTATATCTTCATCCTAGCCTAGTATTTTCCATTTTATATTTATGCACTTGACTATACTTAACTAAATGTCATAAATTGTTATGTTCTAGTAAGTTTCTTGCGGTTAAGCTAAATTCCATAGATTCACTAAATCATGCTTTTAAAGGTAGACATGTTGTCATTTTCCATATACATGTTTCTAAACTACAGATTCAGCATTATGAACAAGGAAATAGTTTTTATGTCACTGTTTTGTTCAACTGACTACTGTAAGTCAGTTCAGGCTTAGATCCATGTCATTGTTTTGCATTAATCACACATGATTGTTAAATGATGCCACAACTGAGTAAAATTACCTCAAGGCAGCACTAATGATGATTTTCCATTATCCTTGCATATTTAGATCTTTTACAATGAAATGCACTTCCTAAGTTTATAGTGTTTGAGTCATACAGAAGATTAAACATTTTTTCTAAGGAGGAAAAAAATATTTTATTGTATCTGTGGTCTTGAATAGGCTGTTAGTATTGCTACCAATGATTCACTGCAAGAGAAAACTGCGATAATTTTATTATACTTGTAAAGATACGATTACGTAAATCAAAGATAATTTTTCCTGATCACTGTTCATCAGGTTCTTTGTGAACTCTGTAATATGCCCACTAAACAAATGCAGATGGGAATACACCTTTTAAAGTTAACCTCTTAGGGACAGCCTCACATCAGAAGGTCATCTTATTGCTGAACAAAATGTATGCAAGAATATTTTGGATTTAGGGGTATTTTTGTTGTTGCTTTTTGTTTTCATTCATTTTGCTTTTGAGTTCCCATATAGTTTTCCCAGAAGCCATAAAAATGTGCTATTGATTAAAATTAATTTCTTGCTATGCCACCTGACATGACCAGTCTTTTCCCGGTGTGGGTATAGAAGATACTGTGTTAGTTTTTCAGCTGTGGTTGGAAAGGTGCATCCCAGCATAAGGGTCCCCAGCTCACCTAGTTCTGAACTGGTTCTGAATGGGACAGGGTCCTCTGTAAATGTTCATTTGGACAGAGGCCATTGACACTTGAAGCATAATGGGTAACAACTGACATTCCTTTAGCTTTAGGTCGATGCCATGTGAAAAAGATGTTAAAAATAAATTATATCTCTAAAATCAGTTTTAATTGTTGATTTTTTTTTCTACCCCTTACTCATGCAGAACACATCAACCTGAAAGCTGACACTGTGGACATTAAGACTAAGCAATAGGTATGTGGGGATATAAAATATTATGAAGACATACATTGCTCTCAAGTGGAATATTGCTCATTTTTAAACGAAAATCATATTGCATCCAAAATTCAAGATATTCAAACTATGAGATTCAGTTACCAAAAACAAAAAAGAGATGGAGAGAAGGAGAGCGCCTTTGCGAGGCCAAGATGTGACAATCAGTGGCAATAAAGGACATTTACCCATGTTGTGTGAAATCTAGTTTTGAATACTTATTTTGCCCTAGTGCCACATTATTATTGTTCTCAGCTGAGTCGCTTTCAGTCTCTGTTCCAAACTGTATAAATAATTAATTACAGACAGAAGAAATAAGAGACTTGAATCTCGTCACTTAATGTGAATGTGGAGAGTCAAGGTACTAGAAATACAGAAAGTGGTCTTCATCTGTCTTTATAAACATTTTGCAAAGATTTTTCTAATGAATAGGAACTTTAAGATAACTTTCACCTTTTTAGAAGGACAAGAAAGCATTTCCCGTACATATTTATGACCAAGTGACAATGTCTTTTAAATCTTAACAGAAAACAGTAGCTTTGCTCCAGGAAAATTTATTTCCTGCCACTTCGACTTGCAATCCTGTCTGTCATTAAACATGATCTTCAACAGTTTTTAACTCAAGGTGTATGTTTAAATATTTCTGAAATAATCAATTTTAAAAGGAGTTTGGAAAGGACGGGTGGTGACTTTCAAGATGGATGAATTATAAACATCAGACTACTACCCCGAATAAATGCATCACCACTCATATTTACTGCTTCCCGAAGCCAGGCATAATTCTAGCTACTAAAGCTGATTTGAGACGGGCAACAGAAACAGGAGCCTTAGTAGCAAATTTCTTTCAGGCATTAATTTGTTATCTATCATGATATCCACTGGAAGCCAATTTTATTCTGTTTTATAGCATAGTTCTCCTAAATTCCTTTTTTTATTTTCTTTTTTCCCAATAGTTGCGAAGTGTTTTCATGCTCAGAAAGAGAGCTACATTTTATTTTCTATTGTTTGAAAATGCCACTCTCCTGCATCATTACATTATAATGGAAAAGTAATTTGCTTCCTCAGTAAGTGAAAGGAAAAAAGATAGAAGAAAGTGAAGTAAAGCTTAAAGCACATATCAATGCATTGCGCACTGCAACGTAAGCATGAAGGGTAAGATAACATTTGTACTGTGACATTGTACAACTCATAGCGAAAGCTAATTACAGTATGATTTCCTTGATAAGACAGCACATTGAAAACTGTTGGAAAGAAGACTAATTTTAGGGCATTAAACTTCTGATGTTACTATTAAAGTTGTCATTTTGATGTTTGATGGCAAGATTTTGCAATTTACTAGTAACGCTATTCTGTAATGCTATTAGATACCTCAGTATTGATGATGGCATTCCATTAACATTATGTAAATCACAATGTGACAGTTTCTGACAACACATGATAACTAATAATGATGGAAATTTATGGATTATTTCTCCCCATTCTGTCTCAAAAATTGCTGGTTTTGACACCAGATGAGTAAATGTCTACTGAGACTTTCTTTTTCTGCTATGCGATTTTTTAAAGTAGCATTAAAATTTATGTTAGAGTTAGATGATTGCAGTTTTAAGATCTCCAGTGGAAGCATACTTTATTTTATTTACAGTAGGCACATGCAGTTTTTCTTAATAATCTCTAGTATCTTCCCAGGCAAGCAGGCCCACAGAACAGTGTAGTGATATTTACCCTAATCAAAGTTGCAAAACATGATTCAGTGTGACTCTTTTATTTATTTATTTATTTATTTATTTATTTATTTATTTATTTATTTATTTATTTGCAGAACAATATGGCACATTGTATAACTGTGTGTCCTCCTCCAATATTGGAATATCATCTGAATCTATCTATTTTAATGAATTTGAGACAACTGAAACTAAGAAGAAATGCGCAGTTGACTGTTGAGTATAGCACGTATTATTCACAAAAAAGCCCCCCACACATAGCGTGTCCAGCAGGCCCAGGGCAGTGACCGTCCCTGTGCTGGGACCTGGGGGGGAAAAACCTCAAATCCTGGGGGTACTTCTGGGCCCTTCACGCCAAGAAAGGCCTTGAGGTGCTGGAGCAAGTTGAGAGAAGGGAACGGAGCTGGTGAGGGGCTGGAGCACAAGTGTGATGGGAGCGGCTGAGGGACCTGGGGGGTTCAGCTGGAGAACAGGAGCTGAGGGGAGACCTTCTGATCTCTGAACTGCCTGAAAGGAGCTTGGAGCCAGGGGGGTCGGGCTCTGCTCCCCAGGAACAAGCACCAGGACCAGAGGAAACGGCCTCAAGTTGCGCCAGGGGAGGTTGAGGTTGGATGTGGGGAACAATTTCTTCCCCAAAGGGCTGTGGGGCATTGGAACAGGCTGCCCAGGGCAGTGCTGGAGTCACCATCCCTGGAGGGTTGGACAGACGGACATGAGGTTCTTAGGACATGGGGTAGTGCTAGAATTAGGTTATGTTTGGACATGATCTTGAGGGTCTTTTGAATCAAACTGATTCTGTCACTCTATGATTTTGATGAAATGATAACTGTCTCCAGACAGCAGTGCTAGTCTGAAGATCCTTGAGAGTTCTCATTTCTTCCATGGCTCCATAATCACTAAACCTCAACAGTCAGCAGACTGTCATGCTATAACATGCTATACTATAGCGTCTATTCAGACCTGATCAATAAGCAGCAGTATTCACACTGATGTAGCTATATGCCTATACTTCTCATTTGAAAACGAACCCTCTTAACAAATGTAACTTTAGACACAAAATGCTTGTAGGTCAGTGCCAGAATACAATCCAGAAAATGTGAAGGTTCCTTTGAATAAAAAGATACAGGAAAGGAAACCCATGGAATTGTTTAAAGACACCAAGGTATTTAGCAACGCTGTAATTATTGTAGTAAATGAAGACACTCACATCACTTCAGGGGCTATGATGTTAAGGAAGAGAAAATTATTCTGAAAAACATGGAAACCTCATTTATGGGGGGAAAAAGCAATAGGTTTATTTAGTTGTCAGAGAGGCTAAGAAAATGATGAGGTATGATGTATAAAATTTCAAATTCCAAAAAAAAAAAAGAAAAAAAAAAGACTTTTTTTGCTATTTCTTAGACTATAAAAAAAGAATAAGATTGAATGACATGTAAAGACAATAGTAATCAGAGGAGTAATTTAATATTCTTATGAAGAATGAAGTTTTCTCCAAAGTAAATATAGACAATGACATTTTAAGGTAACTAAATCACATGCAATGAGGCAGATGCAAAGCTCATATAGCAAACAAATAAATATAAAAAATGGCTTCCACTGTTAATTTTACATCATATTCTGTGTTATAAAGGTGAAGTTATTCTTTATCAGAGACATGTGTTATTACTAATTGTGTAATTGTTACAATTTGTGATTCTCAAATTCTTATGACAAAGAATCAAGATTCCTGCATCTCGGACCTGCTCGTCTTCCTTCTCCTTCAAACTATGTATTGGCTGAGACAATGAATATGGTGTTCAGAACACAACGACTTCTGGTCACTTCTGTCTATCTAAAAATTGTGGTTATGGCATATAAAGATTAAATAAAACAAATTGGGCGTAATTGCCTGGTGTTTAGGAACACTGTTGTTACACCTCAGTGAGCTAAAACAGGCCAGGTTAGTATGGAGCCCAATGTCTGTCACTTAGCCATAGCCACACAGGGCTGCAAAAAATTCAGGTTTTATTTTTGCAATTTAACTGCTATATAGAGTTCTGTTCAATAAAATTTTAACCCTTAATATTTGCATGAATAAAACCAGATAAACCTAACTCCTTGCCTTAGTAGGAAATGTCTTTTTAATTAGGATTATTTAAAGCATTGTTGAGTTAAACAATGTATTTTATGTGGCATTGCAAAATCATGTACATTGTCTGCTATGTGACAGTGTTATTACTGTTAAGAGAGATTTAACTTAATCAACACATCCTTATGGCAGAGTAGTCATATGTTTGCATATTTAGACACATTTTATTTTTTGTCAGTATTACAAAGGTGGCATGTGATGCCATTTCCCTCTTTCTGGCAGTGGCTCTGTGTTGATGTCAAATGTGGTTCAGCATCTTTTGGAATCAAGATGTCAATGAACATGTATAAACTTAAGATAAAACAAATTGCCAATCTGTGTCTCCAGACATTTACTATCTTACTTTTGCTTTTTGATGGTTGTTAAACACATGCAGATTTCTGCAATTTAATAAGCCAAGGTTCAATGTCATCTTCTGATCTCACTGTATCAGAAAATGTCTTAATATCTTCTTTAGTTTTTTCTCTCTTTCTTTCTCTCTCTTTAGGAATCACAGAATCACAGAATCCCAGAATGTCAGGGGTTGGAAGGGCCCTGGAAAGCTCATCCAGTGCAATCCCCCCATGGAGCAGGAACACCCAGATGAGGTTACACAGGAAGGTGTCCAGGCGGGTTGGAATGTCTGCACAGAAGGAGACTCCACAACCTCCCTGGGCAGCCTGGTCCAGGCTCTGCCACCCTCACCGGGAAAAGTTTCTTATCAAATTTAAGTGGAACCTCTTGTGTTCCAGTTTGTACCCATTGTCCATTGCTCCAGCCTGTCCAGGTCTCTGGATGGCAGCACAGCTTCCAGTGTCAGCCACTCCTCCCAGCTTGGTGTCATCAACAAACTTGCTGATAGTGCACTCTATTCCCTCATCCAAATCATCAGTTAATATATGGAATAATACTGGCCCCAGTACTGACCCTTGAGGCACTGCACTAGATACAGGCCTCCAAATACCTCAAAATATGTTTCT
Organism: Columba livia; assembly: GCF_036013475.1. NCBI lineage: Eukaryota > Metazoa > Chordata > Aves > Columbiformes > Columbidae > Columba > Columba livia. The sequence continues at coordinate 32,596,233 of NC_088609.1, forward strand.
ATCCTCTATCCAAGAAATCTGTAGAAAGACTAACAGCATTATGAGGTCATGCTGGACTGTTGTATTTCCATATGCAGCTCTCCCTATCATCAGAAAGCAGTTCCTAATAGATATTGCAGAAAAGCAATCCAAGGAAGCTTCTTTCTCCTCAGTAATTTAATAAATGGTTAAAGTGCCCTAGTGTTTGAATAGGATGTCTTTAATGGTACAACCTATATGGAGATCAGGATGTAGGATATCATAAATCATTTCATTAAGGGAAAGGATTTCATGCTTCAGTGGTCCCACCAGTTAGTTCCAGCACAGCCATGGAAGGCAAAGATGGACACGGAGCTCCTTGAGACCCTCCTGCCCGTGTAGCATGTTGTGCATTGGTAGGCGATGATCTGGTGTGGCTGTGGTTGCATCAGGGGGGTGGACTTGGGACTTATTGATCAGTATTATCTTCCTCACAGTGGCTGGGTGTGTGGGTGGCCATTTCCATAAGAATCTTTAGAGGACCTTCCCCAGAGTTTGCTTTGCCATGCTGCATTTATTCCAGTACCTTCCCAGTGCAGTCATTGTGTAGGTTACCCGGTTGAACGTTCCTTGTTTGAACTAAGATGACTTCAATATCTCTCATGTACTGGTAAGCCCAGTGTTCCATAGGTGTTGAGCAGAGTGGAAGGGTCACCGCCTCAACCTGCTGTTCACTCCCTTTTCAGCTTGTTGTCCACCAGGACCTCCAGGTCCTTCTCTGCAAAGCTGGTTTACAGTCATGTGCTCACCAATCTGTACCCATGCCTGGAGTTACTCCTCCATAGCTGCAAGATTTTGCATTTCCCTCTGTTTGATTCCATGAGGTTCACGTTGTCCCATTTCTCCAGCCTGTCCAGGTTTCTCTGGATGACAGCACACCCATGTTGTGTAACAGATGCACCTTCTAGTTTTGTATTGTGTACAAACTGGCTGAAGGTGCATTCAGCTCTGCCATAGAGCTAGTTAATAAAGATGTTAAACATTTTTATCCTAGGACTGACCACTGGGGTACATGACCAGGGACTGGCCTCCAGCTGAACTTCTTGTCATTTATGACAACTCTTTGAGACTGACGGCTCAACTAGTTTTCATCCCACACCACTCCCCACTTATCTAGCCCATACATCATTGGTTTCTCTATAAGGTTGTTGTGGAAGCCAGTGCAGGCACATTCTTAAAGGATTTGTAGTGGGAACACATTAAGATTTATGTTTCAGGGGGAGCTCCGTAAGGATTATACTTACAGGTCATACTTAAATGTCTGTGACAAAAGGTCATACCTATGTGTAGTAATGTCATTTGCAATTCTACCACTAAATTAATTAGTTTCAGCTTAGGCCATTTGAGGGCCTACTTTCCATGCAGCTTAATTTGTGACTTCGAATAAGTATTTTTAAGCTCAACAGGAGTGATTATTTATTCTCTTAACTTGTTTTATTACTACTTTATCGCTCTCATGTTGATGAGGAAGACAGGTATATCCTATTTATGAAAAAATAGCATGACATTTTAGTCTACTTCCCACTAATCTAAATGAAAAAAATAATATATATATATTGCAAAGACCTATAAAAAAATCTGTTGCATTTGGCTGGAAAGAAAAGGATCAAAGACCAACATTATTGCTTTGGGGATACATATTTAACGCTTTAACAGATGTCATCAATCTGTTGCCTTTTAATGAGTTTCAGTATGTGCTTCCCTGAATTAATTATCTCTTGTCATCAGTTTTATTCTTCTGTGCTCGATTTTCAGATTTTAAAAACTAATTCTCTAACAATGCATAATTATAAAAAAGACAACAATATCCCCAGGTTTTGAATAGTACATTGGTGATAAAAAGCAGCATTTAATTTTGAAGGCCTGAGTTCTCAGAAATTCTATATGAAGTATTAACCCAAGAAAACAACAAGCACTAATGGCATTTTGCATATATAATAAACAATCTGTATTCCTCTCCCAACTCTTCACTCATTATTATTATCTGAAAGTAGAACATAATTTATGTTGAAATTAAATGTTTGACCCTTCTTTAGAAAAAAAAAAAAATAGTTTTACAAGAAGGATTCAGTGCAAATAATCTATTTAATGTGCTTTGGCATCCTGCTCCATTAGCTGTGAACTAATGATTCTAAGTACCAAATCATCTCTCCCAAAGCTTGGTGATGCCTTCGGATACAGTTCTTCAGTGTAGTGGCTGAAATTAAGGTTTGAAAAATGAACAATGGAAGTCTAAATGATGAGATATTAGAATCAAGCAGAATAATCACATGTTTATTGTATTGCCCACTTCTGCCATTCTTTCTGAAGGTGTACTACGCTTTCCTTTATGAGTAAAGATCAGAAACGCAACAAACAAACAAACAAACAAACAAACAAAAAAACACCTTAGTTTTTAAACTGAGAAAACTTTCAATATGCAAAATACTAATTATCCCAAGAAAAAGCAATTTACAAATGCTACTAAGCAATTTACATGAACTTCATACGTGTTTATACTGTTCCATAGAGATGAACCTCTCTTAGGAGGACACGGTGAGAGAGTTGGGATGTTCAGCTGGAGAAGAGAAGCTCCAGGAGACCTTAGTGCAGCCTTTCCAGACTTAAAAGGGGCCGATAAGAAAGATGGGGACAGACTTCTCAGCTGGGCCTGTTGTGGTAGGACAAGGGGTGATGGTTTTAAGCTAAAGGAGGGAGATTCAGACTGGACATGATGGTGTCATAGATCTCCTTTTTATACTAACAGCCTGAATAAAATGAACTTCAAAGATATCTTTATTTCCCCTGTTCTTAGGCATGTCACTGCTCATTCCTCCCCAGTTTCTCTTTCCCTTGAATCACTTGCACTTCAGCACATTCTGAGGTGAGGTTTTCTTTTGAATTGGAATAAATATTAAAATTGTTCCATGCAAAAGAGTTTGTGGAGCTATTTTCTTAAGAAGAAAATACTGTGTTCGGAAGAAGAGATTTTTTTTTTTCCCAGGGTAATCACCCGAATTAGGAAAATGCAGTGATCAAATGTAAGGAGTTTGGGAAGGTTTCAGATTTTGAACTATAAGCATAATTTCCAAGTTTTGAGTCACAGACTTCAGATATGTAAAAAGTAGTTTGGGCACCTTAAGGGTCTATTTTGAAAAGTCTATTTTCAGCATTGTCAAGAACATACAATTGTAGAGCTGCATGCAAAGGGCTTAATCTCCCTGAAAGTACTGGTGGGCTTCTGGGTTGATGACAGAGAGCAAACTCAAAATTTTACAGAGTAATTCTGGTTATCCCAGTGGCCTAAAACCAGAAGCGATCAGATGTCAGGGGTTGCTTAAGACAATGAATCTTAAAAAACAAGGCTGTTGATTTTTAACATGAAAATAAAGGGGTTTCTTGCTATGATTGCTGATGCAAGCGTGTAAAAATTACCAGTCTCAGAGAAATAAAAAACAACTTGCCTTCACTCAATCCATGTTGAAAAGCAAATACTGTATTCAACCATTAGCTGGTCTTTCCTTAACAAAATATGCTCTCAGAGACTAAGTTCAGTCAAATATCAGACTCTCTTGATGTTACCTCTGTCAGCATTTTGTTCTTTTGTGTCAGCAACTATAGAAGCAAATACCAAACAACCCTTCCCATATCCTATTTGAGCTTGCACTGGCTTTAAAATAAGGAAAAAAAAAAAAAAAGAGAGACTTATTTATTTATATGAAGTGTCCTAAGGAGCAGGTCATAAAAATGGTTAGTAATGATCATATTGCCTTAATACTTTTCAAAGCTTTTCAGCTGATACTTGTTGTGCAAGTTCATCTGAAAATTGTATTTAGCTACATGCAGAGAAAAAAAACAAACCAACAAACAGTTGGAGACTTAATACGTACTTAGACAAAAGGTGAAACACATTTATGAAAAATATATTACTTAAAAATTAGGGGGAAAAAAAAGCAGAATCTTCAGTAGTAATTGGAAAATGGAGACTGGAAACTGGAAAATTGGTAAAGAGTGTCAAATGAAGATTCAGAAGACTAAGATGACAGTCCAAACAGGTTTTTTTCTCCAGTTGATGCCGCACCGGGCTGATCACTTCCATAGTCAGGTCCCTCCAGCAGCAAGAATCCCTTTGCTGCTCATACAGATGCACTGGATGAAACCAAAAGTTCCTGCTGGATCCTGAACATGCCAGCTGCAAAACTAATTATTCTCTTTAGCATGGTGAATGAGGATGAATTAACCAAATGTACAACAACTGACATAAAATGACCTCTCTTATGCCTATAAATACAATATGCAATAACATAATAAGCTTACATCGAATTTTCAAACAGCATCCCTAATCATGAAAGCTCTTCAGCGCTCCTAATTGCAACTCTTCTTAAATGAGTGGTTAGCTTTGAAAAAAACAAAAAGATTTGCAGTATTAGGGCAGCTTAATTCAAGATTCATTTCCAGCCTCATAGAAATTGCAATTAAGGAAAACAAATGCATTCTAAAAGGGTCACCGGACAACCTCTTAGTAAAAGAGGACATAAGTATTATTGGTGACAAAACACAGGTTGACTCAGGTCTTTACTTTCCTGGGTTTTTTCAGTTGTTTGGTTGTGGTTTGTTTTTTGTTTTTTGTTTTTGTTTTTGTTTATTTTTAATTATTACTATATTTTTCATGTATAATCTTTTTAAGGCTATGTGGGATGTGAGAAAAGTTAAAGGCGTGGAATGCAAAGGACACGGGGATGCTTGGAATGCAAGGCTGTCTGGTTTGAGGGGATATCTGTTTAGTGGTTATCTGTTATAAAATCAGAGACGGGACAGAGAAGGGAATAAATGACATTTAGATGGATAAACTCTAACTAATAGGAGGACAACAGAGATAATACTGAAGATCTGAGCTCTCCCTCAGGTCCCTAATGGATGAATAGTGGAAGGGACCACTCAGCATCTTGGAGGGGATCTTCGCACTTGTAATAAAGGGGAAAACAGAATTACCATGGAAGGAGCAAACTTATAATGGGATGTTGGACAGGAGGGTGTAAAACTTTCTATGGGATGCTTTAAGGAATGGTGGGAATGTACAAAACTTATTGCAGCATGTTTAGTGGCCAAAGGCAGGGAAAGGAGGGATCAAGTTTGATGCAGGAGGAACAAGTGCGAGGAAATGGAAAGGCGAGAGGACAAAGAAGATCAGTAGAATGTAAAGAGGTGGCTGGTCAGGGAGCAGTTACAATAATTCTGCACTTCTAAATAAATATAACTATAGAAGGAGTGTGGCCATGCATCTGTTTCCATATTTTTCATGAAGTCATGTAACTTATGCAAATAAAAAATACATATAAGAAATGAGTGATAAAGAAATGTATGAGAAAATGAGAAAAAAATAAACTTCTGGGAAAAAAAAGAACCACTATGTTACTTATGTTTTTTTAATACAAACAATGGTAATTCTCCTCTCATATTTACAAAATATTGTTGTTTATTACGAAAATTATCCCTAGGGTTACACGATCTTGCCAATATGACTTCTTGCAAGCTTTTTGTGTAAGATTTTTTGTGTTCTCTGTGTAAGTAACACTCACCACAGGATTTTCAGTCCTCTGAGTTGTGACAAAACCAAATAAACGTAAAAACCTTGAAAACATGACCTAAATAAAACTAAAGCTCAGAAAAAAGTCAGAAATAATCCAACATATACCATACAGAATTTCTAAAAAATGTTATTAAACAAACAAACCAAGCCAAAAACGCTTAGTACTATGGTGCAGCTGGTTGATGACTTTCACATAATGAAAGCTGCAAAAACAAATATAACATTGAAAACAACCAAGCTTTTCCCTCCTTATTTCTTAAAAGTACAGGAATAAAAGATGCCTTCTCAGGCACTGACTAGGTCAGCACATCATATCGTACAGATGTCCCCCAAATTAACAAAATTCTCTATATACTTCCAAAATACATCATTCTTTAAAAGCCTCCTCAAGGTGGTAAAAATATTTTCATAAGCTTCAGTCTAAAGTTATTCAAAACCAATTAATATGCTTGCTTACTTGTGCCAGCATTGTGCTTATATATGTTCTTCATCTATGGTATTTATCCTTTGATGAGTTTATAGGGTAATCTTTGCTCCCAATCTCATATTTCTACTAGAAAAGGCTTACAAATTAACCCATCTGTGTTAGCATTTTGTGTTCATGTTGTGCTTGAAGTCCTGATCCTTGAAAATTAGTGACTGAATTAGGATTAATATTAAAGATTATTAATTTTTGCCTTGTACAGCAGACCATTGTTCCTCTATTCCTACCAGAAACTACATACCAGCAGTTTGTTAGGGGCGTACTCCCTTTGATATGGCCACTAATGGTAGTGGGGTTCGTATTTCTGAATTTGAAATGGAAACAGCCATGGTATTATAGTTTCCAATATGTCTTTTCTGAGATATTTTTGAGTATGAGCCCCATTTCACAATGTATTTTTAATATAAAGAAAGGGAGGGAATCAGGCCCTAACAGTCATTACTTTTTTTATATTGTCTGTTCATAAAATATGCTGAATCCAAACCAATAAAAAGATAAAACTTAAGTAAGGCTTTGCTCCATTTAAGCCAAGCTTATAAGCTCTAACAGCATTTGAATTTTTATGCTGCAGTTTATTGCAGTGGTGCTGTTTGGGTTGCTAAAGTTATTTCAACATGTTCATTACCAAGCCTCTGTTATCTGAAATTGGCAACTCAGTGAAAAAAAAAAGCCTCCACAAAAATACCTACTGTTCTGGGCAGAAATAGTTTATCTTATTCCACCCAGCAGCAATACTATCATTTGCTAAAATTAAGTCAAAATCTAAGTATTCAGAAACTGTAAACACACAAAATTTAGTAATTTCTGAATTTCATGCCTCTGTTACTGAAGCTAATATAACCTCTTTTCTTTCTGTAGTGCAAATATCCATGAAACGGGTGAAGCCCATTAGAGGAATGCATATGAACTGTGGTTCTTTTATTTATCTCTTTGTTGTATTGAGACCTATAGCTCATAACTATAAAAAATCATAGCAACACTCAGTGAAACTTCTTGATAGATCACAAGCTTGTCTATGCAATACTATCATCATAGCAAGGTGAACACTAAGTATATTAACACCTGTTTCTCGTATGAAAGATGCAGAAAGTACAAAAAATACACAGTGATTAAAATCACAGGAACATAGCTTGACTACACGTAGTGGAGAGCACCACAGATAAGTCATGAGATTAACGAAGATTTTTAATGTGTTCATCTGATAGGTTTATCCTTTATTGTTTGATGGTTAGTTTTGTTTGTTTGTGGTTTTGATTTTGGTTGTATTTGGTTTTTCTTTTTTTTCCAATGCGCTGTGTATTTTGCATTGTTTTTTCTTCCAAGTAAAGTAGCAAGACAGTACTGATGGGAGGCAGAGCTCCGGTACATATTGTTGGGGTGATCCTTAGCCTCTTTTATATTTCACATTGCCTTTGGGTCGCATTGTCTTTTGGTCGTTTATTAGGAGATAAAGGATGTAGAAAACCTAGCATCTTCCTTTGCATAGAGGAAGAGGGTAAACAATTGTAGAGGGTAAACAATTAGGTCAACATGCGTAGCCACACTTGCAAGGTAACTTATATATTTAATACTGAACAGCCTTTAGAATCTGATTGCTGGATGCATCCAAAAACTGTTTTTAGTATCTTATAATGATTTCAGGTCTGTTATGAAAGTTACAGTGCTGATAATTACTTATATTGGTTAGGACAGATCTTCTCTGTGTTGCTGTCATATTGTCTATATTGCTGGTCTTCTGCTGAGACCTATTTGAGAAGTCACTTAGGAGTATTTTATATATATTTGTATTTATATTTATAGTTATATATTAATGTTTTACTGAAACTCATAACTGCACAGGGAAGTCTTTGGTTATCGAGGAATTGTCTGTCTGTTTCTGAACGTGTGGAGTTTATGCCCTGTGATAAATGACATTTGTAGTGGATTCTAAAGGAATGGTAGCGCCAGGTCAGAGACTGTTCAGCAAATACGTTAAAAGTTGTTTGTACAGGTATTGGTCCAAGTTGCATTGGGTTAGAGTCCTCAATTATTTTGTAAAAAAGGAAGAGTGAATATTCCATTTAGTCTTTTATAAGAGTTGCATAAACTCATTGTGTACTTTTTCATTTTTCTAGGTCAGAGCGCAAACAACCGATTGTCTCGGGGGGGTTTGCAGAGTCACATACGCCAACAGAACCTCTATGACACTATCCCATTATTATCCCATGAAAAGGCATCCTGTGACTCTGGACAATGCTTTGGGTTTTTTAATTGTCGTAAGTCAGTTTGATTCTTTTTGCTGTTGTTGTTAAAAACTTACTAAACAGTTCAACGTTTTATTGGAGGACAGTATCAATGATTATTGCTACCATAGAATGGACATTAAATGAGCAGAAATCAGGCCTTTCCTTCTGCACTGAATAAAACATAATACTTTAGCCTAGCATTTTATTGTGCATATTTTTTCTCTGTGTTTATGTAAGAGGAATGTGTTAAATCCAACTACTGCTTTAAAAGAAAACTAAAAGAAAAAGAAAATATTGAAAAAAAGGTCTTGATTTTCCTTTCTCTGCCAGAAAACAACATCTTGTACTTTGTCTTTAGGTAACTTCTATCATTTATACTGCATATATTTAAAAAATTAAATCACAGAAACATTAAATATCCTGCAAAGAATGAAAGTTGTGGTAAATATGTGCAGTAGCAATATTTTTCAAGAAAGACTTGGGGAGGGTCTGTTCTTTTTTTTTGGCTAGGTACAATTTTTAATTACATTTAAGAAATAAAAGCTGTTGCCCTATTATTCCTAAAGTGCTTTTCAGATGCCTCATAAAAACTGTACAGCAGATTCTGTCCTCTAATTATATACGATGCAACTGTTGTTTCTGCTTGCTGCAGCGACCCCTTCTCCACCATCGACCAGCGTTCGCTACTTTGAACCTCCCAAGAGATAGATTAAGAGTCTGAAATATCGCAACAGCTGCTTGTGCACCTCCTGGCAACCACGGTGTGTACAGGCCTGACCCTCCAGGTCATTATCTGGGAAATGAGGTGGTGGGATGCTCAGCAAGGCGGCGATCATCACTTCGCGAGGAACTCTGAAAAACCTCTTGCAGAGGTGTAAAACCGGAACACAAAGAGTGAATCAGAAATCAAACTGGTACTGTTAGTTTGGTCGTGAGTTACAATGTCTAAGGCAGAGACATCTGCATCAACGTGAACCAATTTTTAAATAAGTGTTCAGATACTTTTAAACACTTTTTTTTTTTAAGTTCATAGTCCTCATTTAATTTTAGTGCATTCCAAATAACTTGAACTGTCTTACAAATTACTTAACCAGGTCTTTAATCTCTCTTCACTGTACTAAGACTTAAATGTAAGTCAGTCTTAGGCTTATGAAACATCAAAACTGATGCTTTGGGATGAAAGACATAACAAAACCGTAACAAATCCATGAAAAAAATCAGAGATGAGACTATAGTTCACCATTATCAAGTTTGAAGACCTTGGCGAAAGTCTTCTGAGATCGAGGCACATTTTTTATTCCCTGTGACATAACAGAGTTACTTATTATTTCACTTTTTTCAGCCACACAGTAGTCTGAAATAGGTCTGGGACTTCTTGAAGATTCTGAGCAGGACATACTGGTGCGCTGATGTAATTTTGAATTTTATGCTGGAGAGTACACCTGCACATTTCTCTTTTATATACAGACTGGTAATTCTATAACCCTATTGTTCTTAGCGTTTATTTTATTTTATTTTTAGTGCTTCAAATGTGACTTTCATTTATGTGATTTCACAATATTTTCAACTTAAACTATTGGTATCAACAAACCCCTGGCCTGGGTGATGCTGCAGCATCTGCACAGTCAGAACAGTGTCAGCATGGGTACTCACCTGAATTCTCAGTGAGCTACTCGGGATGCTCATCTGGTAGAAGATGAACCCAGGAACAAACAATATTATTCACTGAGCTTTCCACTAGCTTGCTGCACTTAACCAGCTCAATGAAGAGACAAAAAACACAACAAAAAAACCCAACACAAGATGCTGTCATGGCACCGATGCTCTGGAGCCATTGCCTGAATGCATGTTTCACCTCATTTTAGAAAGAGCAATGCTTGGCCTTGGCTGTCACCAGGTGCCCACCAAGCTGCTCTCACTCCTCCTCCTCAGCAAGACAGAGGGAGAAAATAAGATTAAAAAGCTCATGAGTTGGTAAGGACAGGGAGATCACTTACCACTTACTGGCGTGGGCAAAACTGATTCCAATGCAGGAAGATTAATGTAGTTTATTGCAAATTAGTAACAGAGCAGGGTAGCAAAAAATCCAAACAAAACTAAAACCACCTTCCCCTGATCCTTCCCTTCTTGCCTTCCCTCCCAACTTCTCTATCTCCTGTTCCCCCTCGGTGGTGAAGGAGGGTGGAGGATGGAGGTTGCAGTCAGTTCATAATGCTTTGCCTCTGCCATTCTCCTCCTCACAGTGTTCCTCTGGGTCCAGCATAGGTCTTTTGTATGGAGTGTGGTCTCTCAGGAATGGACTACTCCAGCATAGATCCTCTGAGTGCCACAGCTCCTGACAGAAAACCTGCTCTTTCATGGCTTTTCCATGGGTTGCAGCTTTGTTTGTGGCACATCCACCTCCTCTGGTGTGGGGTTCATCATGGGCAGGTGTCTGTTCCACCATGGTCTCTCCACGGGCTGAATGTCTGCTCTAGTGCCCAGAGCATCACCTTCCACTCTTTCTGCACCAACCTCGGTGTCTGCATGATTTGTTCTTTCACATTTTCTCGCTCCCCTCTCATAGCTGCTGTGCAGTGGCTTTTACCCTTTCTTAAAGATATTATCACAAAGGTGTAACCAGCATCACTGATGGGCTCAGGTCTGTCTTGGGCCTGACTGGAACCAGCCATGTCTGCCATGGGGGCAGCTCTTGGTCTCTTCTCACTGAAGCTGCCTGCTGGCTTCCAAAATCTTGACACATAAACCAAATACTAGCAATCATTTTAATAGTGTAGGATTCTTAGATTTGACATACTTTTTAAAATTCTTTTTTTTTTTTTTTTTTTTTTCTGGTGATACTGCTGTGTGAGGATGAAGATTAGGATCACGTAAGTTCGAGGTGAGAGCAAAAGCTGCTGTGATATAAATATCACTAAAAAGTCAAAGTTGAAACTTGACGTTAAAGTAAAACTTTCATAACAGTGAAAAGCAATTCCAGTTTTATTGGAGTTTCTCTGTATGTTGGCCTAAGCTACATTTCTATGCTATTGTAGGCCATTTAAATTCTCAAAAATAGCCTTTTAACAATAATTGATCACATAATTCCAGTGAAATTCTAGTCTCTTAAATGCCCATCAAAGTCAAGAAGAGAGTTTACTACTGTGCAGATGGAAACTTGGTAGAAACACAAAACAACATTAATGTAGAATTATAACAAGCTGCTGAAAGTCAAAACAAGTATTAGAGATCACCAGTAGCAGTAGGAGCAACTACGATGTCAATTGTATCTTTAAGAATCGAACAATAATAATTTCATATATAATCATTTTAATAATACAGTTTATAAAGGAAACACAGATAACAGCATTCTTTAAAACAGTTGCCATGTATTGTCACATAATTATTATAATGTTACTGGAAATTTGCCTTAAATTATATGGAGTATATCAGTGAATCATACATTCTCTCAAATCATCTTAGATCAATACAACAAATGATTGATACGCTAGTGCTTCTATATCTCAATTACAAAAACATTCTGATAAGAAAAAAATTTGCATAATATTTAATTAGGATAATTCAACCACATTTCATGCCCCTTATGCTTTTATTTTAAACATAGCTCTTTTTTTTGCCCCTTTGGGGAAGAAAAAAATTGTCATTTCTAGTTTAATTTGCTTTTTACACTGTAATATGTGATATTGACAATAGCTCCAAGCCTTAAAAACATTACTGTAGATTCCTTATTCTCTGGAAGAATATTTCTGAGCATTAAACCGAGAGTACTTTCAAAAGTTCTGACAGTAGTACAAAGCTAATATAGTTTTAGTAAGAACTGTCTCTTAGGTATTAGGTTCTACTGTGATACAACCTTTCCTTTAGTAAATCAATCATTCTATTAAGAAAAAACACTTGTTTAATACTGAAGAAAAATATAAACGTTCACGGGGGGTATTTATAACATTTACGTGTCACAGAACCTTAAGCCTTTTAACAATAAAAATCAATTTTTATTAGAGTTTCCTCCTTTGATGGCTCGCTACAGAAAAAGAAAGAGCTATGGAAACCTTTTTGTTGTGCCCTGAGTTCAGCCCAGTGGCAATTTTTATACATTCCAGCTCAAAAAGACAAAACCAGAAAGAAGAAAGGAAGGAGGGAAAGAAAGAAGGAAGGAAGGAAGGAAGGAAGGAAGGAAGGAAGGGAGGAAGGAAGGAAGGAAGGGAGGAAGGAAGGAGGGAAGGAAGGCAAGAAAGGCAAGAAAGCAGAAAGAGAGAGAGAGAGAGAAAGAAAGAAAGAAGCAAACTGCAGTTGCTGAGAAAGTTCTATTTTCTGTGCATCTAACTGTCTTACACAGTCCTTCATGGCTTGCCAATGTTTCCCTTGAAGTCAGCAGACTTCAAGTTAGTCCATATCAAACTGAAGCCTTGGTGTCAAATTATTATTTGTTATTGACAAATAACTTTGCTTTTTCACGTGGTTACTGCTGCCGAAGACCGATGTGTATTTGTTTGTCCTAGTGTTACTTTTCCCCAGGGGTGATTTTCTCTGGTTTAGCTGAAGTGAAGCTTGATGGCTGAAACCCTGTGTCTCCTTTCTTTTCACTGGTTAAATGTTGTCCCTACAGACCACTGTCACCTTTGTTAACATTGAATGCGAGATCTGAATGGAAATAAATGCAAAATTCACAGTTAGATGTTCATTTTAACATTCTTCACATTTATATAATCCTGTGTCGTGTTTTCTGTCACTGATCATGAACTACTTTTGATAGTACCGAACAAGATGTACTTAAATCCAGAAATTTTTATTGCGTTTTAAAGTCTACAAATGGTGACTATGATAAAGAAATCAATAAGCTTAGCATCACTCCATGTGAAATCCATTTCTCCTATGAAAAATGTTTTGTTGTTGTCTTTTTCAGAAACAAACCAAAACATACATGTGGTGGTTTGAGGTTCCTTTCAGGAACTGTTTTCATTTTCGTCCTCTTTAGACCAAACTATTACTTTCAAATCCCTACTTTGCATTTAATAACAACAGTACCGGCATGTCTTGGATTGGATTTTTGTGTGTGTGCATCCCACTCTGCTCTAAATAGTGGATTGCTGTAAAGTTTTTTCTGTAGAAGAAAATAGGAAAGTTAATCTGATTTTTTTTTTTCTAAAAAACATTAAATCCTTGAAGATTTGCTTTAATACGGGTGAGTAATGTGCCTGCAGAAACATTTACTGACATTTAAATAATATACTCTGACATCACACTTTAAATTTATGTAATTTATTTAGAATAACCGTGTAATATGTCCATACCTTTTAAAATGTGCCATCATATCATTGCTGTGTTTACAAGATGATTGTGGAATTACCAAATCTGCCTGCCACTGTGTATCCACCTCAGACACAGCCAATTGTTTCCATCAAAGCTATCGTTTTGCTATTCCAAAAGAATAAATAAAATATAATAAAAATAATGAAGAATGAAGAATGAAGAATAAAGAATAAAGAATAAAGAATAAAGAATAAAGAATAAAGAATAAAAAATAAAGAATAAAGAATAAAGAATAAAGAATAAAGAATAAAGAATAAAGAATAAAGAATAAAGAATAAAGAATAAAGAATAAAGAATAAAAGAATAAAGAATAAAGAATAAAGAATAGGAAAATGGCATATAATGATTGCCACAGTAATCCAGAAATTAATCCAAAGGCTCAAAACTGCTCATCTGAATTTTGATTCAAAGCTTTCTCAACTATCTTGAAATAACACCACGACAGCATTGCTGTATAATATATTTATGCTTATTTATACATGTATAGATCTTCTTTTATAGATACAGCAGCATCCAAGAACTAAATAAGTCTGGAGATGCCAGACTGCCAGCTGTCATCCCAGATGACTGATGACTGAAGTTTCTTTGTGTTAAATTTATTTCTGATCTATGTGTGGTAGGCATGTGTTAGTAGTTATAATATGTGCATAACACAGCTTCTGATAAAGGACATTAAAGATTGTGGCAAATGGTGATGCTCAGTGGCAGCAGATTTGGTGACTAGGCAACCGTTTTCCAAAAACAATGATGGTGTTCAGCCCATTTTTGCAGTTCTGGGCACACTGTACAGACATGCCCAGGTGTGGGCTAAAAGTCAAATTGGTTTCTAAAGTAACTAGGGCTTTTTAAACCATTTTTAGCACTTTTACGCCTCAGAAATTACAAACAACCAATGGAAATATTTATTTTTTTATTTTTTTTAATCAGACTTTAAATAGGCTGTTAAAATAACTTTCGATATTTTCCTACTGGTAATGAATTAAAGCCACCATCTTTGAATCTTTTAGCAAGATGGTCAAAACCAAGGCCTGTTGACATTTCACAGCACTCACAGTGACAGGGAAAAGCTTGCCCATTTCTGTGTAGCGTTCGCTTTCACCCTGTCCTCTGACCAAGAATGTGCTGACCATGATTTCCTGGTTAAAACAGGAAAAACTGAGAGCAAAAATATGCTTTGCAGGGTTTCTGGCCATCACTGTCAGGTAAGGTGTGTTTGACAATGTGATAGACACGAACTGGAAAAGAATTGGGCTTTTTAACTATATATGAAGTTGAACACTGGCTGATCCCTTTTTTCCTTTTTTTCCTTTTTTTTTTAATTTTCTTCAGCAGACTAATTGAAAACAGTCATGGACAGAAGCTGTATCCTTGCTAGTAATGGATTAGATGCATTAGAACGATAACTAAGCTATTTGTTTTCAACTACCATTTCTTAAAATTAATTTAACAATCACTAATATTTTACTTATGTCATGCACTGCACATGTATATCATCCAACATTTATTAAGGAAATGAACATTTTAAACAGCCAAGAAAGGCTCTGTGAGGGTCAAGCATAAAGAAATAAGAATCTTAAGAAGGCTTTAAAACTAAGAATGCAATCAAGGCTCAATCCACTGCTCCGCAGGCAACCAAACTCCCAGTGACTTTAGTGGTTTTCAGTGGGGCAGGAATATCGTTCCTGAACCAGCTTTTGTTGCTGTTGTTTTCCTGCAAAGGTTTCTAAGTGTAGGGATTTTTAGAAAAAGTGAATCTCACAATTTTCCTTTATTGAAAAAAAAGACTTGATATCAAGTCTTTTTAGTGGGGGGCTGAGGTTGTAGGGGTGATTTCTATGAGAAGCTTCTAGAAGCTTCCCCCATGTCTGACAGAGCCAGTTCCAGATGACTCTGGACCAGACTCTGTTCAGTGGTGCCCAGTGCCAGGGTGAGGGGCAACAGGCACAGACTGAAACACAGGAGGCTGCATCTGAACATGAGGAGAAACTTGTTTGCTGGGAGGTGCCAGAGCCTGGCCCAGGCTGCCCAGAGCGGGTGTGGAGTCTCCTTCTCTGAGACATTCAAACCCGCCTGGACCCACCTGTGTGATCTGCTCTGTGACCCTGTGTGAGCAGGGGGGTTGCACTGGGGATCTACAGAGGTCCTGAAACCCAACCTGCTGTGGTTCTGTGATTTCCCTGCAGCCCAGGGTACAGACCATGGTGAGGCAGGTTGTCCCCATGCAGCCCATGGACATTAATGGTGGAGCACATCTCCAGGTGGAGGGTGCCGCATCAGAGCAGGGGGATGATGCCTGAAGGACACTGTGATCCCATGGGAAACCCACACTGGAGAAGGCATCTGGCAGGACTTGTGACCTTGTGGAAGGATCCATGCTGGAGCAGTGTGTTCCTGAGGGACTGCACCCACGGAAGGGACTCACACTGGAGCAGTTCATGAGGAACTGCAGCCCATGGGAAGGACTCACGTTGGAGAAGTTCCTGGAGAACTATGTCCCATGGGAGGGAACCCACACTGGGGCAGGGGAAGAGTGTGAGAAGCATCAGAGACAACATGTGTGGCACTGAACGTAACCCACATTCTCTGTCCCACTGCATTTCTGGGGGAGGAGGAGGTAGAGAACACAGGAGTAAAGCTGATCTCAGGAAGGTAGGAGGGGTGGGGGGAGAGTGTTTTAAAATCTACTTTTTATTTCTCATTACTTTGATTTGGTTGGAAATAAAGTAAGTTGATTTTCCCCAAATCACACCTGTTTTTCCCCTGGTGTTTTGCTGGGTAATCTCCCTGTCCTTACCTTGACCCACAAGCCTTTCATTATATTTTCTCTCTCCTGTCCTGACAAGGATGGGAGTGACAGAGCTGCTCTGGTGGGCACCTGCCATCCAGTCATTGTCAACCCAGCACATTTTCTTCTGTGGAGAAAGAGGTTATATTATGTTCAGTGTCTTAATATGGTAAATTGCTCCCTCAAATGTAAGTCTTACTCTGTTGTTACTGGACAGGATACTTTCAGTGCTGATCAACTTCATTGAAGTGTCTTGTACAATAGTCATGAGGCTTTTGTTGGGTATTTTGCTTTGCTGCCCCAACTTATGAATGTGCCTTTGTTCACAGATCTGCCAGCCAATCATTATACGTTTTGTTCATACATCACTGAGGTCTCAGGAAAGATTTCTATCAACTTCCCTAAGTCGTTTTAAGCTTTACAATGATTTAAGTTGTGGATGCTAACAGATAGTATATTTTTTAATCTATTGACACTCCCATTTAATTGCTTTAATTTCTTCACTAGAAATTATGGTTTTGTTCGTCTGATGAAACGTGGTTAAAATGCTTGAAGGCAAGTTTTCAAAACTGGAGTTTATACATATGGAGAGAAAGCAAAGATAAAGGAACCAGAATACTGCCACCCTACTGTCTTTTCAAATATCTGTATTTGTACATTTTTACCCTTTAAAAGGAATAGGAGAATCACAATTCAAAGTTACTACCATCATTAAAAAGTGAAGGATGTAAAAATCTGTCCCTCTTAAAATAATCTTGGCACTCAATTCTTGATTTGGAAAATCCACTGTCCAGAAGTGCCACTTTTTCATGCTAACAGGTAAAGATGACAGCTGATTGCAGTAGACAAGTGCTAAATGAGACTTGAAATACTTTGACAGCATATAATCAGGATTTTTCTGTCATTCAACTGAGGGAAAATAAGCATTAAAACAAATTTTGTCCTTCCTGGCAAAAAAAAATATTAAGAAAAAATATATTATTCATACTGGAATTTATCAACCTGTAGAACAAATGTATCCAACAATAGCACACTAGTTTTCTAGCTAATTTCATTTGCATTTAGTTACTAAATTATTTCTTCAGTTTGGAATTCATCATGTGGGGCACTGAAGAACTACACAACAGAAAGGCGGTCTGTGCGCTAAGAACAGCAGAAAATGGTCCATACTCAAGGTGGACTTTGACTCACTCCTCATTGCTTTTTGATCATTGCAGTTTCTACCTCTTCCCTGCATTTTCTTTCTATTCCTGAATAAAGCTCAATAACAACTTTGTGCTTATGAAATCACAGAGTGAATATCTGTCCTAAATAATTCTTGACGACTTTTACAGTGGCCAAATCTAATTCAGTCTAATTAATCAGACAGTGAGAATGCAGTCTCACTCCAAGTGCTCTTTGACTATGAAGTTGGTCTTCCCATTTTTTTAAAGTAACACCAAACCACCATATATATTCGCACATATGTGGAAATAAATATTGAGAAACAAACAAACAAAAACCCAAACCAAATAAAAGGCCATCTTACACAAATACACACATTTGACAAGAGACAACATGTGTGTTTTCAAGTGGGGCAATCTGTGCACTTGTAACTGATCTCTACTAATCCCAGCAAAATGAGGTATGCTGGTCTACAAGAAAAATCAGAATACAGATGATTTTCAAATCAGCTTTCTAGGAAACATGATGGCATTTTTTCTGTTCTATAGTTTTTCTTCTAATAGAGTCATGAAAAAGCAAAACTGGAAAGGATCTCATATTACCAAGTTCATTCTGTTCCCTTAAACTGGGATCAGCAATATGTATGTGATACAGAACAGATTCTTTTAATATCTCTAGTAAGGAAGAGTCCACAATTATTAGATAACTTATTTCCTTACTAATGACCATCTTCAATAAATAATTATGTTAGCTTTTCGTGTTTTGTTGTAGTTGTTTGTTTGTTTCTTATTCTGGACATCATCTCCAAGCATGCGGATGAAAACAAGGTTATCAGGAGTAGTCAGCATGAATTCACCCAGGGGAAATCATGTTTGACCAACCTGATAGCCTTCTCTGATGGTATGACTGGCTGGGTAGATGAGGGAAGAGGAGTGGACGTCATTGTCTACCTTGACTTCAGCAAGGCTTTTGACACTGTTTCTCACAACCTCCTCATAGGCAAGCTCAGGAAGTGCGAGCTGGATGAGTGCCCGGTGAGACGGATCATGAATTGGTTGGATGGCAGAGCTCAGAGGGTTGTGATCAACGGTGCAGAGTCTGGTTGGAGGCCTGTGGTTTGCGGGGCTCCTCAGGAGTCAGTACTGGGTCTACTTCTGTTCAAACTGTTCATCAATGACCTGGATGAACACACTGAGTGCAGCCTCAGCCTGTTTGCTGATGACACCAAACTGGGAGGAAGGGCTGACACAGCAGAGGCTGTGCTGCCATCCAGAGACCTGGACAGGCTGGACTGGGCAGAGAAGAACCTGATGAAGTTCAACCAGGGCAAGTGCAAGGTCCTGCACATGGGAAGGAACAATCCCAGGCACCAGCACAGGTTGGGGTGACCTGCTGGAAAGCAGCTCTGCAAAGAAGGACCTGGGAGTTCTGGGGGACAACAAGGTGACCATGAGTCACTGATGTGCCCTTGTGGCCAAGAGGCCAAAGGTACCTGGGGTGCATGAGGAACAGTGTGAGCAGCAGGTCAGGGAGGTTGTTCCTCCCCCTCTGCTCTGCCCTGGGGAGGCCCCATCTGCAGTTCTGGGTCCAGTTCTGGGCTCCCCAGTTGAAGAAGGACAAGGAATTACTGGAGAGAGTCCAGTGGAGGGACACAAAGATGCTGAGGGGTCTGGAGCATCTTTGTGCTGAGGAGACACTGAGAGAGCTGGGGCTGTTGAGCTGGAGAAGAGAAGCTGAGAGGGATCTGATCAATGGATCAATAGCTCAGGGTGGGTGTCAGAGGATGGACCAGACTCTGTTCAGTGGTGCCCAACACCAGGGTGAGGGGCAACGGGCACAGACTGAAACACAGGAGGCTGCATCTGAACATGAGGAGAAACTTGTTTGCTGGGAGGTGCCAGAGCCTGGCCCAGGCTGCCCAGAGCAGGTGTGGAGTCTCCTTCTCTGAGACATTCAAACCCGCCTGGACCCACTTGTGTGATCTGCTCTGTGACCCTGCGTGAGCAGGGGGGTTGCACTGGGGATCTACAGAGGTCCTGAAACCCAACCAGCCTGGGATCCTGTGAAATTTCCAGTTTTCTGCAGTGATTTCTCATGAGTCAAGGTTTCCAGACCTCTGATCATTATTGTTGTCCTCTGTCGTACTTTCTCAAGATATTCTACAGTCATTCAACTGTGGCTTCATGCTGGATAAGTGGAGAAGAACTGCTTCATGTGCATTTGCTTTTCATCTTTATATTTTCTGTACGACGTCTGTCTTTCCCCTACAATGACATTATTGTCCCATGTTCTGTTTGTGACCGATTTATTTTAACTTTGACTCATAATAAACCCACAAAGCATCAAGAAGACCTCAGGAAAGAAAGCCCAAAGAAAGCTATATAAATCTGTTCCATGTCCAAATTTTTTATTTATTTTTGAGCAAGGACACATTGTAATGGAGTCATACAAATGTTCTCATTACCTTAAGATCCCTTCCTAAAGAACTGGTTTCAGTTAGCTGCTCCCCATTCTGCACTCATAATGTGAATTATTTCTGTTTAGATATCTTTAGGGATAAATCAAGGCTTATTTTCTGGTTTGAGCTTGAAGCATTTCTCATACTCCTTGTCTTTCTTCACTGACTGATGTAAATTGGATGTGCTCAAAACTACCAGTAAAAAGGACTTATATATTTTTTTTATGCTGAGTGTGAGATGATGTTTCTTTCCGAATTAACCACTAATGGAACTTCTCTGTGTTCCATTCATCATAAGTCTTAGAAAGCACTTGCCACAATTCTTGGCCTGCCCTGCCCTCCGTCAGCATTATTATGTTAACAGATGACTGACCAAACTATGAAAAAAGTGACAGAGGCTTGCTGAATGTGAAGTACTAGAGGCAAGAGCTATTCCTGTAAAAACCTTGGAAGCCCTTTATAGAGTCTCTCTGTCTTCTGTCACTACCTTGTTTCCCCAAAAATAAGACCTACCCCGAAAATAAGCCCTTGCATGATTTTTCAGGATTTTTGAGGATGCTTGAAACATTAACTCTACTACAAAAATAAGCCCTAGTTACTGTTCATTTAAAAAGTCAATTTAAATAGTGTCCAGGCAGCTATACATGTAAAAATGTAATCATCTTTTGGAGCAAAAATTCATATAAGACCCTGTCTTATTTTTGGGGAAACGGGGTAGAATCTGCCAAAGCAGTGATTCACTGTGCACTATTAGCTCTTGTGTATTTGTGCAAAGTTAAGGGACAGGAGTACTTGCAATCCAACTGTGCTAGTTTAATTCTGTTATATCCTTTATACTGTGCTAAAACTAAGAAACAGCTTCAAGACAGTTGGTCACTTTAATCTTACAAAATAGCTCTTGAGGACTGTTAGAATTTCTGGGTAGAAGGAAGGAAATGTCTTAATTATGATACACATAATTGATTGATGGATAACATGAGTGACTGGCAGTAAGGTCTGGTGTCTTTTCATTCCATTGCTAATTAAAAGTTGTTGATATTGAGGAAGCATCTAAGAGCTTTGGATGCCTTGTTGTACTCTCTAACAGCAAATGTTCTATTCACATTTTTATCAATCTCCCACCACACTTGGACTATGTGAGGATGTCTGTAGTTTCAAAAAGGAACTATATTCCTCCCAAAATATTATTTTCATTTGTTCAAAAAGAAAAAAATCTAGCTATTTCATTAACAACTTTCATGGCTAATTATTATATGTGAACAAATACTGATGAGTCAAGAATCTGTTGCTACTAGAACAGTTAATACTTCAGTAGTATCATTACGCACTGATTTTCTAATAGCTGTCTATTAAACACTGGCAACATAAAACTAGACAATTATCATTAATGATACTTGAAGTGCTAAGAATAAATTAATAAATTAGTTATATTTTACTTTTAAAAGCTATATTTACTCCCATGGCATCAAACAGGCAAAGAAATGTTAAATTTGAAAACAAGAGCCAGTTCTATTTAATGCTAGGTTACCTACTTGATTACTGTTAATTAGTTAGCTAGTCAGTTATTTTTCTTTTTTACAGCCTACTTCCAACCTTATCACTGTCATTTGGCTGTTATAGGTTAGGCTGTAGATAAATGTTTAGGTGGTGTTTTTTAAATACTCTTAGAAAAAGCATTAATGTAAGTACTACCATAAATAGTACATTTTGCAGTTATCTTGGGCTCAGGATTGTCTGTAATTTCAGTGTTTTGGTTTTACTTGAGCAACGTGACTTTATTTGTCATATTTTTCATTCTGATTCAGGCCTAACTAGAGATGAGGACAAGGAATTCACTGCTGCCCTGCTTCCACTTTTTTCACCGCGATGAACAAATGGTGAAGTCCCAGATTCTTGTTCATCCCACTCAGGCTTCAAATCCAGCTCTGCTACCAGGACTTGATGATGTCTTCTGCAGACCCTTTCCTAGGCTGAGCATAATTCCATGATGGTTAAGGACTAGGGAGAGCTTTACTCCAGTTTTATGTTTGCCGCTAGGACTTGAAGAGGGTTACCAGATTACTGCTGTGCTCAAGTATATGCACAACGTCGTTTCTGAAGTGGAGAATATTTTTTATCACAGCCTCAGTCAGCCTGTGCAGAATTACACAGCTCCCCTGAGTAAATATTCACACCGAAGTGTTTGACAAGGCACTGTGCAGCAAACTATTTCTAGACATTCAAAGGTGATAAACTGTGCATTGACTTAACTTGCAATTGTCTAGAATAGACGTGTCACAGTACAATAGTCCTAATTTAATGTACTTTTACATGTACAGTAGAGAGAGAGCACTCCAGCCTCTGATAGATAGAACAATTTCATGCCATACCCGGGAGTGCATGACTCATCGGTCCCAGCCAGTTCTTCTGCATCAATTGGCGTGCTTGTTTAAAGTGAATAGTGCAATTGAGAGGGTGCTCTGTTAACAGAAATCCCACTGCTTTTCCTTTATGCCTCATCCTTGCTGGGGCAAAAATATCTGACCTGATAGAGAAGAAAATGTACGGTTAAACTGTTCGCTATTGTACGCTGCACAGAACCAGATGCATCCCTCTGGTCACAGTGCTGAGAAATGCAGTGTGAGGGAAAAATGCTTTATCTGAAGAACAATGGCTTTGTATGTCTTTATATTTCCTAAACTGCCATTCATAGTGAATATGAATACTATCATACTCTTCTATTCTGTAAAGACAGAAAGAGAAGCCAGTACCTGCCTGTTTTACATAAAACAGATAATAGCGTACATTAACAATGCTTCACTTGTGTAGATCCGCTTGTGTTATGATTTAAGGTCTTTGAATACTTTTGTGAAGTACTACCTGCCGTGTAACCACCCAAAGGAAACAAAAGATGGAAGTGTGACTCCCTCATTTCTTATTTCCATAGTCCAAACAGTAAATAAAACAATAGCTAGAATTTGTGTTTAATAATTTATAATTAATTTAAATGAGCAAATTAGGGTATGTCTGTCACTCCTCCCAGTTTCCTGCTTGCTTTGCTCCTGCGCTTACTTTCCTTATTTGCTACCAAGGTAGTACTGGATAGGAGCCATATTTCTCCTTAAATGTCAGAAGCGTGCTATATGGGAGAGCAAATAGGTCAGATCCCTGACAGTCTGATTGCTAATCAATACAGAAAGAGTTTGAAGAAATTTAATTAGTAATCTCTTTTACTTTGTATGAATGTGTCCAGCGTGACTTTTACAAATCTTGGTTTCTCCTGCTGTTAAAGTACAGACTGCCAGTGCTTTCATCTTGATTTTATCACCATTTCAAAAACAATTTTGATGAAAGATATCACCATCGGTGTCATCACTAAGCACAAGCAGTTTTATGTGAATAAATGTTATTTTTCTGAGGGATTTGTTATTTGAAAGGAGATCAGAGCTGGCTGGACATGGAACCTGTGATTATAGCTAACTTCCAATACAATTTATGGTGAGGGGCAAAGTTTTGTTGGCTCAAGAATAGGAATTTATCAAAAACGTTCCTGGTGAGGGTGGGTGAGATGGGAATAATCTTTCATGTCCTGGGCCATTTTTCTTCAATTGTTTTATTTATTATAGTGACAGAGATCTTCAGAAAATAGAAAACAATATTCAACATCATGTTCAAAATTTATCAGATCCAAAAAATCATAGGCATGATATTTAATTAGAAGAATGAATTTGCAAATGTGTTTTATAATACCAAAACTTGGTATTCTGGCCTTCCTAGTGATGGATTTGCTAAAAACGTAATTTATTTTCTACATCTGTAATATCTAGTTTCCATTCAGAATAAATTAATTGTGTGTGTGTGTGTGTGTGTGTATGTCCTTATCCTTACTCATCTCTTATAAGCTGGAAAAAGAGATCTCTGCTTGAAACTGAAATACATTGTGCTTTGGACTTCCTTCCTTTCTTCTGTACAGGGGTGTGGTAAGATTTCTCTGATAGCTGCAGTGTGCTTTAAGATGAAAGATGTCATAGGCACACTCGTCTGTTAATTCAGGCTGAAAGGGGCCTCAGAAGGTCTCCGTCCAACCTCCTGCTCACGGCACTGGGGTCAGACCAGGTTGCTCAGGGCTTGACCCACTTGAATCTTGAAAACTTCTAAGAATGGAGATGGCACAATCTTCTGGTCAGCCTCTTCCATTGCTCCACTTTCCTCATGTC
The DNA here is from genome assembly GCF_036013475.1 of Columba livia. NCBI lineage: Eukaryota > Metazoa > Chordata > Aves > Columbiformes > Columbidae > Columba > Columba livia. The sequence continues at coordinate 32,620,442 of NC_088609.1, forward strand.
CTTATATCCAGCTTGAACCTCTTCTGTTTTCTATTTTGTCTGTTGTGTCCCATTCTCCCTACATGTACCTCTGTGAAGAGCCTGGTTCTGTCTTCTCCAGCCCTCCTTGGCCCAGGATGACCAGGCCCCACTCCTGTGACCTTTCCTCCTAGGGCAGGTTCTCCAGCCCTGACCCCCTTGTGGGTCTCACTGACTTCACCCCCGTTTGTCAACACCTTTCCTGTACTGGGGGGCCTAAAACCAGGTACAGTGTCTGGATGCATTGTAGCAGTGCTGAGCAGAGGGGGACAACACATCCCCTTGTTCGTGGCCCTGTTCATGACACCCGTGATGCTGCTGCCCTCACCAGAGCTGGCTCGTGTCCCTCTTGCTGTTCACCAGCCACACACAAGGGCCGTATCGTTCGTTCCTTGCCATCCCAGCTTCTGTTTCCTGAAAGCTTGTCCATCACAGCACTCCAGACCCACAAGCACACTTGAGGTGGATGTGTCTTTACCCTATTTGTTCCCATTCTTCTTTCCCCTCATCACTCTGTACTCTTTGCCTTTGACCCTTGTTGACTACTACGTCGCTCAGCCCCAGGCTGCAGTGTCCTCCAGCCCCATCATTCCCTAGTGACCCAAGAGCATCCTGTGCCAGGAAACTGGATTGAAAAAAAGCCCATGATTTATTGGGGTGGTTGCTTGGGACCATGACCCATTTCATATCACCACCAATGTTGTCCAATTCCAAAGTGCAGCTGCGATTGCTGTGTCCTTCTGCACAACCTGCCCTGCAAAATTCTGCTCCTGGGACCTGCGCTCAGGACTGGGCATCTTTCCCTCCCTCCGTCTCTCTAGCGCTAGCTTAAATGGCTGGTCATTCCTGGACTAGAAGTCAGGCTTTACCAGGAGTAGCTTGGCTATGGATGTCCCAGAAGCCCCCAGAAGATTGAGAAGCAGAAATAAGAACTGCAGCACAAGGAGCACAAGCACCAGCCATGAACACCAGCTTCATCAGCACGCTGGGGACCCTCCACGGGACCCGTCCCAGCCCCCAGCTGCAGTGCTTCAGGCCACTGGGGTCCCTAAGGGCCAGTTAAATAATAAATGGAAGCTGGACACAGGCACCTGCCACCCCTGCGCAAGGTTTCCAGCCCCTTCTCACAAGACTACAAATTCGCTGAAGGCCTCTGGAGCACGGGTCAGAGTCCGTGGATTTGTCACTGCCACACACTCCAGCCACGCTCACAGCAAGTGGAGGATCAAATAATTTCCGTAATTATTAATGACTTTCATCTTGGCAGACAGGGAGCAATAGTGCGAGCTAGCATTAAACTGCCAGAAATGGAAATTTGAAGTACCAACGAAATTACTGAGTAATATCTGAGTAAACCCAAGAGGAAACACCATAGAGATGATAGTGATGACGTTGCTGAAAAGTGACTATAATAGCATTCTTCAAGTCCTAGACCAATGAAGCACTATAAAGTAAAAAAAAAAAATAAAATAAAAAGCTACTGTAGTTTGTGTGAAGGTGAAAATGAGAAACATAAATACCAAATAAACAGAGCAGATTTGAAAAGTAAAACTATGCAATACTAAATTAGAAACTAATCTGTTTTAAAACAGTGAATATATGCCAGAGTTAGGTTATGGCTGGACTCAATGATCCCGAGGGTCTCTTCCAAATGAAATGGTTCTGTGATTTTCTGATTCTATGAGATGACTTTGGAATCTGTCACTTCCTATAAGGACAGAAATATCTGTTTAGAAAGTGACAACATAGGACAAATCCCCCAAGGCTACTTTCAGACTTTAGAGTAAATTTCCTTTGTTTATGGTATCAGAAAATAAATTAATAAATAAATAATGGATTAATAAATAAGCAGACAGAGTATCAGTACTTCTGTGATGGTAAGGAAAAATGCAGTAACAATTTATCAATAACAATGTGTAATATACATGGATAGGCATGCATAAAATTGGTATAATGAAATTAGCAGTGTATTAGAAGTAAAAATGTGCTTCAAAATATGCAAGTCTTGCCTCTTACATTGGACCCTTGTTGACAAGGCACTAGGTAGAAGATTTAGCTAAAGCCGAGCTTTCATTTCAGAACAAACTGCCAAAGTACGTCCGAGTAATTCACTGTACCTCACAGTGTCCAAAGAGGAGACCTGGAAGGTCTGAAATGATAATTCGCTGATATAAAACTGTTGTTTAAACTGCATCTTGGATTGTCGTCTGCACATTAGAAGTTACTGTGGATGATAGAGACCACGAAGGTTGAGCGATAAAAATTTTCTTCGTGCAAAGGAGAATGAGCACATCACGAATTGTTCCAGAATGTTTCTGCAATGCTGAGTGATTGAACAAAAATGTGGCAAATGAGGTTCAGCACTGTAGCTGCTGATAAGGTATTTGTTGAGAAACAGCTCTGCCTGTGCATGTGGCAGGGCCTGAACAAGTATCAGCACTCAGAAAAGTGCTCTTGAAATCATTGTGAATAATTATATGAAAATTTCAGCTCTAGTGCTTCGTGGTGGTTCAGAAAGCAAGTATTATGTTAAAAATTAGGAAAAGAACAGAGAACAAGGCAGAAGATATCACCGTTGCACTGTGTGAAACCACAGGGACATAAAAGAGCTAAAAATAATAAATGTCTAAGAGGAACAAATATAACTGCAGGTATAAAATTTAATCTATTTTATTCTGCAAATGGATACATTAAATAAACTGAGATTCTTCTGCTTGGAAAAGATATCAAGAAGACTATGATGAAGACATTAAAACAATCTCAAATCTCAAAAAGAAGGTGAATAAGGGCCCTTTTTTCAGTATTTCTTATCATGTGAGAAACAGGAAGCATCTAAATGAAACTACAGCATATACATTCTAGAACCAATAAAAAGGGAATAATATTTGAATACATTTTGGATTTCATTATCATAGGTGCCTTGGATACCAACAGTATACCTAGGACAATATAATGACGAAAGAAATTTACGGAAGAGAGATACAGTCAATATTATTTAACACAAAAATATGGATATGATTCTGGATCAAAGAGTCTTATATTCATCATTTTCATAAAACGGGAAAAGAAATGTCCCAGAAAATATTTGATTTTTTTGTTTGGTTGGTTTTTTTTACTCCAGCATAAGCCACTGCAGCAGACAGTGGCAAAACTTTTTTCCCCAAATCTTAACTAACATAAATATAACCTAGATGTTTCAAATGAGGAGAGCTAAAATCCAGTGTATACAGAACTTTCTGAATGCTGCTCTTATTCTTTCTGAAACAGTAACAAGTGCATCACAGGAAAGAAAAGCAAGTCCGCAAATGTAAAGCAATAAATAAGTATAATTCTTAAAAATAAGCACCCATTATGTTGCCATTTATTATAACAGTGATGCTAAACTGTTTGAACTTTCCTGTAAGGAGATGCCATAATAACTGTTAGTCAGTGGGTAGGAGGACATAATTTGGTTCCCAGTTATTCCTGAAAGCCTTTGCCAGTTAGACTGTGACTAGCATCCATTCTAATGGGAATCATTAAATTTCTTTGGTTGATAACATTATGGTGAAACGGTTTTCAAACCATATTACATGGCACTCGTATTCTTAATACCTTTTTTTTTTTTCCTTTTAAAGAAAAACCCTCTAAGCCCCATGGAAACTGGTTAATCTATAGCTATATTCTTCCATGAAAAAAAAAAAAAGGAATATTTTTGTGCTCCAAATAATATGGTTATATTGCTATCTCTAATTGCTTTTTTTCTGACAATTATCTGCCATCCTCTCTTCCTCAAGAGGAGAAGGGGAGAAAATAAACTTAAAAAGCTCATGGGTTGAGATGAAGACAGGGAGATTTGTTACCAAATACTGTCTTGGGGAAAATTAATTAAAAATATTAGATTATTATAACATGACTGGAACAAAGAGAAATTAAAACACATTTTTCTCTCCCCCCTGTTACCCAGTCTCAACTTCAGTCCTTCATTCTCAGTTCTTCTGCATCCCTCCCTGCTCTGAGGGGCACAGGATGGGGAATGGGGGTTGTGGTCAGTCCACAAAGCTCTTCTCCACCAACCCTTCCTCCTCACACTCTTCACAGAATCCCTGAATCACAGAATGTCACTTGTGGTTACTGTTGATGGCGAGGAAGTGGAAAGAATGAAGAATTAATGCTGTTTCATCAGGGACACCAGGACCGTGAGGAAGCTGCCGTGGCCTCCAACCCCAAGGCCTGTGCAGAGCTGCTCCTCACTTCAGCTCTACATGCATATGTGACATGGCTCTTGACTTGTGGCCACAGGAATATCTTAGTTGGCAGCTTCATAGACATGATGGGGAGGAGGATGATGTCAGGCTCACCCTTGACAAGCTGTGGGATGAGATGCCAAGGACGGGGGTGTCTAGTGAGGACCCTTACCTGGTGGCCCTGGGAGGTGTTGGCCTCACTCGAGCACTCCTGGAGTCTCATGGGGATGAGCCAGGGGCTCCTGAGGTACCAGAGGCCAACAGGGAAACCTCACTGACATACTGCGAAGGAATGAAGGGATTGATGTCACAGTGCGTTACACAGAATCACAGAATCCCAGATTATCAGGGGTTGAAGGGGCCTCGAAAGCTCATCCAGTGCAATCCCCCCGCCGGAGCAGGAACATCCAGATGAGGTTACACGGGAAGGTGTCCAGGCGGGTTGGAATGTCTCCAGAGTAGGAGACTCCACAACCACCCTGGGCAGCCTGGTCCTGTGTTCTGCCAGCCTTACTGAGAAGAAGTTTCTTCTCGAATTAAAGTGGAACCTCGTGTGTTCCAATTTGAATCCATTGCCCCTTGTCCTGTCACTGGTTGTCACCAAGAAGAGCCTGGCTCCATCCTCCTGACACTTGCCCTTTATCTATCTGTAAACATGAATGAGTCCCCCCTCAGTCTCCTCTTGTCCAGCTGCAGAGCCCCAGCTCCCTCAGCCTTTCCTCACACGGGAGACGCTCCACTTCCTTCAGCATCTTGGTGGCTGCGCTGGACTCTCTCCAGCAGTTCCCTGTCCTGCTGGAACTGAGGGGCCACAACTGGACACAATATTCCAGGTGTGGTCTCCCCAGGGCAGAGTAGAGGGGCAGGAGAACCTCTCTGACCTACTGACCACCCCCTTCTAATCCACCCCAGGTACCATTGGCTTCCTGGCCACAAGGGCACAGTGCTGGCTCATGGTCATCCTACCGTCCCCAGGACCCCCAGGTCCCTTTCCCCTGCACTGCTTTCTAATAGGTCATTCCCCATCTTATACTGGAACCTGGGGTTGTTCCTGCCCAGATGCAAGACTCTACACTTGCCTCTTCCTCTGCTCCACCGTGCATCCTTCCCATGGGCTGCAGTTTTTCTTCAGGGAGGATCCACCTGCTCTGGCATGGGGTCCTGCACGGACCATGGTGTGGATTTCAACCCTATCATGGTCCTCTGCATGGGCTGCAGGAGAACCTCTCCCCTGGTGCCTGGAGCATCTCCTCCCCTTCTCCTCCTCTGACCTCAGTGTCTGCAGCACTGTTTCTCACACTTTTTTCCTCAATGTTCTGCCCTTTCTTAAATATGTTTTCCCTAAGGTGCTACCAGCATGGCTGACAGGCCCAGACATGGTGTAGTGGGGCTGTTGCAATGATGGCTGGGACCAGCTGTGTCTGGCACATAGCAGCTCTGGCCTCTCCTATAGCTGTAGCCTCCCTGCAGCTTCCCACTGCCAAAACACTGCCGCCCACATCCAGTAAAATCACATCCTGCCCCCTTTTAACATAGGTCTTCCATACCTTTGTTTCCTTACACTTTACTTTAGTCTTGACTTTGCAGTTATCAAATGCATGGAGATAATACAAACAATACAAGACAATGTAGTGGATTTGAATAGAATAGATTGCAATAGACTATTTCAGTTGGAAGGGACCGACAACTATCATCTAGTTCAACTTCCTGACCAGTTCAAAGCTGACGAAGTTAAATCAGATTATTAAGGGCTTTGTCCAAATGCCTCTCGAACACTGACAGGCTTGGGGCATCGACCACATCTCTAGACAGCTTGTTCCAGTGTTTGACCAGCTGCCTGGTAAATAAATGCTTCAATGTCAGGTCTAAACCTCTCCTGGCGCAGCTATGAACCATTCCCATGCATCCTGTCATTGGGTCTCAGGGAGAAGAGCTCAGTACCTCTCTCTCCACATCCCCTCCTCTGGGAGCTGCAGAGACATGAGGTTGCCCCTCAGCCTCCTTCTCTCTAAACTAGACAAACATTCCAGCCTTTTCACCAGCTTTGTTGCCCTCCTTTGGACACACTGATGGACCTAAGACACACAGTGCTCAAGTGAGGTTACACCAAAGCTGAATACAGTGGGACAATCCCCTCTTTGGGCAGACTGTGTTTGATGCCCCCAGGATGAGGTTTGTCCCTTGATGCCAGGACACACTGTGGGCTCCTGTTGAGCTGCTGCTGACCAGCACCGCAGGTCCCTTTCTGCAGGGCTGCTCTCCAGCCTCTGCTCTCCCTGTTTATATTTGTACCTATCATTACTCATTTGGTCTTGTTAAATTTCATCCCATTAACTCTTGCCCAATGCTCCAATCTATCCAGATCCCTCTGCAAGCACTCTTGTTCCTCAAGAGTCAACAGCACCTCCCAGCTTGATATCATCAGCAAACTTGGTGCCTTCAACTTTGTGCATTCAATTCCTGCCTCCAGATCATTGACAAACATATTGAACAAAACTGGCTCTGGAATTGAGCCCTGAGGAATATTGCTGGTGATTTGTCAGCAGTCTGATGTAGCCCCATTCGTTACAACACTTTGAGCTCAGCCATTCAGTCAGTTCTTCACTGTGAACCTGCTCATCCCACAGTTAGACAACTTGTCCAGAAGGATTCTTTGAGGGACGGGATCAAAAACCTTACTAAAATCCAGAAGAAAATGCTTTGACTTCCCCTCTAAAACAATACCTAGCTTCACGATATCTTTACATCAACTGTAGATTGTCTTAATTAATTCTGAATTCTGAACACTTGTCCACATACAAAATCTAATCTCCATGATCATCCTACAGTTTTCAAACATGTCAGCCAGTCACTTGTAATCTGAGATGTCATAAACCCAGCCATTTTAACTAGTCATTTATATCCTGTCTAATATATCTGAATAGCAAATCTCTAGAAGTATTTACAGACTAGATGAATAACTGATACTTTATTTATTCATTCCCTGTTCGTGATTTTGCATGAAAACAATACAAATAACAGTATGAATTTCATACATTTTCTTTGTAGCTCAGCAAGTATGACTTTTACTATTAGTAAGTTGCTAATCTTTGTACTAGCCTGGCTGTCTGCAGATTTTTTTGGGCATGCCTTTTGTTCTTTTTCTTGCTGTTACAATTTTTCTAGTGATAAAGTTCTAATCACCTAACACATTTTATCTCTATGAATATACACGTATGACCATCCTGACAAAATCATGGAGTCCCTGTCCAACTTTCAAACTTCAGCTGGGTACCAGAAATCAGACTGGGAGAAGGAAGCAGACTGGGATAAAGTCTTGCACCAAAACAACTCCAACACCAGTAAAGACTGAAAAGGAAAGAAACCCTACCATGAATATCCTTGCAGCAAAGATCTCAGGATGCTGATGGCTTTTCAGAACCTAACTCCATGCATTCTGCTTGTGAAAAGCGGAAACCTTAAGTGACAGAAAGACTGTCAGTTTAATTTGACTGTTAAACCATTACTTGAACAGTAAATTTTTAGATTTATATCTAGGATGGTTTTCCTTTTTTTGCCAATAGTCAGTTTTTCAGTATAACATTTTCCAACTCTAAACTACATTTTCATCAAGTGTGCATAATGGAGGAAAGGGTCATTACAGAAGATCTGTACCATGTAAGTCCTCAATACGGGGCAAACATATCAAAATGATAATTATGAAGTCTTGGCAGTGACCCAAACTGTCGCATTGTTGGGAAAACTTTTAAATTACAATGATGGGTAAAATATGCAGAATTTTATATCACCCTGTTAATTTCATATGCAGATGAAAAAGCATGGGCAAGGTGTTAAGGGTGCAGGAGTATCCTGTGGATATTATTGGATCATCAAATTTCACCATAAATCAGTGAGCTGACATTCTTCTCCTCCTCCTAAGATCAATTAGGAAACATGATCTTTTATACAAGTGCTTTTATCACCCCTCGTCTTCAGCACTGGTGTCGTTTGTATTGTTTTCTCATTTGTGCTGAAGCAGTCAAGCTGCATTATGCTGATGAGTCAGAATAATCAATTTAATCTTAGGCAGATCTTTCTAGATTATTACTTTAGGTACCAAACCTGCAGACTGTAACGTCTGAGCTGTTCTGTCAGCAATTCAGATATCTTCAGTGATTGTGCTGCAGGCAAGAGATATTTTAGTTTAGGAAGCACACACACTACAATTAAACTACCAGGAGAAGCAGCTTTCATTTTTCCAGTGGATTGCTCTCACTCCTCAGGTTGTTTTGTTCCTGCTTTACTAACTCAACATTCAGTGCAAGAAATCACAGAGAGCTCCTGCTTGCATGCACCGGGACTCCTGCAATATTCTTCATGGAGTGGAATTTTATACGTGCTTTGAAATAATGCACAAGTGTCATTGGCATTCACTGGGGTCACTAACCTGTACTAAGTTGTGGGATTTATTTTCTTTGGGTTTTCTTCGCTGCAGGACAAGTCATTCAGAGAATCAGCTGTCCTACCTGACACTGTGATCTGCAAAGCTTGTCCTATTTTCTGTGTTTGGAATATCTGACCTAAAAGATATTGCTGGAAATTGCACTACAGTTGCTTCACTGCAATAGGAGCTCTGGGCCAGCCTCGCAAAATACCAAACCAGTGCGCTATCTGCCATAAAGCTTTTTTGTTGTTGTTCTTGCTTTTATCTTCTTCTCCTATACTCTTATATTTTAACCATCCACTGTCCTTTAACGGCAGTGATATAAACTTAGTCTCCTCCAAGTAACTTCCAAACAGGTACTGGATGTGGCAGAAACAGATCTGTTCTACAAGAGTTTGTGAATAGCGCAGAAAACATTATTTGGCAATTTATTATATAATTATATTGGTTTAAGCTAATGGGGGATTTCTGGAAAACAAAGTGGGAAAAGAACAGAAGGACTACAAATAACAGACACTTCATGGTTATTAACAGAAAACATCATCAGGAAAAGCCTGGATCGTGAAAGAACAAAGGACAGTAACAACACAGGTGGAGACTTGCATGATGATCTCAAGGCTTCCTTGGCTTCTTTACTTAAGAAAAATAACTGCACACTCTAGAACTCTCTCCAAACGTGGTGTCCCCACTGCTAAATAGTACATTGATTTATTGCTTCCCTAAAGATTCCACTGGAGATGAACATTCAGAGGAAAGAATTTTAGTTGTCAGCTCTGTTCAACCTGAATTTTTAATTGCTTGCTTATCTAGGCCTGGTCTAAATGTGAGAATATTGACTTACATTCACTTTTTAAATTTTTTTTCCTCTCCTTGACAAGAGATTTATGCCTCAGGAATGTAATAGAAATAAAAGGTCCACAGTTAATCTCGGTCTGTAGCCATAACCTTGCAGCAATCGAGATTTTCAGGCTAAGAACCAGCTGAGTCAATTCACCTACATAGGAATGTATAGGGAACAAAATCAGTCCAAGGACCAGTAAACTAGTTTTCTCTTCCTGAATAAGAAATGCATTGAAGAGATAATAGATACTATGAACATATGTAGTTTGTGGTTTCAGGAGCTTCTGCCTTTTTTTCCCAATGAATTGTGTTTAAATCATAATTATTTAACAATACTTAACATAATAATTTAACAATATAGTGATAAGAAGTGTCAGTGTTTGACAAAGATAATTTTTTGCTAAAAGGATTATTAGCAGATTTTTGTGGGGTGCTGTGAAATTCATAGCTGATTTAATACAGTAGGTTAAGTTCAACCAGTTAATGGCTCACTGAGTATATATTGAAGTTTGGAGGTTTAGTTTGGTTTAAAAACACTTCTAAACATTGTTTTATACTCTTCATAACTGTAGCAATATTTTTAACAAGATTTCTTCCAGCCTTTTTCATAAACTAGAGGTCATTTATTCAGATATTTAGCTTTTCTCCTGTACAACTGTTTTCTTTTTCTACTGTTTAACTACTTCTTTTTGGCCACAAGACATTTTTCAAGATAGATTTTTGAGCGAATTTCAATATGTTTGTTTTGGTATTCAAATAATTTGAAAATATTTTAAGCTGAAGTTCGCCTTAAGTAAATACTCACTCCCAGTCCATGTGAGTGAGTCCTTCAACAGAGTATGCCTGGAGCAGATTGACATTTCATGAATGATGATTGTCTGTTTTATTTGAGCACTTTCATGCTACTGACATATGTCAAATAAAATCACAGCTATCACTCTCTTTACAGCTATTCTTGGCCAAAAAAATCCAACTCCCACATTTCTTATTTACAGTTTTCCATCTTCAGATTTTTTAGATACCTTTTGCACTCTTTTTTTTTTGACAATATAAAAATTTATCTTTGTTTACATTCTAGTATTTTCTGGCGTTCAGTGCTGCAGTTGCTTTGTCATGTAATAGTTGGGTTACCCCTTTGATGTTCAATATTAACCTTAGGTTATGAATTCCACCTGATTTATTTCAGTGGTTCTCAATGAAGTTCACATGATTTCTTGCCAGAGTAAGGCCAGCAGAATTTGGCTGCTTCCAGTTGGTTTATTACTTCTGTAGGCCAAGTTCATGTTGCTGAATTTGTACAGCGGTTAGACACATAACAAAATATCACCAAAGTAAAATTCATACTTAAATGTACTTAGAATCCCAGAATTGCAATACATTCCCTGATTTCAATTTTTGTTTTCCAGGCCTTACTCAATACTTTGTTAGCAGTAAACATACAGTGAGTTCTTCATTTGCTTCAAACATTCGTCTGGTTGTGTTTTCACCTAAGAATAAGAGAAGCTTTCATATTTTTATCCTTCCAGTTTGCCCAGCAAACCCAAACATTTCAGGTCACATTTTTCTTTCAGGCTAAATAGGTTCAAATTAATATTGAATACTTATTTAAGGCTAAGTTGTTCATAAGCCCATCTTATTTAACTTGTAGGAATTATCAATATTTTCGGATTTTGTAGCATTTTCTATAACATTGTGAGTACTGTATCTGATGTATCAGATGATATTTAACTAACTTTGTGATGAACATCTTTATGAAAATGTCTATTTCTGTCTCCCTGACACAAATCTATGGTATTATTGAAACACATTAACAGTGGTTCACCTGTTTTGCTGATGTACTTTCTTGTAATTCAAGTGAAGAAGAAATAAATTAGCTACTCTATTTTTCCTTATTTAATTGCAATTTTTATACATTGCTCTATTGTTCTTCTGTTTAAATTTTATTCCAGAAAAAAGTTAAATAACAAATCTTACTTTTTTTTTTTACTCTGCATTGTTTTTACTACTGCATTTGCAATAATGTAAAACTATAAAATTCATTATTAGCTAGGACATATACATATGATGCCTTGTGGTCCCTTCTTTTTATTTCATGGGGAGTGTAAAATCAGATGACCATGGACATTATCAGATTTCTAAACATACTGATTTATGAATCAAAGGGACATCTTAATTTTACACTATTGGCAAGAATAATCATATCAGCTATTTAAACACAGAAACCCAAAAGGCTACCCATCAAAAGTAGGACCCAACCCTAAAAAGGAGTGTTCTGTAGACTTCCACCTTGACTTTCACAGTAGAGGTGAATTCCTGATTGTGCAGAAAGAAATTGGAATTACCTCTTCATAACGGATTCAAGGCTTTGAGATCCTTTGAGCAGCAATGGCCTAATATTCCAGAGGAGCACAAAAGCACAGAATAGCCCCCAGATTCACCAGAGATAAGCATAATATAAAGATATATGTCAATGTTCCTTTGGCAAAGCAGTCTGTAAATTATGGAGAGCAAGATGAGTTTCCTTTCTAATCGGGTCTCCTATGCAACACTCCCTCTGAGCATCAACGTAGAGACTGTGAAAGCAAAGAGATGAAGATACTTGGGGAAACTGAGGCAGCAGAGTCACGTGCCAGGGCTGGTCCTACCTGCAGTCAGGTGGGTTTTTCTCCGGAGATTCCATCCTTCTCTCAATAAGCTGTATGCTACAGGATACCACAGTCACACCACAGCCCTCCTTTTGTCTGAAAAACGGTCATTTGAATCAGAAGCTTTCAATTTCAAATGCACCTCATACTCTATTGTGCTTAATTTTGGCAAGGAAATCTCATACAAAACTTCAGAGGGAACGTTTTTGCCAAATGAAGCAATTTTTTTTTGGTCTCTGTATTAATAAGGAAATTACAACAAACTAGTTATTAACTTTAAATATCTGTAGAAAAGCACCTTGTGAATGAAATCATGATGTTTATGTAGATTTTTCCTTTTCCTAAAATGTACATATACAGTGAACTAAACAAATAAGATTGTGGTTGCTACCTTTTGTTGTTTATAGTGGTTTGCGCTCAAAATACTCTTGATGATGTGGGCAAGAGTCAGAGTTTCTCACATTTCTTTACAGATACATGATTTGCCAACCCTGTTCTATTTTGAATTATAATGGGTCTGAAAAAGAGTATCTTGTGAGGTGCCCCTTTTAGGAAATGTTGCATCAATGTAGGATCAATTTTGGTGGTAAAACTGCAGGAACAACATGACTATTGAGCATGAAAAATTATGAAGCCTTAATTACCAGATAAAACTTCCTTTTACTGGCTTCATTTCCTAGTGCACAATTTCTTCCTGCCTGTTTAACTGCAAAAGAAAAATGCTGATGTAAATTAACAATATATTATATCCCCATCATCATTCTAGAGTTAACTGTACATAGAGATTTAAAAAAAATAATCATTCAACCTTTGGTGTAACCACACATGTGCTGAAATAATTTCAAAACAACACAGAATTGAACAAGGAGAATGTTGGGGGTGTTTTGAAATGTTATGCCTTACAGTGTAATTAATTATAATTGGCTTCTTGGGTCCATGGTTCTTGACATATTTAGGTACAACTGTATGTAAAGCAGTACTCCCACTTAATCTAAGTCTTCTTATTGCCTGGTCTTTCCATCTTTTGAGGAGGATAGGGAAGGGAGGAGTGCATAATTGTTATTCTTATAGCCACTAAATGTTTTTCTTCCTCTCCTCCTCATCTAATTGCTGCAGGGAAAATGTAAGGGAGCTCCAAGCAATATCTCCTTAGTTGTCCTCCTTCCTTCCTCCCGAACAAGAACCTTTGCTACCATAAATGTGTTCCTCCACATTTTTTCGGTAACATGCTCTGCCTGATAAACACCACTTTTGGCCAGAGCTCGTTATGGAGTCGTTGTATTTCTCACCTGCATGAACATGATGTTGATTGTAAGATGCCTCTATACTCAAGCCAAGTGTTCATCAAGTTCTTTCCAAACTTTGCAGTGCTATTTTCCAGGAACAACAGAGGTAAATTAGGCAATTTTTTCCTTTCTCCCTTTCTTTTCTCTTTTTCTTTGGGGAACGAAAGTTTTAAGTTAATCACCAAAATGGAAAAGCCCATAGGAGTTAAGCATGTATTACTAATCTACTCGTTTCTAAGAACTGCATTTTGTAATTTGCAATTTGTTGAGAGGTCTTTGAGAATTATATTATTTGTAAGAATGTTACAGTTCATTTATATTTTATGCAGACAGAAAAAAATCTTATTCCCAGTTGCCAAAAAGGAAAAAAAATATAAACCAAGCAACTCACCCACTCCCGCTCCTCTAGGCAACTTATGGTAATAGTATCTTGTGTATTCCTTAATTTTAATAGAAATCTATTGAAAACTGTTTGTTTTGCAACTTCAGAGATGATATTCTAAGCCTACTGAATTTACAAAGACCATAGTAGTTTGTTCATTTTTCTGGGAGAGAGAGTTTGTTTCATTGCTGTATGTTGGGTTTGTTTGTTTGTTCATTTTGATTTATAAAATTTCCTGCCACCAGAATTCTGGACTTTTACTTTGCTATCAATACGTAATGTTTCTCATGTTCATATATATATTAGAGTTCCTTCTTCTAAATGGAAAAATATGAAAGGTTAAATAGTCTTTCTACTGGTGGTTTTAAGGTATTTGATGCCTGTAGATCTAGGCACACAACTAAGTCAGTGAACCAGGTCTGGCTGGTATGGAGTTGACTTCCTCTATAACATTCCCTGTGGTGCTGTGCTTAACATTCATGGCTAAAGCAGCGTTGATAACACATTAATCTTTTGTCTGTCCCTGAGAGAGAAACTGGTTGGGTGTTTAAAAAAAACAACAACAAAGTGACATTTTAAAGAACTTAACTCTCATGTTGGCTACTTTACATACACAAAGTATAAAATAAGTTTTCCTTTTATCAATATGTGTGCACATCTATAAACATCTGTGATTTTTTTTTTAGTTTTGTGTTTTTAAAAAGAGTAAAAATTATTTCTGCAATGATTTATCATAGTGATGCTTCTTCTTCAATCGCTTTGAGATTTTCAGCTTGAAATAGTGAACAAAGCACAAATTGCTACCACACTATCTTTAGTAATAATCTCCAAAGCTGGGACTAACTCCACCCTCTCCAAGGACTGAGTCTGCAAATTGGTAGAAAAGAATCCGATGGTTGCATGTCTCAGTTTCCTTAATCTATGTCCTGCTCCATTCCCAAATGACGGTGAACATGACTCAGGAAAGGCACTTTCAAAACTGTTCGAATAACATCGCATAAATGGGCTCTCCGGTTTATTTTTTTTTCCCCTTAATTTCTGTAACTTCTTAAATTAGTGGGCATTTTCAAAGTCTTCTTGGGAAAATTAACGAATATCCATTTCCATATCCATTCCCTGTTAAAATGAATAATTCTATCCCTCACATGCCATATCCCGACCTCATGAAGAAAGATTTTTTTCTCCATTGAGCATTTATCACTTCAGAAAGCACTACAAAATTATCTATTTAAATGACAGAACAAAGAATTGCTTTGCAGATCTTCATGGTGCAAGCTATCAAGTAGTTTAAGTATGAAATATTATTCTTCCTCTGAATGCCAAAGGGTTACCTTGAGTGCAAGGTAAGCAGCAGTGACAAATCCAGGCAACATATGTATTTTTTTTTTCCTAGAACTTGTAAAAATACACAAGTTTTTAGCACTTTGGGGGTTTAAATGGCACACTAAGAAACAGTGTGGTCTTATAATTCCAGCTGCAAGCTACCAGAAATTCTACAAGGGTGAGCAGAGCTAATGTAGGTCTTGGCTCAGTAAAGACTCGATTGGAGTTTCGCTGCCTCCTTGCCATGTAGGTCAGATATTCTGACAGCTGATTCTTTCTTTTTTTTTTTTTTTACTGTTTTGTCATAAAAAAGATGAAATTTATCTTCGGGGCATGAAAGTAAATCCCAGCATGTTTGATCTGCAGTGACATGGTGGCACAGTTGCCAATGGGAGTTTAAAAAAACCCTCCTTCTGTGTCAGTTTGAACACAACAATAGGTATCACAGTTCCAAATAATCCCATATTTTTTTAGCTGATGTGTCATCAGCGAGATCAATCAGACACAATCTGTGTTCATGTAAAATATTGCACTGACTTTTCATCTGGCTTTGATGATGAACATATTTTATTAACCTTTTAAAAGGCCCTTAAAAGTATTTCAAGAAACTGAGCAAAATCTTTCAGCCCTGTTAATTTTGTACCTATGTGTTTAAGGTAAACATACACTGTTGGATAGTGTTTATAAAAGTAGTAAGGTGCTGAATTTTAACATTTTCTTCGACTTCACAATGCAATGGACCTCAAAACCGGTGATTTGAAAGGGAAAAGACCATAAACTTCTATGAAAATATTTTAAAACTACATAGAATTATTGCTGTTTATAATAATAAAGATATTATTGTAGTCATTGTTGCCTTCAAAGACTTGTCCTAATATCTATAACTGAGCAAAACAATCTGTTAAATTTCATAGTACACCTTTCTAAGTTCATTAAAGGACTTTAAGCCCAACTGGACCTTTTGGCTTGTGTTTTTTTTTTAATAAAAAAAACAAAAACAAATACATAACAAGAGTCTTCTTAGTCTGAATAGTCTGAATAAAGGAGATTCAAGTCTACTGCAGGTCTGTACCACCTCTGGCAGAGAACTGCTACCTGTTTGATCCCCATTAGCACGACTCAGGGCAGCGCATTTATTTCAGGTCACACTGGCACTGTTGCAAATCATCAATCATGTATTTCCACTCTGTGGTCTCGTACTCACTTGATATTCATCCTCAGAAACAAATGTAGAGCCTGCACTTCCAATGAATATGCAAAACAACTTTCTGAGATGACTCGACACAAGGGAAGAGAACAAAATCAGGTCTAGTTGTCAAATCCATCGCTTCTGCTCACAGTCTCACAGTATCTGTAGAATCCTTGTATTCTAGAAGTATGTGTGTGCCTAACGGAAAAAGGAAAGCAAGATATTTTTAAAAAATTAACTGCTAGGAAAAAAGAATTCAGTAAGAAATAAAATGCAAGTTAATTTGTTGTGAGCAAAATCCAACAGAAATCATGTCATTCAGAGGTCTCTTGATGAGACTTCACGGTAGACTAGAAATTACACTGGCTTGCTGTAAGCATTGCTATAATCCATGACCATTGCTCATTACTGTATATCCATCACACCATTATTACTTTCCAACTTAAGCCATATTTATATAGGAATTATTTCTCCTCTAACTTTACAATTCAGCTGAAATGAGCTGCACAGTTCATAACTCAGAGATGGCCTATGCAGGAAAGAACTAAAAATCCCCTAAAAAGATTTCAAGTGTGGAATATGTGACTTCATTTCAGGATTTGGCCTCTGCATGTGTGCTTATTTTCTCTTCATTTGTTTCTTGTGTATTTGTTCAAACAAATCTGTGTGCTCAGTATTAGAAGTGTTTTCTGTACATTCCTTACACTCCACATTGGAGCTTTCTTTCTAAGTTAAATTTCTTGAATATTTTAATCTGATGCTGTCCGAGCAATCTGAATTAGTGCTCTGATGCTTTTCCACTCTTGTGGTTTGAATAAATACTTGGGATTAAAAAAAAATAAATTACAGTGTGTAATATTTTAAAGAAAACCACACTGTTTATAAAAATTCGGCTACTACAGGGTAAAAAAAAGTCATTCTACCTTAACTCACAAAGAGTAGAAATTGGTGTTTTGAAGGAACTGTTTTTCTGGAGAAAAATTACAGTTCTGTTGATTCTGATTCATCCCAGAAAACTCTTGATGTGTTTGGAAATCTCATTTAAACTGAAAATATACCGACTTGGTTTTCAGACATGAATATATATCCTGTAGAGGATAAGGTTAAATGTGACGTTTAATTCACAAATCTATTGTTGGAATTGTGTTATTAAAGTCTGAGTGTGAATTTCAATCTATTAAAATACAACAGCTACATGAACTTTGTCATTATGCGCTACTGGCCATAATGTGACTATTCCACGGCTAAATTGGCAAAAATCTTTGAATATTGTACAAAGTCTACAGATTTTTTTTTTTTTTCAGAGAGGACAAATGAAAAAATGAAAGGAGGAAAAACGAAAGACAGCTTTGACAATAACGCATGCGCATTCAAAACAGGGTAGTCCCTACTGGGAGAATATCTGCCATAACTCTTCTAATTTTCCCCATCGCTAAGAACAGAAGGACACATTGTAAATCAAAACGAGGATGATTTGGAGAAGAGAATCTGTTCTGCTGAATCTGTTGTAGAACAGATAACATGGTTATTTGGAAACCAGGTCAAAGAATGATAAGCATGGACTAAAATTAGTGATGTACAAACATCAGTAAAAATAGATTCTTCTAATTGTAACCATTTGTAGGAATTTTTACTGGAATCACACTCAACATAGTAATGGATGTGGTTTATTTTTAAAATTCTGAAGGCTTGTTATATATTTTTAACAAGATTATCTTGGCACTGTTATAAAAATTCCTTTTAAGAGAACAGTCTTAAGGGAAATCTACCATTTGCTTTGACACTGTAGTGTTACATACTTCCCATATCTAAAACTGATAGCTTATCCTCCTTTTAATTTTCCCCCTTTATTTGTGTGTTAAGCTTCAAAAGAGAAAGAGAATCTCAGTTTAAAGCAGAACTGGTGTAAACCTATTGCCAAAGGAAAATTTTCAGCGAGGCAAATTCACTTCAATAAAAATTTATTATTATTTGAAATGAAAATATGTATCAAACATCCCAAGATTTCCCTGAATCAAAGACAGGATTTCCATAGAAATGCTACTCAACTGGAGTGGATTGCTGCAGGACTCTGATGTCTTCTGATTTGGGATGCTGGAGTGCTCATCATGACGAGCTTTCTAAGCTTGTGGTCATGGACAAAAGACTAAAGTTTGGAAGTCCTGGGTCAGACTCAATTTGACTTGGAGTCAGCTTTGGGAAGCATCTAGGTCCAAGACATAAAGGGGTTAGGCCATAGCCTAAAACATGGGTCCTAATGTTTCTGGAGCCTTATGGAGAACATGGTGTCTAAAAGCTTTGTAAATGTCAAGGTTTTACAGTTTTCACTGTAGGCTTGGTCTGAAATTAGGAAGGGTTTAGGCTTGTTAAGATTGAGGAATCAGTAAACCCTAGGGGTACTCTCCATGAGCAGGAATGACTTGAGAAGACAGTAATTAGGATTAAACCAACAAAAATGCCCATTTCCTCGTGATTTCTAAATTATTTTCTCCTGCCTTGAATTATTTTTATTTGATAAATTAAAAGTCTGTCCCCAAATCAAATTTTAAAACCAGATGCCTTTCCATGAACTGGAACTTTATCTTTCAACCAGTTCTATCCTCATGTATCTTCTGAAAATAGCTACAGAAAAAAAAAACTTGTAGGAACTGACCTGGTTGCATAGACATCAACAAGACTTTTTAGGTGTCTTAAACAGGAACAGATTTGAGCCTTAATGGGTCATATTTGCAAATTGGTAAATGTCATAAACTCCTTGAGGTCTCTTCTTCTAACTGATTAGAAAGATGATGCTTCGAAAATAGCACTACACAGAGTTGTGCAATTTTTTAAAGACTGACTGTGTTTTCTAACAAAATAACTGATGTCCTTGAGAAGAGGAAGCCCTAAACCCCTCTTAATATGCACTATAAGCCAGTAAATTACTTCAGGCAATGCATCGCATCAACACAGCCGATAAATATTGCTCCTCACTTAGAGGAACATTCTGTCTTTTAAAATGTTTTTACAGCTTCAACTGTTTGCATGACCTCAGTATCTTTAGGTGCAATGTTGTTCATGAAGAAGGCCAAATAAAAGGTGTTTTTTTGTTCGTTTTATGTTTGGTTTTACAAATAAACTCCTCTAGTAAAAGCATCATACTTAACCAACAGCAAACCAGGTAAGAGAGAGGGAATTTTCTGTCCTTCTTTGTGTGAAGGAAAATCTGCATAAGCTCTATCACCAGTTGGACTTGTTGTGACAGTTCCCGATAATTAGTGTCTCTGCAGAACAGGGATCAACAGGTTGTGTATGTCAGAGATAATCACATCTGTGTATGTTTCAATTTCTAGGAGCACACATGGTAATTAATGCTCCTAATGAGCATGAGAAGCTTATGAGAAAAACAGAATGTATATTTATAAACTTTTTCTTAAAAAGCCTTATAGCCCTGTCCATGGACTGACCTAAGAACTGTCTGTAGCCAATGCTGATGGAGAGAAACTGTTTTCCACTTCAAATTATTTTCTATAGAGCATGTTTATATTGTTTATTTCTGTAATTGTTTCCAACTGCATTTAATTAACACCAGAAAATTATAAATTTGGAGCTTAAGTACTTAAAAGACAATACGGTTCAGTGGAAAGCATTCGTTTTTCACAGTAGATAATTGAACACAGCCTTAAAGAAAATAAAAACGATTGTGTTCACTTAATATGTTTTGCACTGATTCGATGATTAAAAAGGCTTACTCACAGGACTCAATTTCAGACAGTGAAACTTGTAAACCTGTGAATCTCATAGGACTTCTGTGAGACTGGGATAAAGAAAATGGTTCCCAGCCTTCACCTAACATCTGCCATGGTTTAATAATACCACTACTTTTTTTTTTTTTACAGTATTTATTTACTATTTTTTATGTACTATAATTTATCTACCATTTTTGAAGCTGAGAGTCTTACTCCACCATTACTCATGTAACACGCTTAAAATTTTCCAGCTATTGTAGCTGGGTTACAGGGATTGGTCACATTTTAGCAAATTCTATTTTTGACACTTACAAAGGAAAAAGGTCAATTTTGTCCCCCATGAAATGCAACAAAATTAGTGGCATAATACTTCCTTTTTCTCTTGTTTCAGACAGGTTCTTCTAGCTGCTATTCCAGCTTCTAGTATTCTGGATATTTCTGTTAGCTGCTTCTGCCACTCCGCATGTGCCATTTGATCAGTCTATTCCTGTGCTTTCTTAATTCTGTAGCCATTGTTTTGTCCATTGTCTTGCATGGATAAGATAGAAGAGTTTAGAGTTTTTCTTAAGGAAATGGAATTTTACTTGAGGAATGGTTGAATAAAAGCTGTTTATTTTGTAAATAATTCAGTAAATATTTGGCACACCTTGTTTGCTTCAGGAAGATTATTTCCATAGAGCCTGAAAACGTGTTAACTCCTTGAGCAGGAAGACGCAAAACAGAATTTGTAAATCAAAATCTTCTGCAAATGTAATGTCTATGGAGCAAAACCAATTAAGGAGTTTCAACTAATCTCCCTAGGAGCTCAGTCCTTTTGAAAAATGCTTGTCTTTTAAGTGTCTAAAGTGGTCACTAACATCTGTACACTATGTTATGCGCTTTTTTGGAAACTCACTTTATGCAGGTCCCTTGCTCCCCATGGCACGCTAAGCTGAATGTGGCGTTCTGTGATATTTTTTTTGTACAATTGCTCATTACTCTGTGAAACAGTATTAAATAAAAAGGGGATTTTTAATGCATCAAAGCGCGCTAATCAGAGCTGCTTTATTACATTTCTGTGCCGTAAGTGTGCTAATGACTGCATAATGTGTTTGCACTGCAATGTGATTTCACTTCAGTTTGTTTGAAAGCTTAATTGTGCACAGCTGCCTGGGTTTGCATGACGGACAGATGATACTTGGTGTCTCCCTGCTCATCAAGTGCCCAGGAGGGACTTGCGGTGTATTTTAAATTGTTTACTTCAGTTCAGTTCCAATAAAAGGGACTGTGCTATCATCAACCTGATGAATTGGTGCTATGATTTTAGTTTGTGTGCCAATTAAATGCTAGATGACTGTGAGCCAGTTTCATGATTGTGAAACGTTTATTACGCATATTAAACAAAAGCGCATTGTAAACAGTGTTCCACATTTATGGAGCGACCATTGTGTAGGGATCTCAATGCAACAAAATCTGAAACTAAATCCAGGTATCCTGAATTCAGATTCCTTCTTCACACAATAAACGTATTTCCAAAGTCTAGAAAATTCAAAACTTGCTAAATGCCAAGGATTAAGTTTATTAAATTGAGTCATCAGAGTTAGTCTGATAATAATAAAACGTGAAGACACCCTGTGTTACACAGAAATACAGTGAAAATCAAACTGTAATTAACGTTTCTTTACTTTTATGTGATTTATAAAGAATAGGGAATTCTTGCCTAGTCCAATGCCCAGGTACTGTCAGACTCCTGCAATATATATCAGGTAGCTATGGACACTAGTTACAAAGCCTTTAGCTAGCGATTGTTAGTTAAAATGTTTAATTTTAAATATCTACCCCTGAGGATAAAGCAAAACATTTCACTTTTAGGGGAGGGGTTGTATACGATTGCACAAAAATAGTACCTTGGCAAATCATCACAACTCAATTGTAATTTGGAATTGACAATGACTTCAGGGTGTATTTTTTAAAATATTAAGTAGTCACTGAAAAGGTAGTGGGAATTGTCTTTGGTTGACATACTAATCGAGAGGACTTCAGCCAAGTCTTCAGTTAGAACCCATAGACAAGCAGAGATGTCCACCTTCTTGTTGTTTTCGAGCACTGTTCCAACATTTTTTTCTCAAATAAATGGATTAATCTATCTGCTGAAACACCACTTTCCACGAAGCATCATATTTAAGGTGAGAAACTGGTTGAAATCAGTGTAAATAAGTGTAAAGTCATGTAAGAAGTATAAAACAAACCAGATAAGACACAGATATAAGCCAGTCTTTCATAAAACTTAGGAAACTTTTACTAGAGAATTACTACAGCAGTAATTACTCAAAAACATTGGATTGGTACAGAAGTACCTCAAAATGCAGCCAGTAAAAGTTATAGAAATTGTTATCACTGCATATTCAGTAACTCATTTGACCTGGTGTAACTTTATGGCTACCATGCTGATAAACTATTAGGCAGAAATATTTTTCCATCACAAAGTAATTTAAGCATGAGACTTTTCTGCTACCCTGTTTCCCCAAAAAATAAGCCCTACCCTGAAAATAAGCCCTCGCATGATTTCCCAGGATTTTTGAGAATGCTCAAAATAGAAGCCCTACTCCAAAAATAAGCCTTAGTTACAGTTCATTACAAAGTCAATTTAAATACTGTCCAGGCAGCTATACATGTAAAAAAGTAACATTAATTGGCTGTAGAATGCAGCAGGACATAACTATATTTCAATAAATGTTGGGTTTTTGTTCAAGAATAAATATTGATTGCTGTTCATGGAAAAATTAGACATCTCCTGAAAATAAGCCATAACACACCTTTTGGAGCAAAAATTAATATAAGACCCTGCCTTATTTTTGGGGAAACAGGGTAATAGTATGCTCAGTCAGTAGATGTAGAAAACCGCAAAGATTCATTTACTTTAGACCGATACAAAGCATATGCTAAATAAGCAGGGTGTCACACATGATGGCCAGTCCAAGCATTTTTCAGTATATTTTGGACATTCTCCTGAGATTCATGTTGTGCTTCTAGCTGGTTGCTGTGCCACGTTGGTGTGGTATCACAGGTCTTTGTGAATTTCAGATACCCAACTGAATGGAAAAAATCCTTTGTGAGGTAAGTAACAATTTTGATCTGTCGCCGTATCTTCATTCCTTTGAATTTTTTGGTTTCTTGCTGTGCTTTTCAATAGCCATTGGCTATTGGTGCAAAATGCCGATCCATTGTCAAGGTACAGGTCCCCAAGAGAGAATCTGCTGAGCAGCTTGGTCATGCAGAATAACTGAGATTACAGGAGAAGCATCTCCAGCTTTTTGACTTCCATGAGCTTTCTGGCAGAGTGTCTACAAATTTATTATCTCTGAAGCCGAAGTTCAGAAATGAGCTCAGAAAAGACTAAGCCCTCAAGAGGGTAGTAGATTTTAAGATGTGAGGCAGACAAAAGGACATATCTGCTGTCAAGATATCGTCCAGATGAGACCTTGACAACACCTGGCCATCACTAGCTGACTAGATTATTCTGGTCTGGAGCTCATATTAGCAGTGGACAAACTTTGTACTTTTTTTAACAGGTTCAGGGAGGAGACCAAAGGGTAGGAGAACCCTCTGAAGCAATTAAAAATTTGATTTAAATATGGAGAAAATTAAGGAGATTGGATCAACCACTGGATGAACAAAGCCATTGCTTGCTTATCCTGACCAACTAATAGAGAAAACAAGAAACTGTTTAGATGTTTGTACTTGAGTTTGCACTGTGCAAAATGATGGAGCCACCACCAGCCAGGGCTTGACACATTTGCAGGTGGGACACAAATGTCCCCAGACAGGTGATTGCTGAGTCTGTGGTGCTGGTCTAAACTGGACCAGGAGGACAGGGCCTTGGCTGATGTGTCATAGAACATAAATTGCTCTCCCACTTACTCTATAATTTTCAGATTTTATGTCATTGAGTGATGTTGTCTGCTCTTGTTGCTGCCCACCCAAACTACTCTCTGATGCCACAAATGGGAAAACCGAGGTGCATTGTGAGAACAGAAAAGGTTGTTGTTGCTTTGGGGGTGTTACAACTGTGTTGACACGTGCATTGAATAACAAAGATGGAGAGATTTCTGTTCCAGTCTGAGTATGTAATATCAGTTCTGTTCTTTGGGGACTGGACACGCATTGAAAGTGATGCATAAACAATGCATTAACTCTTTTTGTATTACTAATTCTCATTCTAATTCTAAAAATAGCATTAAATTACTTTTTGAACCTGTAGAGAAATGGAAGTTTTTCCTCAGATTTCAGACTGAATGTGAATTTGTTGTTCTGTGGGGGCCTATTCTGAAGCTCATTTTGAAGCAAATAGATATCCATCCATTAACCTCTATCAGATTTGTTTCTGACCTGCACCTTGCCTCCAGAAAAACTCCTGTTTAAGATTCTGCATTTGAATGCAACAATCAGAACATGTTTTTTATTCCTCAAGCGTAACTATTGAGATGTAAATTAGAACTGTCTGTATCTACCTGCATGTCTGAGTCTCTTTTTTGCATATTCTAATTTGTTAGGTTAAAAATAAATGGCAATATTCTATTTGCTTCAGTAGGCTGGGCATATTAATTCACCTATTCCATAGCACTTATGGGTAAATAATGTTGCTTTACTTTTCATTTGAAATAAAAAAATATTCAAGTAGCTTTTGGCTACTAATGATCGCTCTCGAAAGGAGTTGGAACTGTGGTCAGCACAGTGTTTTCTTTCCTACTGACAGTTCAAGTGTCATGACCATGCACTAATATTTATTGAAATTCAGCTTTACTCTTCGAGAAAGAAGTGGAAGACCTGCTACATTTCTGTACTTTTTAAAACACTAGTTCTTTGTTCCTTTGTTCTGAGCGTGTGTGACATTTTCTTTTTAAAGCTGAAACATGGGAAGGCAAATGTACCCTGTAGACCCCGTACTAGTCAAAGAGCTGTCTTCTTTTTGTTGTTTGTTCCGGAAACGGTGCTTTGAAAGAAATCACTGTTGTAGAACCAATTAGGTTCTTTAAGTGGATCATTTCTCAGTCACCGGGATAATGAATTCCCACTTGCTCAAAGGGCTGCATTCACCCTTCAGTGGCAAAACAAACAGGAATTCATTGCCACAGCTAGGCAACCAGAATTATTTATGCATTCTTTTCAGAATCTTTTTTTTTCATCTTTATTGGAATTCACCATAAAGATTATTGTTTAATGAGGGGGAAGTTCAGCTGGAGCCAAAGGAAAAGGCACAAGCCTTCTAAGCCAGAGTATATTTTCCAGAAGTGTCTTATTTGTCAGGCTGTTGCAAATTTGCATTTGTTTTATTTTTTCTTTTTCTAGTTAGTTAAAATACAAACAAAACATTTGTTTCCTGGCTTTTTACATTATGTAAAAGTTCTGTGGACAAGAGAAAGATGAAACTGTTCCTCAAACCAAATAAATTTTAAAGTGTAATTTAAAGTTTCACAGGATGAACGACCACCGTGATCCTGAAAACTTTCTGACTTTTCCCATTGTAGCTCTGGTAGGAAAATAATTCTCTTCTATATCTGCTTAGATGTATTGGAATAAAAACCCCTTGTGGTTATGTCAGGGTTAATTGAATCATAATCAGATTTCTTCTGGAAATCAAATTTGTGCCCAAACTGCAGTCATCTGACCATCTGTAATAGCTATCAAAATGCTAAAATGAAAATGTAATTGCAGTGTTTGCTTCTTTTCAGCTTGTTACTTATACATATAATGTATGAGTAAGAGTTCAGAGAATACATAGTTAGCAGCAAGAGCTGAACTTCCCAGTAAATTCAGTTGAGTAGCTACAGAAAATAAGGCAGATTATATTTTTTTCTAATAAAGATCTGTCTAATTTTGAAACGTATTAAAAACTTCTTTATGTGCTTTTCTACAGTTGGATATTGTGTTTCACTGATTTTAGTTTAGGGACTTATATAGATCACTGTAACAAATCAAAGTCATAGGGTTTTTTGTCCCGTTTTCGAGATAGTAATTTGGGATATGGGTGATGTTACTCCATCCATTCAGGAAAACTCTTAAACTTTGAATATGATCATATGGTTTCACTTTTTAAATTAAATCACCTGCAAATTATCTGCAGAAACTAAATAAAGAAACTAAATTTAAGGAGCTATGGGAACAGTGAGCAAGGTTTTAACTCCACTTCTACTCTTCTTTAATAAATGATTGCCTCTTTAACAAATACCAGTCGCTATTGGAAAGGATCTTGTATAGATGCACTCTGTACTTTTTGATGGGAAAATACAATTATTTTAAAGTGTTTTTTAAAATGGTTTTATTCCTTTTTATTTTTTTCCGAATATTTTTAAAGTTTAAAAGCAAATTCCATATGGTAGGAAAGAGTGATTATTTTTTTTTCTCAATGCTGATCTAATTCACATCTCTCAACCCTAAAGAAAACAGTATTTCCCTCTTGTATTTGATGACATGGAATTTTTTTCCCCTCAGTTTCTGCTGGTGAGGCTGTGGCAACCACGGTCCCCTCATTCAGGAGTTTCTAAGTGCGACAGCGGCTTGACAGAGCGCGCGTGAGACGCTGTCACCCTTTGTCACTGTCATTCATTGGCTCCAACTCAGTGAATCATTCTACCCGAGTCATTTACAACGTTGAACAATTTCACATAGTGCACCCATTTGCCAATTACATCTTTTACTTCCCCTGCATTTGTTCCCGATCACTTCTTTATGTCAAATGACCCGTTGCTTTTGAGAGGAGTAATTGTTTTCTCAGTGACTGTTGTTCAGCGCCGATCAATGAAGAGCTTCTGCACCGCGCTCTTAATTAACCATCAGTTTCCTATCGGAAAAAATGGGGTTTCTTTCTTTTAACATTTTCACAGTTTATTAGTGTGACTGAACGTGGTTAATAAGAGCGTTTTATGAATCCACACAGTCCTACTACATGACTCCAACACGCTGATGATACTTCTCGTAATTTTTACTCATGTGCACAACAGTATTTTAACAAAAGCTGTAGTTGGACAAAAGTCCACGAGACTGCTTGTCAGATGAAAGGTTAAAAAAAAAATAAACCTCTCAGTATTTGGTGGAAAAGAGCCATTCCCCATGCACTCTTGACAGCTCTGTTTCTCCATGTGCATAGGTTTTCAACTTTGTCTTGTGGCCTCTGACAGCACCTTTTTTTTCCTGACAGAAGAAAATTGTATGAAGGGTGGACTTGTATATACTGGGAATGATAAAATAAGTTTGAACAGTCTAAGTCAAGAAACGACGTGTTTTTTTTTTTTTTGATAACTTGCACAGATGAAAACTAAGTAGACTATGTTCATCAAAAGAATATGAGATCGATTTCCCTCAGTTGAATTATTCATTGTTCCTACACAATTATTTTTTATCCAGCTGTATGACTGGAGAAGCGTCTGTGACTCCAGCACTTCTTCCCATGTCAGTGAGAAAACAAAGCAGAAAACCCCCCCATTTAGAGCCCCACAGCACACTGGGCACCTTTCTATGCATCCCATACAGTCCTAACAAAAAGTATTTTTTCTGTATGGTTTCTCTTGTTTTCTAACCACACTTTTTGTTGTTTGGTGAGAAAATGCTGAGGGACTGTCAGAAAACCTGCTCATGTGTTTTGTAAATATTGTAAAACATACCAACCATATGCCTGCCAGGGATTTTAACAGGACTTGAAAGGCTGAAATAATCTCCTTCAAACAAGTCTAAAATCAGTCTCTGGAGAAAAAAAAATCAGTTGCTGAGGACCAGTCTAATCTGCAGCTCACTTTTCAGAATAGGACAAGGGGGCATGGGCTTAAACTCTGCCAGGGGAAATTTAGGCTGGATATTAGAAAGAAATTCTTTACAGAGAGAGTGGTCAGGCATTGGAATGGCTGCCCAGGGAGGTGGTGGACTCGCCGTCCCTAGAGGTTTTTAAACTGAGATTGGACTTGGCACTTAGTGCCATGATCTAGTAAACGGACTAGAGTTGGACCAAGGGTTGGACTCGATGATCTCTGAGGTCTTTTCCAACCCAGTCGATTCTGTGATTCTGTGATTCTGTGAATTTTTGATAAACAAAGTTATTTTCTTAAATTATAGATGAAGACAAAGAGCAACTACTTTGTTATAGTGTTACATGTAGCACATATTTTGGAAGTTTGTTTTTGTTTTCCTGTTGGGTAATTTTTGTTCACTTTAGAAGAAAGCTTAATTCTTACAGAAATATATGTGTCCTTACCCGCCCTGAGAGCAGTGTTCTCCTTCCTGTAAACAGATTTGCATTTGTTGCAGATGAGTGATTGAGGGTACTGCTTGCTGCAGAGCAACATTTAGGTCACTTGAAGAAAAGTGCAGCTTAACAGAGTTCAATGTCAAGGTTCACTTGAGTACTTAGTGCATGGAGGAAATATGCCAAGCAGAATCAGGTGAGAGCTGGTTTAAAGTGATTTATATGGGGACAGGAGTTGCAAAATGGTTGAGTGATGAGGTTCAGAATGGACCCCCTTGCTTTCTAAACTCCTTCTTGGATGCAGCTAGATCCAAACTTAGCCCCAGAATTGGTCAACAGTTCATAGCTAAGAAACATAAAGGTTAAGGGAAAGCCAGTAAGGGATTACATGTATTCCTGGCCAAAGGGTTATATGTGCACACCAGATTATATACATCACTTGGCTGGGTTTTCAAAGTTTCACCGTTCTGCATCTGAACCTGCTCACCTCCCCTCCCGGTGTCAGGTTGCTCCGAAGTCTGGATCCCAGGTCTCTCAAAGCAAAATCTCAGGTATCAAAGTTCATAGAAATAGATAGTTTAATGGAGTAGAACAGCGGCAGGGTGGGCTTGAGCTGGTGCATTCGCAGAGGTCCCAGCCCAGCACAGAAATACCCAGGTTTTTATACCTCACAACTATTTACCCGCCCCTCACACTGTGATTCAGTCCAACAGCAATAGTTGAGTCTGGGGTCTTCTTGGTTCTCATAAGATCCCTTCACTGCCTTCAGACAGACCCTTGTTTTGTTCAGCTGTAGATGCTATTGATAGTCCATAGCTGCTTCATGCCAGCCCTGAGGGTGTTATTCTGTCCAAATGGATCCCATTTTGCTCAGTAAGGTACAAAACAGTCCTTATCTTGCAGGTGCTGTCAATGGCCTGTAGCTGTTTTGTTTCGCTCAAGTAGCAAAGGTTTGGTAAATCTGAACAGAACTTTACAACACAAGGTTTAAGATTTCAGCAAATTTAGCTATTAAGTAACGCAAAGCAGATGGTATATTAAAAATCACACAATCTCATCATTCTAAGTGATTAGTTCTGTATAAAAGGTATTTATTCAAGCTAAACAATTAATATGAAACTTAAATTGAGCTCATCCAGTGATCTGTGAGTAGGAAGATATCATGGCCATACAGCTGGTTATTCAGCAGAGAGCTGACATCAGCTCCCCCAGGCTGTCAGATTTATGGAATAAAATGATTGACCCATAGTCAAACCACATACAGTGGGACAGGTGTGCATGACACCCCCTGCGCCCACAGCTCATCGGGGTTCAGTGTCTGTTCTGCTTCCTTGGGGGTTTCCCAAAAGGAAAGTTCTGGGCGCGGCTGCAGCTCCGGCCTTTCCCTCCTGTGGAGCCTGAACACGCTGCTCTGGTTTGACTGGGGGCCCAGGGCACCTGACACCACATAGAATCATAGAATCATTTTTGTTGGAGGAGACCCTCAAGATCATCCAGTCCAACCATAAGCCACCCCTGGCACTGCCCCATGTCCTGAGAACCTCATCTCCGTCTGTCCAGCCCTCCAGGGATGGTGACTCCAGCACTGCCCTGGGCAGCCTGTTCCAATGCCCCACAGCCCTTTGGGGAAGAAATTGTCCCCCAGATCCAACCTCAACCTCCCCTGGTGCAACTTGAGGCCATTTCCTCTGGTCCTGGTGCTTGTTGCTCAGGAGAAGAGGCCAACACGCTCCATGCTCCAACCTCCCCTCAGCCTCCTGCTCTCCAGGTGCCTTTTCCCGGCCAGTTCTGCCATAAATGTCCTTCAGCAACTCAGTGTGGCAGCCACAAGCACTTACAAGGGAAGATAAATTTTCACTGAAAGTGTTTAAAAAACAAAGGGAAAATATTGTGGCATTGTATCTGATTTTTGCTTGTTTCCCTCAATGGTTGTTTACTGACTCAGCATATTCAGGAAACAATTTTGTGTGTTTGCCTGCGCTGTCGAGGTGTCTGCTGTAGCACATGCAATGTGTTCCAGTGACACCGGGCAGTGACAGAGCGCGGTGCCACCACAGCTGCCAGCAGCACAAAATGATCTCAGGGCTCTTTTCCTTTACTCAGCTCCTGTAACACACTTTGCAACCAGCCCTGGGCTGCCGAGTGTCTGGGCAGCGGTTCTGCAGGCTGAGCTCCGGCTCCGGCAGGGCCACACCAGCTCCTGTCAGCCAGCTGGGCTGGGGAACACTCGCCTTTTTCCACAAACACAGGAAAAAAAATAGTAAATACTCTGCCAGTCTTCACACAGGCCTCATTCCAAAGTGACTCGGAGACCAGAGTGTTTTACTACATGTAATATCCATTTAAATTGCCCACGCAGCTCCCAGTAACATAAAGACTATATCTGCTTATTTTTGTTGATGTTTCTTCTATTTCTTTAAAAACATATAAATAGTACAGAAACCTCAAATCCACTAGTATTTCTAGTACCTGCTATAAACAAAGCTCTTCATCCCAATCTAAACATTGTTATTTGATAGATATACTTTGCTGAACAGCTGCCAGGCGCTCAATTAATATAAGTTGTCTCGGAAGCACTAAAGCCATACGCTGACTCCTGGTGTACAAATGTGAGTACAAACTCGTGTCTATAGGTAAGGAGGTTGGTTTCACAGAGCCCAGGCTATATAAGAGTTTCAGAAGCAGAGCAAACACTTTAGTAAAATATAAATATACTTTGGTTTTCTAAGGCAGGTGCTGGAAGACGCTCACCCCATTCCTCAGTGCTTCCTTTTGGTTATGGTTTGATTTGCTGGGAAGGAGATGGCAAACATGCACAGATTGCAGAAAAACTCAGGAGGTTTGTAACCCATCGCACTTGAGGAGACCAAAACAAGCACGTGTAGGATTCCGTGCACATTTGCACATGTAAGTAAATTAACCCTCGCAGGATTGTGAGTGTATTATAAATTTACCCTCGCACTTCCCGTACTCACTATGAGTATGTGTATCTCTTTAAAAATAATCCCGTACCGTGTTTAGGCAAGTGTGTACTTCTCTGGGACTCAGGGCCGGCTCCGGCATTGTTTTGGTGAAGCCACGTGCATGCACACTGTGGACCGCCTGTTTTATTAGTTGCTGCCCCTTAATAATTTTCCTCAACTGATATCCGAACCTTTATTTAAGTCACTTTTGGAGTGCTAAAACCCTGTTTCTCACCGGTTTAATAAAAGTTGTTTTGGACCCTGTTGTCCCTTAAACTAACCTCGGGGTGCCTCCGTGACATTTTTGGCACAGCGAGCAGGGTATCAGATGGAGGAATTATTTAGAGGGTTGAGTAATATTTCTGCAGCAACTTGTTGTCTCGCGGTGTGTTTCCTTCTGGTCGTTTGCTTTAATTTAGCGCGGGATGTGCGTAAACTTGACTTCCAAATAGAGGAAGAAGTTTTGTGGGAAAACAAACGCGTGGGCTTTTTAAGCGAACGCCCCTCCGCCCCGCCGCTTCTCGACACTGAAAACAGTGTTGATGAAATAGAAAGAGAGCATGTGCGCCCTTTCACTGAGATGGACACGTGTACGTGCTTTGTTTGTGTTGCTCCGTGTGCCGAGGGTGATCGGATATTGTTACGTGGTAGTTCGAACGCTTCCCCACCCCCTACCGACGGATCCGGGACTGGTGGCGCTGCGACCGGTTCGTGGGAGCCTTGGTGGGTTCGCTATAGCTGGCCGCTCCCCTCCCGACCGGCCGGTCCCGATCGCCCATCGCAATCGAGACCACGACCTGTTCCTAGCCGCGGTGTCCAGACGGTCCCTTCCCCATACCGGCAACTCGGAGGGTCCGGCACAGCAAAGCCCGACCTCGCGAGTGCTGGCGACCGCTCCGCGACTGGCGGCGTCAAACGGAGCAGCCTGAAAGGGCAGCTAGAAAAACATGTCCAGTACGGGCGTGACCCAAAAAACGGAGGCAAACTTCACCCCGTAAAGCTTCTACCGCCTGTCCGCGCACCTCCTCCCGGCTGGCCGCCCCCCCACCGTTCCTGGCATCCAAGTCAAAAAAAAACGCCGCTGCTTGGCACCAGCGACCCCGTCCCGGCTCAGGGCTCTCTGAGGTTCAGAAGCAGCTCCCATTAGGACCCGGCAATGTGCCTCAGCACTGCTGCTTACTGAAAGTAGCTGCTAATATTACTTGCTATCAAAAAAATTAACTGGCACTCCACTGCAGCTAAATGGGGCATTATGGAGGTCATTAATGATTTTGATAAAGAGCCAATAACAGGCAACAACTCGATAAAGACCTGCCCCCAAAACAAAAGGTCCAAGAGATATTTTCTGCTCAGAACCGTCTGAGCTAGTTCAACATGTTAACTATGAAAGCCCGGTTCCAAAGGGACCGAGATCTGTTTTTGTGTTTTCTTGCAGGGCGAAGGAAGATGACAGGGTGGAAGAGAAGTACAGATGCGTGTATCTCCACAACAAGCTGTCTCATATTAAGAGACTAATAGGGGATTTTGACCAGCAGCAAGCAGAGTCACGGCACTAGTCTTTGCTTCGGCCTGGACATGTGAACCAACTGTAGCTTATTTATTTAAAACTTAGGATTAGTTGCTCTAAGATTCTTTTGCATTACAGAAGTTTCGGTATTAGCAGACTTAACTACTTTTGTTGTTGATGTTGCTTTTATGCATATTTGAAGCTGCTTTTTCTGGTCCCTTCTTTTCTTCAAAACTTATGTTTGTTTATTGGAATAATTTCATTGGTAGATGCTGGGAATCCAGTACCTCTACTAGGAAAAGTAGCAAACTGAAATGTCTTTGGATAAATATAAGGCTGTTTTCTGACCTTCCTTGTTAATACAAACTCTTTGCCTTAAATGGTAGAAGATTTTAAAATTTGCACAAAATTAAAAATAATAATAATAATAAGCCATTGCTTTGGAGGGTTAAAGAGGCACGTGACCTTTTACCTTAAACCCCCCATTGCAGTGGTTGCCTTAAGGTGTTTGCTTGTGTGTGTTTGGTGTAAAGTTTTAGCTACACCGGTTCCCCGTTGCTGTAACAGCCGGGGACCCCACATGGCCTATGGGTGTCTGGGCATGTGTGATTTAACGTGTGTGTGCACGAGTGCCTGATGGGGAATGCAAAATAAAGCTGCTACTCTTAGGTAAGCCAAACACTCAGGTTAAAACAACTGATGAGTGTTGCTGTAGGTTTTTCCTGCAAAATCTCTGTTTCTATTGTAGAAGAGGATCCAGACAGGGTGGAAGAAGATCCACCTAACACCAGCAAGGGATGGAAGAGCATCCAGATGCCTTGGAAACAACACCAACAATGACGGGGTGGAAAAGGATCCAGCTAACACCAGCAAGCCATTCAGAAGGAAGGCAGTCACAGGAATAGGCACACTAATAAACTGTGACTGATGTTTGTACTCAATAATTACATTGGGCAATTGTTGATTGTTGTAATTACTTCAATTCTATTGTTCATTGTTATTAATAACTGTTTTGCAGGGGTAAGTCAACACATGAGATATGGTGATCCACAGTGGACATTAAGGCTCACCGGCAGAAGTGTCCCCGTTTTACTTTGGAGGCAAGAGGTGACTGCCACAAAACTCCAGAGTTATATCAGATCATGACTGTAGTCACAGGGTGGGATTGTGGCAGAATGCAAAGCCCCCTCTCTCCCCCTCCCTCCTTCAGTATGGAAGGAGTAGGCACATCTCCTTCTTTCTCTGCTACTTGAGGCTAACAGCTTCTTTTGTTTGGCCCCAGAGCACTCTGGCCAGGGCCATTAGGAGAAGGGAGTG
Source organism: Columba livia (assembly GCF_036013475.1). Classification (NCBI taxonomy): domain Eukaryota; kingdom Metazoa; phylum Chordata; class Aves; order Columbiformes; family Columbidae; genus Columba; species Columba livia. The sequence goes on from NC_088609.1 coordinate 32,654,504, forward strand.
CCGAGGTGCCAGGGAGCCGCTGGGCACCTGTGGCCGGTATGGGGGATGTTTGGAGGCTTCAGGGGCACCCACAGCCAGGGTGGGGGCACCCACAGCCAGAGCACGAGCAAGATGCTGCCGCCAAGAGCCCCCCTCCCCGGGATGGAGACTGCGCTTGCCTTGCCGCCACGGCTGTGAGTAAAACTTCTCGCGGGATTGCGAGTATATTTATACTTTCTGTGCGCATATGCACGTGTAACTTTCCGTGCTCCATATGAGCATGTGTAAAATTACCCTCGCAGAATCGTGGGTGTATTTTCCTTCTATGCACATATGCACGTGCAACTTTCCGTGCTCAATACAAGCATTGTTTTGGTGAAGCCACGTGCATGCACACTGTGGACCGCCTGTTGTATTAGTTGCTGCCCCTTAATAATTTTCCTCAACTGATATCCGAACCTTTATTTAAGTCACTTTTGGAGTGCTAAAACCCTGTTTCTCACCGGTTTAATAAAAGTTGTTTTGGACTCTGTTGTCCCTTAAACTAACCTCGGGGTGCCTCCGTGACAACAGGTGACACTGCTGTTCCTGCAGCAGCCCTGTGATGGAAGCAGAAGAACCTCAGATGGAGAGGACAGTTCACCTGGGGCTCTTCTCTTTATAGGCCGCAGGTGGGTGATGAGGCTTTTGCAGGGAGCTGGGACTGAACTGCTGAGAAAAATGATCCTTACTAAGTTCTCCTCGATACCCCAGGGACACATATGGCCTGTGTGATTTCAACACTGACAGCTCTGCTGCTGGCGTGTTCAGTAACATGGGCCTGTGAGGAAGCTGGCAGGCCAGGCTTCGTGTTTAGCTTAGAATCATAGAATGTCCTGAGCTGGAAGGACCCATGGGATCATGGAGTCCAACTCCTGTCCCTGCACAGGACACCCCACAGGTCACCCCGTGTGTCTGAGGACGTTATCCAGTCTCTTCTTGAACACTGTCAGGTTGGGGCCATTGACACCTCCCTGGGGAGCCTGGTCAGTGTCCAGCACCTCTGGGTGAAGAACCTTTTCCTCATGTCCAACTGACCCTCCCCTGGCACATCTTCTGCCATTCCCTGGGCTCTGTCACTGTCACAGAGAAGAGCTCAGCCCTGCCCCTCCTGCTCCTGCTGAGGAACCTGCAGCCCACGAGCTCTGCCCTCAGTCTGCTCTGCTCCAGCTGAACAAACCCAGGGACTTCAGCTGCTCCTCATACGGCTTCCCCTCCAAACCTTCACCATCTTTGTGGCCTCCTCTGGACACCCTCCAGCAGAGTTATCTCCTTTTCTCCCCAGCCCTGCACTCAGTGAATGCTCCAGGTGAGGCCGAGCAGAGTGGGACGATCCCCTCCCTGTCCGTCTGGCCGTGCTGTGCTGGATGCACCAGGACACGGGTCCCTCTTGGCCCCAGGGACATTCTTGACTCATGTTCAACTTGCACAACTTGTTCAACTTGTTCTGTACAGACAGAGTTGCTGGGTCCCAGCTGCAAAATCTGGCACTTGCCCTTGTTGAACTTCATGCAGCTGGTGATTGCCCAGTTCTCCAGTTTGCAAAGACCCCTCTGACAGGCCTCTCTGCCCTCCAGAGTGTCAACAGCTCTTCCCAGGTTTGTGTCATCAGCAAATTTGCCAAGCAACCCCTCAAGTCTTGAGTCTAAGTCATTTACGGAGACATTGAAAAGCGCTGGGCCCTAAGATGGATTCCTCTGGAACCCGCTGGTGACTGGTCCCCAGGCCAATATGACCCCGTTTACTAGAACCCTTTGAGCCCAGCCCATCAGCCAGTTGCTCAACGGCTGTAATGTGTGTTTATCCAGCCATGTGCTGGACATCTTGTTCAGAGGATACTGTGAGAGACACTATCAGAGGCTTTTCCGAAATCCAGAAAGATCACAGCGACAGGCTTCCCTTGGTTGACTAGGTGGGTAACCTTGTCATAGAATGAAACTGAGTTTGTCAAGCAGGACTTTTCCCTCATGAACCACCCTGGCTGGGACCAATGACTGTGTTGTCATTCTGATGTCTTTCAATAACTCCCAGAACAATCTTCTCCATGATTTCGCCAGGCACAGAAGTGAGGCTGACAGGCCAGTAGTTGCCGGGGTCATCCCTGTTGCTCTCCTTGTAGGTTGGGACAACGTTTTCTGGATTGATTGGGAGTTCATTGCTCTCTCAGAGAAATCATTGTTAGGAAACCATCATACAGAGCAAACCACATCAGGCAGTCAGCAGCAGGACGAGAAATCCCTGGGATGGGAAGTTGTGCTGTGAAACTCAACCCCTCACCCCTCTGTGCTTCCCCAACAGAGAGGATCCCTCGGCAGCTGCCCATGGCGTCCAAGGGATGGACCAGGAGCTTCACCACCCCGGCCGTGGCACCACCGGTCCCTGCCCACGTGCTGCCCTCTGTCCCAGGGCTGCTGGTGTCCCCCCAGCCTGCCCAGTTCCAGCCTGTCACCCACCAGCTGGGACAGGGCAGCGTCTGGCAGGGGGTGCCGGGGGCCCTGGGGCAGCTGGTGCAGCTCCCGCAAGGGGTGCAGCTGTGCCAGGGGGCGCAGCCAGCCCAGCTCTCCCAAGGGGAGCAGCTGCTGCATGGGCTCCAGCTCCCCCAACCTGTGCACCCCATCCAGCTCCCCCGAGGGCTGCAGCTGGTCCCGGGGGTGCAGCAGGTCCAGCTCCCCCAAGGGCTGCAGCTCCAACCAGGGGTGCAGCTCCTGCAGGTCCCCCAAGGCTTCCAGCTGTCCCAGGGGGTGCAGCAGGTCCAGCTCCCCCAAGGGGTCCAGCTGGTCCAGCTCCCCCAAGGGGTCCAGCTGCCCCCTGCCCCTGCTGCCTGTCCCCCATCCTACCCCTGGGGACAGCAGGTGGTGACAGGGACCTCGCTGGTGCCACAGCAGCCCATGGGGCTGGGGCCGTGGGCTGGGGTCCAGGGGCAGCCCCTGTACTTCACAGGGTCGTACCACCTGCCTGTCTCCCCGAAACACTGTGGCCCCACGGCTCGGCGGGCACAGGGCCCTCCTGTGCCCCACACCCTGCCCGGCAGCGCCCAGGAGCCAGCAGAGGCCTCCGGCAGGGACGGCGTGGCCGTGGAGCTGTGCGTCCCCGCTGCCAGCCCCCACCAGCCCGCCCTGGCTGCACCAGCCGACACAACCACCGGGTAGACCACAGCTGAGTGCTGGGCTGGCAGAGCCCGCGGGCGGGTGGCCGAGCTGAGCACAGCTGCCATCGCCCACCTTGGGGGCTTTCTTGGCTTTGGCAGGAGAGGTGACCACCCCGGCAGCCCTGGGGAGCCCGGGGGATCTGCCCCAGCAGGGACCAGACATCTGCGCCAAGGCCGCTCCTGAGCCGGCACAGGACACCATGGCCAATGACGTGTCTGCCTGGCTCAACGCCATGGACTTGGGGGACGCCATCCCCGATGTCCCCGACAGCCCCGACGTGGCCGCCTTCCTCAGGGAGCTCCCCGACCTCTCTGAGTACGTGGCACAGGGCGGCTGCCCAAAGCAGCCAGCGCTGGCACCAGGGCTGGGGGACAGCGAGGTCACCAGCCCAGTGTCCCTGACACCCCAAACCCAGCACCTGCCTCAACGAGCTCCCCGATCTCTCCGAGCACAGGGCACAGGACACCAGCCCCAGAGAGCGAGGGCCCGTGGCGCTGGGGCTGCAGGACGGCGAGGTCACCAGCCGTGTCCCCAGCTCTCCCACCTTCCTCAGCCGGCTTCCCGACCTCTCCGAGTACGTGGCACAGGGCGGCTGCTTCAAGGACAGAGTGGTGGCCGTGGGGTGGGGGACAGCAAGGTCCCTCATGGCCTTCATTTCCCCAACAGCCTCCTGGAGATTGACAGTTTCTGGGAGCCCACAGCTGAGAGCACCCACCCCCAGGACCAAGTGGTGCTGTCACCGCGCAGGGACATCAGGGACACTGCCTGTACCACCCATGGCCCCTGCGTGACCAGTGAGGCTCTCAACGAGCTCCCTGAGCTCCCCAAGTACATGGACGAGGAAAGCTGTCCCCTGGAGCCCATGGTTGCAGGGGGCTGAGGGATGGTGAAGACACCATCCCCCATGTCCCCACGTACCCCACTTGACCCCCTCCCTCAACATCTCCCCACCTCTCGGGGCGCAGGGCAGAGGGCGGCTGCACGGAGGAGCCAGCGGCAGCGGAGCCGCTCCTGGATGGGGCCACAGAGCTGCCCCCCTGCCTGCAGAGGAGTCCCCTGCAGAGCCCTGAGCAGAGTCCCCAGGAGCCGGCATAGGACAGTCCCCTGGCCAGTCCCTGCAGGGACCCCCAGCCAGATGAACTGATGTGGCCTTGGCTCAGCCCCCTGCGGATCACCCTGCTGAGCCCCCTGTCCAGCCCCCTGCTGGCCCTCCAAACGGACGAGCTGAAGTGGCCTTGGCTCAGCCCCCTCCGGATCCCCCTGCTGAGCCCCCTGTCCAGCCCCCTGCCTGCCCCCCAGCTGGAAGAACTGAAGCGGCCTTCGCTCAGCCCCATGCGAATCCCCTTGCTGTCCAGCCCTCCACGGCCCAACTGATGGAGGAGCTACTCCCCCGCCTGCCCCTGACACCGGGCATCGGCTGCTGCTGGGGCTGCCAGGACCGGGAGCCGCAGAGGCTACCAACACCAAGCACCCCGTGCCAGCCAGAGACGCCCAGGGGAAGGAGACCTCTCTGCTTTATGAGATCCCAGCAAAGCGGAACAGAAGATGAGGGACACCAGGAGCCCCCTTTGTCCAGCACAACAGCGCTGGCCCCAGTCCTGCCAAGCGCCGGTTCTGCCACCTTCACCCAGCAACCCTGCTGGCCCCAGCCCTGGAGAAGAGGCCACGGCCCTGCCCGGCACCTCGTGGTCACCCAGAGGAACCAGCACCCCAGAACCTGCATCCCCCGACCTGGTACCAACAGCCCTGGGACCGCCAGCTCTACCCATCCTGCTGCTGACAGCCCCACCACCGGCATCCCCACCACCCGCTGGGACCGGCGTCCCCAGGAGCAGCGTCCCCACCCGGGCTGAGGACGCACCCACAGGGGGACACACGACTGAGCTCGTCCAGCGTTTCCACCCGCTGGGGCAAAGAGTGAAGGTGCTGGCGCCGCTGAACTGACTGTGTGACCTGACCCACAAGTGCTGCCCCACGGTTACCACGGTTACTCTATGGCAGACCAAACACCCCATGGGACCGTCCACCTCCAGCCTCAGTGACTGCAACAAGGAGCTGGAAAGAAGGAGCCAGCAGCAGCATTGAGCAGCAAGGGCGCACCGGGGGATCCAAACCGCAGGAGCGGGTGACCCTGTCAATGTCACTGGACAGTGCCAGTTTTGTGCAGAGGGACATGGACATTGAAAGAGTCACCAGTACAGCACCAGTAAGTCACCGATCCAGCACTGTCCCCGTGGCTCCCACACCCAGAGGAGATGTGGAGCAGAGACCTGCACCCACCCACCCTCTCCAGCCCCAGCACCTCCCAGATCATGCTTTTGGGCTTCAGTCATTAAACATGTTGGGTGTTGTTTTTGTGGCGCCTCTGCCCACGGCATTTGTGCACTGGGAGGGGTGAACGCAGCCCCTGCCCACCCCGAGGGTGCTGAGCTGGGCTGGGAATGGACACGGAGAGAGGATGGGGACAGAGAGCATCGCTCCAGGGGATGGGCGCCCGGGGGAGAAACCACGGGGACGGCATCAGTGCTGGGGTAACGGAGGCACCGTCACTGCCCCAGTGTCACCGTCACTGCCCCAGTGTGACCGTCACTGCCCCAGCGCCGGTGTCACAGGCCCTGAGCTGCTCTCACGGGACATTCGCACCCGTCCCGTGCCGACTGAGGCCAGAGTGCAAAGGAGAGAATTTCAAGGGCAAACACTTTTTCCCGTGCAGGCCGTGCCCCAGCCCATCTGAGACATCCCAAAGGGGCCTTTAAGGGGGTTCTGATGCCCTTCAGTCCTGCAGGCACAAGGTGACTCCACTGATCACCAACACTCACACCACCCCTCACTGAGCACAGTCCAACTTGGCAAAGCAGCTCTAGGTTTACAGCATTTGTTCTTAAGGCTTTTGGCTACAACAACACCCAAGAAAATTTACAGTTAGAAGTAAGCGACTTTCCCCCCTTGATCGGCACCTCTCTCTCCATCAGTTCTGTGCATTTCTTTAGTTCCTGGGCAGGACGCACCGAGATTTTCCTCATTCAAAGAGAGGAGAAAGCGCAGCCACAAGCCTGCAGAAACCCTGCACAGATTAATGACCCATTGAATGCAACCACCACTTGTGGTTACTGTTGATGGTGAGGAAGTGGAAAGAATGAAGAATTAATGCTGTTTCATCAGGGACACCAGGACCGTGAGGAAGCCACTGCGGCCTCCAACCCCAAGGCCTGTGCAGAGCTGCTCCTCACTTCAGCTCTACATGCATATGTGACATGGCTCTTGACTTGTGGCCACAGAAATATCTCAGTTGGCAGCTTCACAGACATGATGGGGAGGGGGATGATGTCGGGCTCACCCTTGACAAGCTGTGGGACGAGATGCCAAGGATGGGGGCGTTTAGTGAGGGCCCTCAGCTGGTGGCCCTGGGACATGTTGGCCTCACTGCAGCACTGTTGGAGTCTCATGGGGATGAGTCAGGGGCTCCTGAGGTACCAGAGGACAACAGGGAAACCCCACTGACACACTGCAAAGGAATTAAGGGATTGATTTCACCATGAGTTACACAGAATCACAAAATGACAGAATGTCAGGGACTGGAAGGGATCACGGAAGCTCATCCAGTAGAATCCCCCTGCTGGAGTAGGAACACCCAGATGAGGTTACACAGGAAGGTGTCCAGGTGGGTTTGAATGTCTGCATGGAAGGAGACTCCACAACCTCCCTGGGCAGCTTGTTGTAGTGTTCTATTACCCTTACTGAGAAGTTTCTTCTCGAATTTAAGTGGAACATCTTGTGTTCCAATTTGAATCCATTACCCCTTGTCCTACCGTTGGTTGTCACCGAGCAGAGCCTGGCTCCATCCTCCTGACACTCCCCCTTTCCATACTGATCCCCATGAATGAGTCACCCCTCAGTCTCCTCCAGCTCCAGAGCCCCAGCTCCCTCAGCCTTTCCTCACACGGGAGATGCTCCACTCCCTTCAGCATCTTGGTGGCTGCGCTGGACTCTCTCCAGCAGTTCCCTGTCCTGCTGGAACTGAGGGGCCACAACTGGACACAATATTCCAGGTGTGGTCTCCCCAGGGCAGAGCAGAGGGGCAGGAGAACCTCTCTGACCTACTGACCACCCCCTTCTAACCCCCCCCAGGTACCAGTGGCCTTCCTGGCCACAAGGGCCCAGTGCTGGCTCATGGTCACCCTGCTGTCCCCAGGACCCCCAGGTCCCTTTCCCCTACACTGCTCTCCAACAGGTCATTCCCCAACTTACACTGGAACCTGGGGTTGCTCCTGCCCAGATTCAAGACTCTACACTTGCCCTTGTTATATTTCATTAAATTTTTCCCCGCCCAACTCTCCAGCCTGTCCAGGTCTCTGGATGGCAGCACAGCTTCCAGTGTCAGCCACCCCTCCCAGCTTGGTGTCATCAGCAAACTTGCTGACAGTCACTCTATTCCCTCATCCAAATCATTGATGAATATATCGAATAATACAGGCCCCAGTACTGACCCCTGAGGGACTCCACTAGATACTGGCCTCAACTGGACTCCGCCTCATTGACCAGTACTCTCTGGCTTCTTTCCTTCAGCCAGTTCACAGTCCACCTCACTACCCAGTCACCCAGACCGCACTTCCTCAGTTTGACTGTGAAGATGCTGTGGGAGACTGTGTCAAATGCTTTACTGAAGTCAAGGTAGACGATATCCACCACCCTGCCACCATCTTTGCACCTGGCTATGTCCTCATTAAAGTCAATGAGGTTGGTCAAGCACGACTTCCCCTTGGTGAAGTCATGTTGACTGCCCCTAATGACCGTCTTATCCTTTATATGCCTTAAGATGGCACCAAGGATAAGTCGTTCCATCAGTTTCCCAGGGATGGAGGTGAGGTCTTTAGTTACCCGGGTCCTCCATCTGTCACTTTTGAATACTGGAGTGACATTTGCTTTCCTCCAGTCATCAGGTACCTCTCCCGCTTCCCAAGACTTGGCAAAGATGATGGAGAGTGGTCCAGCAATGACCTTAGCCAGCTCCCTCAGCACCCGCGGGTGCTTCCCATCCGGACCCATGGATTTATGGATGTCCAGATTGCCTAACTGCTCCCTAACCCAGTCCGCATCAACCCAGGCAAACTCCTCCATTGTCCTGCCTTCCTCTGGGGCCTCAGATGTACGGGGCTCCTCAGAACAGCCTCTGGCAGAGTACACAGAGACAAAGAAGGCATTCATTAACTCTGCCTTCTCTGTGTTTTTTGTCACCAGGGGACCCACCTTGTTCATCATTCGGCCTACATTGCCTCTGGTGTTAGTTTTATCTGCCACGTATTTGAAAAAGCTCTTTCTGTTGTCCTTGACCCCCCTCACCAGGTTTAATTCTAAGGAGGCTTTAGCTTTCCTAGTTGTCTCCCTACACCCTCTGACAACAGCCTTATATTCTCCCCAAGTGGTCAGTCCCTCCTTCCATGATTTATAAACTCTCCTCTTCCACTTGAGCATACCCAGCAGTTCCCTGTTTAACCACGCAGGTCTCCTGGCTCCCTTCCTTGACTTCCTACATGTTGGGATGCTCTGACCTTGTGCCTGGTAGAAGCAGTCCCTGAACACTAACAAACTATCTTGGGCTGCTTTACCTTCAAGTAGCCTTGCCCAAGGGATTTCCCCTAGCAATTGCTGCACAAGGCCAAAGTTTGCTGGTGATTGCTCAGTTCTCCAGTTTGCCCAGATCCCTCTGCCAGGACTCTCTGCCCTCCAGAGCGTCAACAGCTATTCCCAGTTTTGTGTCATCAGCAAATTTGCCAAGCAACCCCTCAAGTCTTGAGTCTAAGTCATTTACGGAGACATTGAAGAGCGCCGGCCCTAAGATAGATCCCTGTGGAACCCGCTGGTGACTGGTCCCCAGCCCAACATGACCCCTTTGAGCCCGGCCCGTCAGCCAGTTGCTCACCCGCTGTATTGTGTGTTTATCCAGCCGTGTGCTGGACATCTTGTCCAGAGGATACTGTGAGAGACACTATCAGAGGCTTTTCCGAAATCCAGAAAGATCACACCGACAGGCTTCCCTTGGTTGACTAGGTGGGTAACCTTGTCGTAGAACGAAATTAAGTTTGTCAAGCAGGACTTTCCCCTCATGAACCACCCTGGCTGGGAGCAATGACTGTGTTGTCATTCTAATGTCTTTCAATAACTCCCAGAACAATCTTCTCCATGATTTCGCCAGGCACAGAAGTGAGGCTGACAGGCCAGTAGTTGCCGGGGTCATCCCTGTTGCTCTCCTTGTAGGTTGGGACAACGTTTTCTGGATTGATTGGGAGTTCATTGCTCTCTCAGACATGGTTCTCTAATCCAGGACTATGGGGAACCCCAACTCCATGTTCAGTGTTGAAGACTGAGGTGAAGAAGGCATTAAACGTCTGTAACAGACTTATGTGGATTTTGCAGACTGTTTTATTAACAAAAAATTAAAAACCTTCACAGCAAATATACTCATTAAAAGACATTGATAGGGGGCTGCAAAGAAAGCAAAACTAGGAAATTCCCCAAGGAGACATGGACATGAATCCTGCTGCTGTGAAAAGGAACAACAGGATATAGAGGAAAGTGCCTTTACGTGAGTGGAGCAAACATGGGTGTAGTACGTGGAGGAAGGACTAGAAGAGGACGCTCATAAATGCAGAGAGTTTACAGATTCCTTTTTATTTCACAGTCACTGGCTTTCTCGCTCATCTCTCCCGGTGTCAGGGTCACAAACAATTAAAAAAGAAAAGCGGATGAGTTTTTAAGTTCTGGATGATGCGAGTGTGTTAGTTCTATGGAAAGGACAAAAAAGGGGAAAACCAAAGAAAACCAAATCTGTTCCATGTGGCTGTGGATGAACGGGAGAAGCAAGGCTCTGATCCCAGTCACATCCACACAGCTCTGGAAAACCTTCCGGAAAGTTCTGTAGGTCAGAGGTGTGATCTCCACTCTGCATCCTCCTCTCCTCAGGGTCAATATCCCCACAGCTCCCGACCAGCGGTGACACCGCAGCACAGGTGACACCACCCATGCTCCCAAGGCCCCTGTGATGTCACCGTTCACTGCCATGACAACCCCACACTGTCCCCAAGGCCATCTGGCCGCTGACAGCCTAACTGTCTGGTCGGATTGCCCAGCGCTCTCCAGTGCCTGTCACTGCGAGAAGAGCAGACGAGGCCAATCTCAACGGATTGATCCTCATCATCACCCAACCTCATCCTCATCCTCATCCTCATCCTCATCCTCATCCTCATCCTCATCCTCATCCTCATCCTCATCCTCATCCTCATCCTCATCCTCATCTATCCTCACCCAACCTCATCATTGTCCATCATCGTTCAACCTCATCCTTGTCCTTCATTGTCCAACCTCATCCTCACCCTCATCATTCCTCCTCCACCCTCATCCTCTGAGGGTGAAGACGCATCCACAGGGGGACACACGACTGAGCTCATCCAGCGTTTCCACCCGCCGGGGCACCGGGGGATCCAAACCGCAGGAGTGGCCGGCCCTGTCGATGTCACTGGACAGTGCCAGTTTTGTGCAGAGGGACACGGACATTGAAAGAATCACCAGTACAGCCACCCACCACTCCAGCACTGTCCCTGTGGCTCCCACACCCAGAGGAGATGTGGAGCAGAGCCCTGCAACCACCCACCCTCTCCAGCCCCAGCACCTCCCAAATCATGCTTTTGGGCTTCAGTCATTAAACCAGTAGGTGTTGGCTTTGTGGCGCCTCTGCCCGCAGCATTTGTGCGCTGGGACGGGTGACCGCAGTTTTATTTTGTTTCCTACCCCCCAGGGAACTTATGGGAAAAGAGAGGTACATTTCTGTGTCATGAGTAGACATTGTGAGATTCGGGCCAGACATGAGGAAAATTTTTTTACACTGAGGGTGGTGAGAGCCTGTCCCAGGTTGGCCAGAGAGGTGGTGGATGAACCATCCCTGGAGACACCCCAGGCCAGGCTGGACGGGGGCTCTGAGCAACCTGAGCCGACTGGTCAAGCTGGGGGTGTCAGGGACATTGGGCTGGTGTCCTCACTGTCCCCCAGCCCCAGTGCCACTGTTCGCTGCTTTGCGCAGCCACCCTGTGCCACATACATATCTTACTTAGGAAGGAAAAAGAAATTATCAACCAGCAATATTTGAAAACATTAATCTAAGTGACAACCTAGAAACCACTTAGTGTTTTGACTCACCGTGGTTGTTCATGTAGGACCATTACTGGTCCTTTTCCCCCTGATAAAACTGGGAATGATTCCCCCCACCCTCCCCTCTTCTTTTTTTTCTTGTAACTTCATAAAAACATGAACAAAAAGTTCTTGAAATATGACACAACAGACTACATGTGAAATATGAGACTATAGACTGCTCATGAATACTTCTGACTTCAGAGCTCCCACAAGATTGTAATGAATTCCTACCACCTACTACTACTTTTCGATTAAATTTCAGTTCTCTTACAGCACTTGATTCGAGAAGAAGGTAAATGAAATTTACAGCTGAGCTGGAGGTTCCTCTTACAGCACCTGATTTAGTATTTTTTTATTCTTTTCTGTATGTATATACTGTCTCGTTGGCTTTCTAAATGCAGTAGTAGGCTATTTAAAAAAATAGGAAAAAAACCCAACACAACAACATATTGAGTTTATGAGTACTGTCTAAGATATTAATGTCTGAACTTCAAGATAAACCTACATACTAGTATATAAAGGGCATGATTAGAAAAGAACTCTTCTGTGTTTAAGAAGCAGCTCTGGGTATTATATAGATACTGTTGTATTTTCACATATTCCGATTTTACAATTAATTTCCACATTTGTTTCAGTTACTTTTATTCAGCTGCATCCCAGTTCCTTTGGGACAGGAATTGTTTGGGTTGTATTGCATGTTCGTATGTTCAGTGTTTTATGCAAACTGCGGTATCATAAACAGAAATTAATCATTTGAAAAATATTACCAGGAATTCTTTATGGCATAAAACACCGTGCTTTCTTTTTACCTTACTAACCTTACCAATAACAAGAGAAGTCTGTTCTATCAAGTCTGGAAGATACATTCTCATACAATCTAATGGGTTCATTGCAAATACAGAGTTATGTCTGTTTTATTACACCAGGACAATGATTTTTTTTTTCCTGTAATTCATAAAAACCTCTTGTTTCCATTGGTGGTCCAGAGATGATACAATCAATCAAGGAGATAAAAAACCTTATTGTTCATAAATCCTGCCTTGAAGATTATAAAGTGCATATTCTCTGATGAGGAATCCTGAAGTACACATAGCATTTGACAGCTGTTTGGAAGGTCGTTAATAAAAGCCTTTCTTCTGAAAAAGCAATTTGATTAAATCCAGTCTCTAGCAGCAAACCAGACTTAAATCTGATCTCCTTCTTACATCACTATATATTATCGCAGTTTTGAGAAGCCACACTACACCAGATTACCACACCAATCCAGGTTAAAAATAAAGGTTTATCCAAAGTGTTATTTTTAATCCAGATTGCTTCTTTTCTATTTGTTTGGTTTGAGTTTGTTGTTGTTTAATTTGTTTTTTATTTTCTTTTATTCATATTTAACTAATGATTGATAATGAGGGCAAAAAATGAGTGGCTGGCAGCAGTAGATAGAAGTGAACAGGTTTCAGAAACTGTCCGAAAAATGCTAAATCCAGTATCTCTTCAAAACACCACCTTATAGGTTCTTGTTAATAATTATTGCAGCTGATTGCACATGTCTATACACATACACATAAATAGAAACAAACCACTGAGCGGCAACAACATATTATGTTATCCATAGAATTAGCCTCATGAAGCTCTGCAAGATTGTCTCTAAGTAAGCCCAGTGAAATTGCACTGCTAGGAATCCATCTGTCAACTTCACTGGTTCATTTTTTTTTTCCAAAAAATAAGATTTTTTTTTTCTTTCTGTTAAACAACCTGTTACATTTTTCAGGCTGCTCAGCTGGGGGATCAATAAAATAAAAAAAAAATCCCATTAGGTGCTTTTAGCTTGGAGGACTTCATTGAACTTCTCACCTGGAAATGAAGAAACTTATTCTGGCTGTTCACATAAGGACTCTTGGGATACGAACTCCTGTTCTCCTGTTGTTGTCTTTTTATATTTTTTTTTAATATTTTTTTTCTGCCTTGTCAGTTGTTGCCTATATTAAATTATTGATCTTATCAGAAGAAGGATTTCTGTGTACCACAGAACGAGCAAATCAACAACAGAGTGCAAATGCCATTGTTCTTTTATATTTCTTAGTGCATTCCATTCTTTTCGTTATAATCTATCTTGTACTGAATTTTCTCTTTTGAGCTCATTTTTCCTATTATGCTGTTTCCATTCATGCTCTTTGTATTTTCTGCCCTCAGCAGTTTGAGCTCTTACATCCCTTTCTGACCAATCTTCAATTAATTGTGAATTTTCTGTGTGCTTTCTAGATTGCTGTTTTTTCAACCGTGCAAGAATCCCTGATTACAATGGAAGTGTGTAGCAGCTGAATCATTACTTCTGTCACTAATTCATCTGTTCTCACTCTGCTGAACATCTCCGTCTTTTTTTTCTGGATTGATCCTGGGATTAGTTATTCACAGCCGACTCAGCCTTAAATCACTATTCTAGTCTCTACTATCAAATCTTTATTTTGTTCACCTCTTGCTTCCCACAAAGAGATATATGTCATTACATTTCTAAAGTCTTGTGAATATTAAGATGACTCTAATGCATTCTCAGTACTTTCCTTGACATCAAATTATTTGAATAATAAATGAAGCAGATGAAAACAATAGGCGTTTCTATGTAATTCTTTCATCAAGAATTCCGCTTCTCTTCAAATGAAATTTCACATTTGCCATGAGATAATCAAATTCACAGTAACAACAATATTTTATAACCTATTTTTGATGAATTATTAATGACCTGAAAAAGTTCACTGAGTCAATTCAATACATAGGTCCACGAAAATCATACTGGCAAAAGTGAGAAAATCATGAGGGTATAAATAAGGATTAGCAACTACTTTATGCTTAAACCAATTAAAGGCTAATAATGGTGAACACAATCTTTTCAGTGGCAAAACACTTCATAAATAACTTAGAACCAAGAATACTCTTCATTATCATAATTGAGGACACCAATCTATTATTGTGCTCGTTTGGGCTGGAGTAGAGTTAATTTACTTCACAGGTGCTGGTATTGGGGCTACGTTTTGCTTTACTTATAAAACTGCCTTTATCTCAACCCATGAGTCTTCCCACGTTTACTTGTGATTCTCTTCCCCATCCCACCAGGTGGGAGTGATTGAGTGGCTGTGTGGTGCTTAGTAGACAGCAGGGGTTAAACCACAATAAATTTCTTAAAAAATTCTTCATAAATTTTTTAAAAAGGACAAACTGGAAAAGCATATTTATCCGAAGTAAAAACCCACTTGTATTTTCATAAGGAAACAATTATTTTCAAGTTTAATTATATTTTCAATGCCTTTGAAAGCTCTAAGTATCTTTTGTGCGCTTAAGTATGTGGTTAAATGTTTCAAAAGTATGGACTTTGAAATAAGATCAGATCCTTCTGAAGAGCCCTGAAAGTAAAATTGAGGTCTAGGCCTTTAGCATGATGACTATACTCCCTGCCTTCCCTTCTGAAGGTTTAAGAGCATTGAGCAAACGAAAGATATTTAGGAGAGAATGATGATAACTGAGAAAGGACCTGTAGAGTTGTGTGCTTCACAAGATCAAGGAAGCATAGAACAAAGCATCAGCAAGGAAAAGGTCACTTTCCACCCCTTTGTAGTCTTTATTGTAACTTTGCTCTTGGGAAATACATGATGTATTAATAAGCAAAATCATCAGTCAATTTGTAAGAGTCTGGGTCTGCCAGTCACTTTAGCAGGGCCAATTTACATCTGTTAAATGGTCACCTCTCAGGCAGCACCACACCGTTATATAAACTATTAAACTTTTAAGGATAATTACATGTTAACAGTGACTCTTTTTTAAAAATAATTCATTTTACTGTAGCATAGTTCAGTGTTTTATAAATGCTTTTGTTCTACAAAAGACATCTTCGTACTACTTAGATGTTTCTACTTCAGCTTATAAGAGTTTGTCTTCCATCAAAAAAAAATCTGTGTTGCATGCTGCTCTGATCACTGGCATATATGGGAGCTTAATGGTGTCCTATGTAACAATGGTCTCAAGTAAATTAAAATCACTCCGTAGTTAGGTAATTTGGGAATAGGTGTTTCTACGTTACTACTTTGGGTAAGGAATATGCTTTTAAGATAAATCTAGTGATTATCAGCTCTCACTGTCATGTTGCAGAGTTGGATTTCATTCAGATGGAGCTAAACCATTGTCTATGCGTAAGTAAAATATACTAAATAAAAAAAAAAAAAAGAAAGAAAAAAAAAAAAGTAAGATAAAGACTTGAAAGAAGCTCAAGGTCTCCTGGCTTCCTGGTGACAAGAACAAACCACAACCCTGAAAAGGACTCTTGGGCCTTTTTAGCTTCCTCTTCTGAAACCAGGTGCCGTGGGCCCAAGATTTTCACTCTTCCAACTTGTCAACGAAGAATCTGGAAGCCGTGAAAATCATATCGCAGTGGCTGGGAGAAGTGCAGATGTGCAAAGCAATCCATAGGATAGCCCTCAAGGCTGGTGTGCCTGGTTTTGAGGCACTCTTATATGATGAGGGTCCTGAGGTTCTCCTCTAGAATATCCCCTTAAATCCTCGCCTATCCAATAACCGAAATTAAACCACTTCAACATGCACAGCTCTTCCTGGCTTATCTCCTCACCCTTGCTTGTTTTGATATTTTATTTTTTCTGGGCTTCCATGGTTCCTCCTACCTCACCGATGCCTTGAAGCATCTCCCTAAACATCCTTAACTGTCTCCTTCTCTGGTTTGGAGATTTGTTGCTGTTTGTGGTGGTTTTTTGTATGTTTGTTCCATTATCGCTGTTTATTTTGTTGGTATCAAAATCCACCACGAACAATAGAACAGGAAGGATCTTGGCTTAACTTGAGCTAGCAATAAAAACAGGGGAGCCACTCGCTGACTATTTCCCTCCACACCCAAACCGGGGAGAGAATCAAAAAGGAAAGGAGACTCAGGGGTTGAGGTAGACACAGTTTACTGAAATAACACAATATTAATATACTACTAATGATAAAAAAAATATAAATATAGAATATATATATTTTAATAATGTAAAACAAATATAGAAGTCTGGATGTCTTTATTAAACTCTAAGCATGGTAAATACTGTGCTTTTGAAGAGCAGAATTTAACCTGAGATTTTTCTACGCGTGTCAGAAATTCAGGTCAGATCCTGATATCTCGAAGACAAAGCAAAATTAATGTAGAGAAAACAGAAGTGAAGATGGAACATGTAGCATCTTTTTCTGGCATTCTTGTCACTTGCAAGTCTTGCCTCTGGAGAAAGACACACTTGCCCAAGTGCTTTATCACCTACTAGGCAAGATATTGATTTTAATTGCATTTCTAGTCTTGGGTATTGCAAAAAGAAATGCCTCCCCATTGTTAGGTGTTGTATTTTTAAACAAAGCAGAACAAAGGGAAGAGAGGAAAAGGGATGCTCGGAGCAGTAATATCAAAGCTTACATTCCAGATTTTTCTTCAGGACTCAATTTAAGCAAACATAGATGTTCATGTCTGATCTCCCAGATCAAAATGTATTTCAAAATCACAAAAGTTTAGCACGTTCCCTGAGATGACACGGGCCATTGGGAAGTCAAGCATGGAACTAAATCTCACCCTAAGCAGTTAATCCATTTTGTAGTGTTATCGGTGCAAATGTAAACAAACTTGTAATTAATTTGCCATAAAAGGTAATGGACAGAAAATCCATTTATCACTTTTAAAAATTTTTTATCTATTCATAAAACTTTCCTGAGGAACTGTTTCTAAATGACCGTGCTTGAGCAGTCTCAACCATTCCATGGTTCTGTGATTCTGTGAGTGCTGCTTTTGTATCAATTTTAGATCACAGATTGCATTTCTTAGGTTGCCCCTCATACTGGACTGGAATGAAGAATAAACTCATCCAGTTGCCTCATCCTTCTCTTCCTAAGCCGTCCTAAAAAAAAAAAAAAAGAAAAAAAAATCTTTTGGCACAATATTGTTGAGTTTTACACTCAATGACAGTGGAGCTGGTTTCATGTTCAGATTACGTCCTATCAATGAAATTAAGTCCTTGATTTCACAACACACCCAGTTTGGCAGCAATATTCTGCAAGATGTACCAGCCCTGTGCTGTATCATGCCAACATGCTATATGCTGAGCTATGCTTGAACAGGATCGAAAATGCTTTTCTGGATGTAAAAAACACAAAACTGCTGGAAACGTAGTTGTTTTTTTCTTTTTAATTTTACATCAGTTTTCTGGAATCGCTCACAAAAAGGCTCAATAGTACTAGACAGTACAAACTGAAGTGTGGGAATACACAGGGCTGATATTGCCACTGAAATACGAGTAGTGATAACCTCTCATTTTCTCAGCATTTCCCTTTGCTCATTCTTTCTGCCTATATTTGTCTCTCACAGAATCGCAGAATGTCAGGGGTTGAAGGGACCTGGAAAGCTCATCCAGTGCAATCCCCCCATGGAGCAGGAACACCCAGATGAGGTTACACAGGAAGGTGTCCAGGCGGGTTGGAATGTCTGCACAGAAGGAGACTCCACAACCTCCCTGGGCAGCCTGGTCCAGGCTCTGCCACCCGCACAGGGAAGAAGTTTCTTCTTAAATTTAAGTGGAACCTCCTGTGTTCCAGTTTGAGCCCATTGCCACTTGTCCTATCATTGGCTGTCACAGAGCAGAGCCTGGCTCCATCCTCCTGATATTCACCCTTTCCATATTGATCCCCATGAATGAGTCACTCCTCAGTCTCCTCTTGTCCAGCTCCAGAGCCCCAGCTCCCTCAGCCTTTCCTCACACGGGAGATGCTCCACTCCCTTCAGCATCTTGGTGGCTGCGCTGGACTCTCTCCAGCAGTTCCCTGTCCTTCTGGGCCCAAAACTGGATACAATATTCCAGGTGTGGTATTCCCAGGACAGAGTAGAGGGGCAGGAGAACCTCTCTGACCTACTGATCATCCCCTTCTAATCCACCCCAGGTACCATTGGCCTTCCTGGCCACAAGGGCCCAGTGCTGGCTCATGGTCACCCTGCTGTCCCCAGGACCCCCAGGTCTCTTTCCTCTACGCCGTTCTCCAACAGGTCATTCCCCAACTTATACTGGAACCTGGGGTTGTTCCTGCCCAGATTCAAGACTCTACACTTGCCCTTATTATATTTCATTAAATGTTTCCCCGCCCAACTCTCCAGCCTGTCCAGGTCTCTGATGGCAGCACAGCTTCCACTGTCAGCCACTCCTCCCAGCTTGGTGTCACCACCAAACTTGCTGACAGTCACTCTATTCTCTCATCCAAGTCATTGATCCATATATTGAATAGCACTGGTCCCAGTACCAACCCTTGAGGGACTCCACTAGATACAGGCCTCCAACTGGACTCTGCCCCATTGACCACTACTCTCTGGCTTCTTCCCTTCAGCCAGTTCACAGTCCACCTCACTACTCAATCATCCAGACCGCACTTCCTCAGTTTAGCTGTAAGGATGCTGTGGGAGACTGTGTCACATGCCATACTGAAGTCAAGGTAGACCACAACCACCGCTCTGCCATCATCTATCCACCTGGTTATGTCCTCATTAAAGTCAATGAGGCTGGTTCAGCATGACTTCCCCTTGGTAAAGCCATGCTGACTGCCCCTCTTTTCCCCCATGTTGCAAGTAAAATGTACACATCTCATTCTGTAATGGTATTCAATGCCACAGATTTTGCTCTGTGGTGGTTCTCACAGTAAGAGAAATATATTGCAAATTCATAAAGATATCACAAGTGTGGGAGCTGGGTTCCCTCTACTGAGGTGAAGCTACTGAAACCTGAGGGCTGCCACCTAATTAGGAATTTCTCACATTTGTGGGCTGCAGAAGCCCAGGCTTTGCTGTCAGCTTTTACTGTCATTGGGAAGCGATGCATCAAATTGGTAGTGGAGACTTCAAAAATGTGTTTTGCTCTGGCAGAGCATATGTTTCTAGTCAATGGTGCTGCTGGGTCTGACTGTCACAGGGAACAGGCCACCCTTTATAATACTGCAGCCTGTTTATAATGGGAAGCAATAGAGCTATAAAACTGCTGATTATATTTTATTACTAATTATGTTTTTAAAATATGCATAAAACAGAAAAAATATACCTGTAATTGCCTTTCCACACATGATATAGTTACCACAGGATATGAAGAATATTCTAAATGGGACTTAGATTACAGGAACATAAAAGATCACATCATAATCTGCACGGATGTTTTATGAGAAAATAATGTGTACATTACAGGGTGCCGAGGAATGATTTACTGTTCAGCACTGGACATGTCCCCTTGCGTCACCTTTCCAGTATGCAGTGTAACTAGAAATTCAAAGCTTCCTAGTACTTTTCTTCAGAATCTTGTCAAAATTCACACCATACAATTACCTGAGCCTTTTAATAGCACAGAAATATCACAATATGGTTTTCATGTGTTACAGAGATGGTTGTGAAAGCCCATACAGTGTTCCATCTGGTTTCCCTGCACATATGAGATGCGTACATATCAAGTAGCAAGTGACAGGACAAGAAGAAATGGCCTCAAGTTGCACCAGGGGAGGTTGAGGTTGGTTCTGGGGAACGATTTCTTCCCCAAAGGGCTGTGGGGCATTGGAACAGGCTGCCCAGGGCAGTGCTGGAGTCACCATCCCTGGAGGGCTGGACAGACGGACATGAGGTTCTCAGGGACATGGGGCAGTGCCAGGGGTGGGGTATGGGTGGACTTGATGATCTTGAGTGTCTTTTCCAACTGAAATGATTCTATGATTCTATGATCACTTCCAAAGATCTCTCCCAGGACTGACATTCCCTAATACAAGGGGACCGTGAACCTTCTGACAAAGCACTGACAGAAAGCATCTTCCTTCAGGGGAAATGTCTACATGTGGACCAGAAGGACATAACTACATCCTAGAAACTGATCTTTGTTCAGGCCCAGTTTCACTCAGGTTTATTTACTTCAGCCTCCAGAAACGGCATTATTGTCTATAGTCAAACTACTCAGAAGAAAGTGCCATATGTGGCACCCGTATGAGAGGTGTTAATTTGTTCTGGGTCAACTGTTATCATCACTGGGGACTCTCGTTTAAACTTAAGCTCCCAGTCGTGCATCATTTGCAGACATGCTGCTTTCTGTACGTTCTCCACTAACTGGTCGATGGTCCCCACAATGGCAGGGGGTCCCCCCCTTTCCAAAGGGCTGAGGCTTCCAGCCCCACAGGCTGCTCTTTGTGTGGTCACGGGTGCTCAGAACACCCCTGGCGCCCGGAGCCCTCAGCCTTCTGTTCAATTAATAATACCTGATCCCCTCCAACAACAGCGCCATCCACACATATTCCATCTTGGACTCTTTTGGTGAATGACTAAAATCCTTTCTTTAGTTTGGCTAATTGCGGAGCATGGAAGCTCCTTGGTGAGAACCTGAGGGAATTCGTGTTCACCGTGCGCGGTTTTGGCTGGGGGAGGGAGGCAGGAGGCGTTTCCACGCACCGTTTCCCTGCTCTGTTTCCATGCTCCATTTCATGCTCGGTTTTGCCTCGTCCAGCTCTTTGGAGGGGTCTGTGGCTTTTTATAGACGGGCAAAGGGCCCCTGCAGCTTGTGCCTGTTGCTGCTCTCTAGGAGCTGACTGTAAGTGGTGGGTTTGTTTTTTTTCCCGTTCTAATTGTGTTTTCGAGTCCTCCCGGTGCAGGGACTGGACTGGGTTGCAATGACGGGCGGGCTCTGTGGAGCCCAGCGGGCTCAGTGCCCGGACTCCAGTCCCTGCAGAGGAGAAAGAAGAGAGCCCGGCGGGCGGGTGTGCGGGGGAAAGGTTCCCGCTGTGGGCCCGGGGTCTGACCGGCTGGTCCAACCAATCACCGGGCGCAGGTGATTCGTCCCCTTCCAGGCGAGCCTCCCATTGGCTGTCTGCCGAGGGGACCCCCGTCCCTGTTGCCAGGCAAAGTTCTCCTGGCCGCGCGGGCTCCTGAGGGTGACGTCATCGCTCGCGGCAGAGGCCGGAACAACGAAACTTCGAGAAAACTTTGATAAATTCTGGTCCCTGACACGTGTATGACACTTTTCACATTGAAAAAGAAATAGTAACTACAAAGATTAGCTTCTGTTCAATAGTTTTCAAAGAAACACTGCCAGTTTTTGTTACTACGTGACTGTTCTGAAGCACTTTTAAGTTCACAGGCATTTCTGATTTTTGAAAGTTGAGTGGACCTGCTTATGAAATACAGATATTGTTCAAATGAGGGGTGAGGTAAAAACTTGTTGACACTTAGGATTGTGATACATGTAGGAAAGAAAAAACAAAAACGCAAAGGAGAATGATTTATAATAGCTTCATCATTTCTGAAATTACTTTTACTAATTAGACTAAGAAAATAATTCTCAAAGGAGATGTAGATCAAGATGCCCTCCCACCCAAATCCTTCATTCTTGAGTTTCACCCAAGTTTGAAAAAATATTCCGTGTCAAAAATGGCCTTTGTGGTCGTATGCAAACACAAAATTGTCAGGGACATTGAATTGTGGGTATCATTGCTGAGAAAAATGGGGACTCAAGAGAAAACAGAAGAATTTAGAGCTGCTTACCATGGATCAGTGTGGAAAGCCAAACCAGCTGTTTCAGTCAGTGGAGAGTATGATTTAAATATATGTAACTATGTTCTGAAAATAACGCACTATATTCAAATCTTGGCAGAATATTTAGGTATACTGTGAACATTTATGTGAGCATCGACTATTTTTCTGTTGTCTTAAGTTGACAATGTGCCAAAAACCAAATTCTGGAAAATTACAGCTTTGTAAAAGTTTCGATGATTTGCAGAATTAAGGAAAGAGAAAATACATTCAGAGGTGTCCACTTAATTTATTGTCACAGTGGAAAAATTGGGTCTTCGTGAATTATCTCCTGTGAAATTCTCAAACAGCTGGAGAAAGACATAGGAAAAAGAAAAAAAAGTCTGATGGAAGAAAGAAAAACATGGTAGAGCCACGGTTTAGCTAAATAAACGATGCAGAGCCGAATAATGAGATAGGAGAGTCAGCCAGATCCGGACCCCTAAAGACCGGTGGCATTTACATCTGAGTCTTTCCAGACGTATTTCTACACTCACATGGAATAACTTTTCTATATCTAATTCAGGATATAGAGATTTTTAGGAGATAATTTTGTCCTCCAGTGTTTTCAAAGCATATCAGTGAAGGGAAATTACATTCCTTTTCTCTGTCCCTCTTCAATTATGTGCAATATCTCTGCATAAAATCTGTGCAAACAAGGGGAAGTTCTATTTAACCAGTTCTACTTCTCCAGTTGTATTTAACCCTCAGCGAACAGCGTCATGAGAGCACTAAGTTTAGTCATATTTGAACTTTATAATTCTCATTCCTTTATCTTGTTTGATGCATTCATAGATCTATAACATAAATAAACTATAGCCTTTATGAAAAGTCAGCCTTGACCCCCTGAGATAGAACCTATTCAACCTTGCTGCTCAGTTGCAAGAAAAAAATAAATTCTCTCTTGTCCCTGGAAACAATCACTTTATTTCTAAGTTTCTTGTGTGGCCCATGGCTGTGAAGTTGAGGGAGATTTCCATATTGCCAGGATACATCTTTCTCACACGGATTACATGATACAGCCCAGAGCTTATCCTGGGGCTTCTTAATACTGTGTATTTTATGCTGAGTGATGGGATGGGCCTTCTTGCCCCGAGAAACAAAGAAAGAGCAAACAAGCAAGCAAAGAAACAAACAGAATTCTGTACAATGCACAAGATGCTAAGAGTCCTGTGTTACACTCAATACAATCTGGGGTTTTTCGATTTCTCTCACCGGCAGAATTCATGAAATCATTGATCACAACCCTGTGCATTTGCTGAAGTGGAAGTAAGGGGTCATTGCCACGACTTATTAATAAGTCCTCCACAAATTTGATAGAAGGATATTTACAGAGCAGCCCCCAATGCAGCAGTTGCTGACTAACAAAACATTCTGATGCGTGACAGACAGCAAGCCTTTGGCATTTGCCAAATTTGTTTTTTTCCAAATTAACGTTTTCCATATTGGTTACCAGAAAAGAGGACAAAGGTTGCTTGTCCAAAAGCTGCAGAATTTTTTAGAAAATTCCCATTTGCCATAGGCCACATTCTGTGACTTCAGGGATGTGGGGGTGGATTCTTTCCCCCGCTCCTCCTGGTTCCTACTGGTGGGACACTGGTCTAAGATGATCAATTTGGAGGCATCACTGCTCTGGGTTGTTGTCATAAACCAACATCAGTTCCCTCAATGATACAAAATGGATCTTTTCTCTGCTGATTGCATTGGGACTGAAGTTCTTAGCTGTTAGACAAGACGTTCCCCTTAACTGCAGGTAGCTGTATGATTTGGGATCTAGTGACATGAACTCAGTTTGCTCATCTGGTGTCATTTGCCTGAAAGGAGATGGAGCAGTGTGCAGTGAACCAGTAAACTCATGACTATCGAAGTCTGTGTTATGATGATAGAATCACAGAATCATTTCAGTTGGAAGAGCACCTCAGGATCCTGGAGTCCAAGCATAGCCCACCCCTGGCACCGCCCCATGTCCCTGAGAACCTCATGTCCGTCTGTCCAGACCTCCAGGAATGGTGACTCCAGCACTGCCCTGGGCAGCCTGTTCCAATACCCCACAGCCCTTTGGGGAAGAAATTGTTCCCCAGATCCAACCTCAACCTCCCCTGGCGCAACTTGAGGCCATTTCCTCTGCTCCTGGCGCTTGTTCCTGGGGAGCAGAGCCCGACCCCCCCTGGCTCCAAGCTCCTTTCAGGCAGTTCAGAGATCAGAAGGTCTCCCCTCAGCTGCTGTTCTCCAGCTGAACCCCCAGGTCCCTCAGCCGCTCCCATCACACTTGTGCTCCAGCCCCTCACCAGCTCCAGTCCCTTCTCTCAACTCGCTCCAGCACCTCAAGGCCTCTCTTGGCGTGAGGGGCCCAGAACTGCCCCCAGAATTGGCGGTTTGTCCTCCCCAGGTCCCAGCACAGGGACGGTCACTGCCCTGGGCCTGCTGGCCACACCAGTGCTGGGACCAGCCAGGATGCTGGTGGCCTCTTGGCCACCTGGGCACACACTGGCACAGCTGCTGGCACCAACACCCCCAGGGCCTTTTCCTGGGGCACTTTCCAGCCGCTCTTCCCCAGCCTGGAGCATTCATGGGGTTATTAAAAGGCCCTGGGTGCAGGACCTGGCACTTGGCCTTGGTGAACCTGTGTTGTGATCAATGCAATGGTTTTGGATCTGAAGAAACACACATGCTGTGGTGCTGTGGGGTATAAAAATGCTGGTGATGTATTCCGGGGTGACCCTTCCCTTGGCACATTTATGTTTTAGATCTAGTCATAGCACAATCAGTGCTTCCAGCCTTTAAAATTGCGAAGCTTTTCCACTTAGGCTTTTTACATAAAATCACAGCCAAACTATAAATTCCTTCTTTAATCGCCAGAGTCTATCTGTACACCCCTACATGTACGTATATACATTTGTGTATGTATATGGTGGATCCTGGTGGTGAGGACAAGGGTGGTCTCAGAGGACACCCCCTCATGCCCAGCTGACAAGTTGGGGGTCACACGTTGCTTTCCTGACCTATGAGCATCACGATTTATTTATTTATTTATTTATTTTAATTCGTTGTGCTCTACCACAAGGAAAGACATTTTTGTTCACTGTTCATACAGCTTCTGAATTGGCTCTTCCTTACTCCTCTAGTGACAGTTGCTATGCTGGGTACAGATAAGAAAAAATCCCACAATACTGTTACTGTAATAATAAATCTAAGTGCCAAAACACAGTCTTCACTCTTGCATGGTATTGTATGATATTGTCTTTCTGTCTCCTTGATGAATAAGCCAGCACAACTCTCAAAGGAATAGTATTTTTGAGACTTTTGTTTTCCTCACAGAGCTCTAGAATTTGAAAGTATGCTGAAATAAAACCTACATTCATCTGGAAAGATATTTCTTTTTAGCTATTGTTGCCAATTAGCTGAAACCTTAGTGTTGGAGGCCACAAGTCATTGAAGTCTAATAGAGACACATTTCTGAGGGGGAACAAAATTTTTAAAAAGTCACTTTGGAATTACTTTTGTGAACTCAACTCCAGATTTTTATATTTTTCCCTGTGCATATTAAAAAGAGGTTTCTGTCTGTAGTCAAGGCATTTTTATAGTTCTTACTAAGCTTCTATTACAGTTCCAGTGTTAAATCATACGTTTTGTCTATGGTTTCTAAGAAGAATCTTAACAGGGACTCTTGATGCCAAAGTATGAGACATCATCACAAGGTTTTCGCGAAGCAACTGTGAAATCAGTATTTTGCAAGAGGCATTTAGTGTTTGCTTTTACTCTACCTTTTCATCTGTTTTCTTTAATCAGTAAATAGAAATGTGTAAAAGCCTGAATTGATTTCTGTGGTCAGAAACGTTTGCCAAGGGAAGCCAAGAACTGAATAAAGACAGTAGAGGCTGCATGTGCTGCGATTGCTTCTCTCTTGTTCAGTCTGTTTGCTACATCATAAGTGGAAACCGGTATTGAAGGTCTTGGGGGCATGTCCTCTGTTAAGAGATATTTAAGAGCTTATTCATGCAATGCAAAGGATTTGTAGAATATCTTGTTGTCTAAAGCCTGAACAAGAGGACTGATTTTCATAGGTAGGAATGTATTACTATTGAAAGAAAAATGCTTATTTGGAGTGAAAAAAAATAATATGCTATAGTCCCTGCTTCTTACCACATTTCCTTTCCTTTTAATCAGTCCTGATGTGGAGGAGACTTACATTCTCTCCCAAAGAGCAGTGCTCAAGTCTCCGTATTTCATATATTTACATGAAGTGCTTTTGCATAGTGTCTGACTGCGTAATTGCCGTGACGCAAAATGCTTCTATACAATTGTTCAATCCACTGTTTTATTATTGTCAGCTTTGGGTTCAAGCCAAGCTCATAGTAATTATACCCTGACTAGCACAACTTCAATTTGTAAGTGTCACAATTCCCTGCATGGCTATACATAGGATAAGGTCTGTGAGGATATAATTTGATTTAGTGCTTTTGTTTTTCTTCTCCAGACAATTACAGGGAACATGACACAAAAAACCTACATATAATTGTGTCTACATGGTTGTGTATATTCTTAAAATAAGTTTAGTTCGCCGGGTAAGTTGGTAGTTGAAGTCAAGAGGTGAATTCAAATGCAGCTTGGCATTTTTGAGCTGTGTATCAGGGGACATAGCCGTAGTATTTCCTACACCAATAGTGAAAAATCTGGTGAAGCCTGAGGAAAACCTGCAATAATGTGAGTCTGAAGAAATGAAATACTTTTTCTTTTTCCTTTATTTGAACTCCAGTTCTCTTTCAGTTTTGAGAACTGGTTTGAAAGACGATTGTATTTTAGATACATGGTTCATCATTTTATACACTAAAATTGCACTATTGTGAAGAACCTCTAACTCTTCAGGAAAACCACAAATCTACTGTCTTGATCCCATTTGGCTGTGATTTCCCTGTTAGGAAACCCAATATTTTTCACAGTTATCCCTCTTGCACTTTTCATCAGTTTTGGTTAGAGATATTCTAGGATTTTTAAAAATCTACCTCTATAATAACATCACACTACAGCTTTTTGGCAAAACCAAAAGATTATAAATTTACCATAATTCATATCCAGGATATTATAAGACTCAGGCCATTAAATCCAAAGAGTAACATGAAATCAACTAAATCTGTTTTACAATAAGGAAACAAGAGGAGGTAAAAACTGTAACTTATCTGTTTTTTAACAGGTTCTGTTTTGGAGCCTGAATGTTTTGTGTGAAATTCCAGTCTGCTCCGGAGGGTGGAAAGAGTCTCAGTCAGAGCTTTAGAGTTCAGATCCCGCCTAAACTTCACGTGTTGGTCTGTGACTCTGTTTTCTGACTATGAGAACTGCTGTTGCTAAAAGATTAAGCAAGATGTTGTAAATAAAAAAGATTCTTTTCCATAATTTTGAAAATGTCTTCATTATCAAATCATAGTTCTATTTTGTTTTCGATGTTACGGGGACTGAATGCTGTTAAATTCTCTACATCATTTTATCTTCATGATTTTTGCATTAAAACTTTGGGGTACATTGAAAGAAGGAGTTTTACATTTGCCATACACACAGAACTCTTCGGTGACACTACGGTTCATGTAACACTCAGAATGGAATGTGGTGTTTGTTTCTGTATGCTGGATAGAGTGATACTGATTTAAAATAACATTATTAAGGACAGACACACATGGAGAAGCAACAATAATTAGCAAAGACGCTCACCTCAGAGTTACACTGACCTGTGTTGGATGTGGCATAAGTGCATTTGTCTTCTTATTCAATAAATCTATTTTTTACATGCCTTTCAGTCCAAATCCCCCCAAGTGCTGAGTTTACAAATCAGTTAATGGCAAGAGACAGACTGAGGAGTGAGGCGAGTGTCACCTCATTGATTATATGCTTTGAATTAATTAATTAATCTCATTAGCAAACTTACTTTTATCTGTTAATTTTTCCATCACTTATAGAAGTTATTTTTGCTGATTTCCCTGTGGTGCTGCTGCTTATGTTACCAGTATTAAATGCCACATGATACGATTTTGTTAATACTACCTACATACTTTCTCTGGGGTTGATTATTAGATTAAATATCATCATGTTTATATTGTCTTACAGGGTATTCTTTCTTGTTTAAAGTGGCAATTAAAATGAATAGTAAGATTCAGAAGCATAAAGATTTCAGTAATCAGACAATATAACTTGCTTTTGGTCTTTTGAAAATCTTGCCTAAAGTACTTGCTTAAATGACAGGCACCATCCAAGGAAAAAAGTAGAAACCAAAAGTTACTTTTCATCCAGTGACATCATTTACACTGTAAAGAGGGTGTGAACTCTCTCCTTTAGAGGCCCCTATTTCTGAAACATATTTACAGAAATTTTACTGCAAATGTTGATACCACATAAATATAAATTATACTCCAACCAGTGGTTTTCCCACTGTACAATTCCTACCAGACCAGCTTTCAGCTCCCACTTCTCCCTATGATGTGATTTCCTCTTAACTCCAGTGGTTTTCAATGCGTAATCCCCTATAATCAATGTCATGTTACAGGGGAAACACTTGTTTGGGCATTTTAGGCAGATCCTAAAGATTCAAAGACTAATTCAAAACAGTTGCAATTATTAAGCCCATTTCTAAGGATCAAATGAAAACAAAGGCTGACAGCACTACCTGCTTCCATCCAAGTTTGTCTGAATTTCGAAAAGACTTTGTAAAGAAACATTTGTGTTTATTAACTAAATCTTGCAGAAGGCATAGGAAACATGTAGTTCTCATTTTTAGCAACATTTGACTGAATTTCACATGACTGACAAAGCCAAGGTTATCACACAATAATAGAATGGTGAGGGTCGGAGGGGACCTCAAAGTTATAGATGATCCAGTTTATCTGTAGATAATCTAAACCTCACTGAAACCTGCTGGGGCTTATAAGGGAATGAGAAAAGCCAATACATCTACCAAGTCTTGAAAGCCAGCCAATTGGTACCTCAAAAATGTATCTAAATTGCTGTGGAATACTTCTAGAGTAAGTGTGTTACACCCTGTACAATACAGAAGAGAATTGTGTCAAATGCCCCAAACCACTCCAAATAAAATAGTCATAATAGTAATTGCTGATGGTGGAAAGGATGTTGCTTTATCTCTGAATTGCCATAGAGGCCACAAAATGTATTGGGGAAGCAGACATCAAATTCCTGATAAGCCTTCTAAACTAAAATTGAACCAACTCTTTGAGACACCACAACCAGTGTTACGGTGGCACCAACAGAAGTAATGAAGAAGGGAGTGAGTGCTACAAAGCCATTGGACATTGTGTGAGCTGCTGATCTGAGGCGTCTGTTCCAGCGGATAATGAGCTGGCGAGTCTTGGCACTGTCTCTTTTCGCTCAGCAGGAGCGTCCTGGCTCTAGTCCTGACAGAGGTTAGCAGCACAAAGTATATGTCAAAATGTCACAATCAAAAGCAGCTGCTATGATGGCTTTTTGCCTGTAGAAGACATGAGAAAGAAAAACACAATGGACAGATTGAAGAACCTGGTGAGGTTCAATCATGGCAAGTGCAGGGTCCTGCACCTGGGGAGGAACAACTCCAGGCACCAGTACAGGTTGGGTTGACCTGCTGGAAAGCAGCTCTGCAGAGAAGGACCTGGGAGTTCTGGGGGACAACAGGGTGACCATGAGTCACCAACGTGCCCTTGTGGCCAAGAGGCCAATGGTACCTGGGGTGCATGAGGAACAGTGTGAGCAGCAGGTCAGGGAGGTTGTTCCTCCCCCTCTGCTTTGCCCTGGGAAGGCCCCATCTGCAGTTCTGGGTCCAGTTCTGGGCTCCCCAGTTGAAGAAGGACAAGGAATTACTGGAGAGAGTCCAGTGCAGGGACACAAAGATGCTGAGGGGTCTGGAGCACCTTTGTGCTGAGGAGACACTGAGAGAGCTGGGGCTGTTGAGCTAGAAAAGAGAAGCTGAGAGGGATCTGATCAATGGATCAATATCTCCAGGTGGGTGTCAGAGGATGGACCAGACTCTGTTCAGTGGTGCTCAATGCCAGGATGAAGCACAACGGGCACAGACTGAAACACAGGAGGCTGCATCTGAACATGAGGAGAAACTTGTTTGCTGGGAGGTGCCAGAGCCTGGCCCAGGCTGCCCAGAGCGGGTGTGGAGTCTCCTTCTCTGAGACATTCAAACCCGCCTGGACCCACCTGTGTGATCTGCTCTGTGACCCTGAGCGAGCAGGGGGGCTGCGCTGCGGATCTACAGAGGTCCTGAAACCCAACCAGCCTAGGATCCTGTGACTGAGTGGAGAACACTAGGGTTTAACGCCACTATATGGAAAGTCTGCCAGAGGGATTTCCCCGCTCGGGTCTGACTGATACCTGTGAGTTGTAAACCCAGCACAGAACAGACCAAGCGGAACCACGGGCTCCTGTTTGTGCTGTGTGCACCTCCTGGCAAGCTGGGCAGGTTTTGCTGATGTGACAGCGTTTGAGCACATCATCCAGCTCTGGTGAAATTCTCTTGAAATACAAGCAGTTGCTGCCAATAAACCTGTTCATGAGAGTAATAGTAGTAGAATTCTTGAAACAAGGTAAAAAATAGAAAGGGATTAAGATAAACAAGATTTTTTTTTTCCCTTCAGCCAGTTCAGAAGCTGAGTTATTTGTAGATGTGCCAAATGAACTATTTGAATGTCTGATATATGTAACTTTTATTAAAAATCTGTATGTTTACCCTATTACATAGGCATAAAGAAATTTATTTTAAGAGGGCAGAGGAAAAAAAGTCAAAACAAAAAAAGCCAACCAAACAAACAAATTTAGAAATAATAAAAAACCACCACCAAGCAAACAAAGCAACCTGAGAGGATTTGGAAGAGCAGGGAATTTATTGAAGGGTACTGAACGCTGCACATGCTCTCAGCTATTATCAGAAAAATGTTATTTAGTACAGGTGTTTATGTAAATGTGATACATCAGGAAAATTAGCGATGATAAATAAGCATGAAACATTTCTACTTTTATATAAAAATACTCTTTTTTTTTCAATACAAAGGGTCAATCTATGAAATATGTACTATGACATACCCGTAGAAGACCTTCTGATGGTTTTTCAAGGCACATATGTCTTCATTTCTTCAGTTCATGTATTACTGGATTTTGTAGGAAACAATTTAGTACAAAAACGCTCCATGGATTTTTACACACTGAGTTTGAGCCAAAATGTTCCTCAGGCTATTGCAGTATTGGCAATGTTCCCTAAATGTGACTTGCAAACATGCAGCTGAAAACAATACAGATGTAAATGAGTGAAAATCTTGTAATTCTAATTCCATAATACTTTTATCACTCAATTCAGATGCTTGTGGTTCATTAAAAAACACAAAAGAAGTGCCATTTTTTTTTCCAATAGATATTATTCCTACAAGTCTTTCAGGCATTTGGGCACCACAGTTTTGATCTACTTTATGAAATTACGACAGAAAATGTTGCCTGAGTAAAAAGCTGTGTACTGCAATGGCTGGGCTGATTAAAACCTACCATGATGAGTCAGTGTAGGGAATTTACTCTAATGAAATGGCCGAATATAAACCTGGCACAGCCGAGGGGAACGGGAATGGCTGAGCTTAGTGTCAGAGGTCCTGTACTGACATCAGATATACGAGATTTTCCATAGCTCAGTGAGCAGGACCTACACCAAGCAAGAGGATCTTAGTTCTGTCTTAACAGTCACCATAACAGTATGTTCACAACGATAAAGTTGTGCATGTGTCTCCTTTTATCTTCTGGTAAACTGCCCAAAGCAAAAAAGCCATGGTGCTTATGACATAAAATTAAAGGTACAACCTCTTAAGACTCATATCCCAAAGATATTGTTATTTTTCCTTTGATTTTCATTGAAAGAAATTAACATTTGGACTTGATGACCTTAAAGATCTTTTCCAACCAAAATGATTCTATGATGCCATGAAAGGAAATGATGTCTACTGATCATTTGACCAGAAAGACTACTGGTTTATTAAACAGTCCAATGAACTGATTTAATATAATTGTACAGCTGTTATATGGAAGATACAACTGTAAGTTTTCCAGTTCTTTAAAATACTGTGGTGCAACAAGGATTAGAAATAATGGATCAGGGTGGAACCACTATTCCAAACATCTGCCCCAAACATCTGACAGCATTAATTTCAGAATGAAATAGGATATGATCAAGAAACAAGATGTTTTGTCCACAGTTAATTCCAAGCCCATTTCTTTTTAAGACTTAATCTACTTTGCTTGTAAATCGAGGGTGATGTGCGTCCTTCATCTTAACAATATCTTTTTGTTTTCACCAAGGAGATCAATATGAAGTTATCCAAATATTGGACCTCTGAAAAATCAGGAGTAGAGGACCTTAAATATCAGAAATTCCTTCCTCTAAACAAGCTTTTATTTCAGAATAAGCTGGACTTGCACTAAGCCATTCAGGATGCAGGGTCTGATACCTGAACTGAGTGCACAAATCTTCCCTTTTCTGTATTATCAATTCATTGCACAAAGAGTTGTGCATTGGAAAAGAAAATGTGAGTGAAGAGCTTGTTCTGCTTTTAGAATGAGGTTTTTGTATCAAAGTTCTACTTTTCCAGTGCACATAGAGTAGGTTTATGGGATGAGATTCTTACATTCTAGGGAACACTGTTTTCTGTTGGATATATCTTCCATGATATTGAAAAACTAAATAAATGGTCAAAGAAATGCAAGAAGAGAAAGGAGACTTTCAAATAAAGCAGTAAATGCTCTGAGAATTTGATTCTGTCTGTGACTGTGCTAGAAGATTATTTCAAGATACTAAGAAACTCACTTAGATGTTTTGTCTTCCCATCCTGAAGTGCTGAATTGAATGTTCTGAGATTTAACAGTCTCACAGAGGAACCAGCTTTTCCCATTGAGGATGTCTGAAGGACATTTCAAAATCTTGTTGCTTCAGCGAGTGCCTGCAAATAATGTTTTTAGAATACTTTCCTAAAGATGGATGGCACTTGGGTTTCGACTAGGACCTTCTAGCTTTTTGCAGAAAAGAAAAATAATGCTGCCTTAGTTCTGTTGGTGTCTCCAGTAATTACTTCTATTGTAATCTAGTAATTGTGCTTTTGCAGGACATGAACGGATTAGCACCCTGTTAACAGGATTAATATCCCTGTTTCTTTTGTATATTTCCCTTCATATCTAATACCTTTTGAACACTTTGAAAAGGCATTTCATGAGGTCATAGTTAATCAAAGTATAGGGTTGAGAAGAATAGAATAACTGTACTTATTTTTCTCCTGCCCTTTCCTCTACATATCTGCACTGTTCAGAATCAAACCCAAAGGATTCATATTATATGCTTAACTGGACAATACCACAAATATTAATCCAAATTTAAATATAAGACATTTTTGTTTTACTTTGGTTTGGTTTTCTGTTTGGTTTTGGTTTGGTTTGTTTAATTGGTATACTTCTCTATACTTCTCTCATATATTCTCACTCCTTTCTACCAGTTACTGTTCTCTAGCAGGGATTTTCCCCCCCTAATTACGTTATCACAGGCTCACTGTCACTGTCACACGTTTTCCAGCCTTAGCCAGTGACTCCATTGGACACAGGGGAAGCTTCCAGAAGCTTCTTACAGAAGCCACCATTGTAGGCCTCCTGCTACCAAAACCTTGCCACGTGAACCCAGTACAGTTCTCCATGCTTGTTTTGTCAGGTTTGTCTCTCTGTATATTTTATTTCTAGCTTTTCCCTCATTTTCTCAGTTCACACTGTCCCCAGCCGAATAACCTCAGTGGGATAAGCAATCATCTCACAACCATTAGTGTGACTGACCACGCCTGGGTCTCATCTCTGCCTCTGTTATCATTTGTCAGTCAGGTTTGCTCATCACTTCTTCCTTTTCTTATTAACCCTTTTTGCACTGAAAAAGGCCCTCGACCAGATACCTTAAGGGAGCATGTCCCATCTTCCATGTACTCGTACACAAATAGTTTCCAGTTGTGCTTTATTTCATGTTGTTACGGAAAGGATTTGAGACCTCAGTGCAGGGAAATTTTAAAAAATCATGTATTTATTACTACGTTTTTCTAGCATTTTGTATGGAACGTTACTGACTCTGTCAAGATACCTGGAAGAATATTTCCAGGTCTTGCTAGCAATGAGGATTTCCTTCCAACTTTCATCTCAACTCAAGTTCAGAAGGTATTTGGCAGTCAATGGTAATTTTCAAAGCGCTCTTCCTGTGATCTCTCTGATTCCCCTGTTAATCAGTAAATGTACTTGAGCTTCTGCTGACATTGTGCTCTTGGGATAAGACTAGACTTGTAAAACAGTGGTGTAGTTTTCCATTTAGAATTTTTGCTCATCCTTAGGAGCTACGTCAGATATCAGTAGAACCTCATGTAACTTACACTTTTGAGCAACTTTTGAAACCACTTGAACGGCCTTTAGTGAGATAGTTTGACATAATTCAAGTTGGACAGTGGGAAATAAGTTCTGCAGAGAGATATTTAGCGGAATTTGGGGACTGAACTGTTGGAGATCAGTGAAGTCAAAACATAACATGAAATGTGGCATCTTCACTTTTGGCCTTTTTCTCAGCTCTTGAGGTTCAGGTATTTCCCCAAAACCTATTGCTCAAGTTTGGTGTCCTCTTCAAAGCTATGTTCCGTGTGGTTATCAGAAATCTCTTCAGTAATTAATTTGTTATCTGTAATCTGGAAGTCTAGTCGTGGATTCAGAGATTTTAAAACATACAAGATTTGCATGTGTCCTTGTGGCAAAGAAAGCTGATGGTATCCCAAGGAGGCATTAGTATTGCCAACTGGTCAAGGTGGATGGTCCTGCCCCTTTATTCGTCACTGGGGAGACCACACCTGAAGGACTGTGTCCAGTTCTGGGCTCCCCAGTACGAGAGACACATGGACATACTGGAGAAGAGAAGGCTCAGGATGATCTCATCAGTGTACAGAAATTCCTGACAAAAGACTCTTCTCAGGGGTGTCCAGTGGCAGTACCAGAGGCAATGGGCACAAACTAAACCACTTCTTTAATGTGAGGGTGACTAAGCACTGGCAAAGGTTGCCCAGAGAGTTTGTAAATCATAGAATCACAGAACCATAGAACGTCTTGAGCTGGAAGGGACCCCCAAGGCTCATGTAGTCCAACTCCTGTCCCTGCACAGGACACCCCACAGGTCACCACGTGTGTCTGAGGACGTTGTCCAGTCTCTTCTTGAACACTGTCAGGTTGGGGCTGTGACACCTCCCTGGGGAGCCTGTTCAGTGTCCAGCACCTCTGGGTGAAGAACCTTTTCCTCATGTCCAACTGACCCTCCCTTGGCACATCTTCTGCCATTCCCTGGGCTCTGTCACTGTCACAGAGAAGAGCTCAGCCCTGCCCCTCCTGCTCCTGCTGAGGAACCTGCAGCCCATGAGCTCTGCCCTCAGTCTGCTCTGCTCCAGCTGAACAAACCCAGGGACTTCAGCCGCTCCTCATACGGCTTCCCCTCCAAACCTTCACCATCTTTGTAGCCTCTTCTGGACACTCTCCAGCAGCATTATCTCCTTTTCTCCTGTGTCCCCAGCCCTGCACACAGTGAATGCTCCAGGTGAGGCCGAGCAGAACGGGATAATCCCCTCCCTCGAAGCAAAGTCTCTGTTGTTTGAGATATTCAAAAGCCATCTGGACTCAGTTCTGGATGGCTGGATCTGGGTGGCCGTGCTTGAGCAGGGGGATTAGACCAGGTACCTCCAGACATCCCTTCCAACCTCAACTGTTCCGTGATTCTGTGAAGACAAAACTACTCCCCTTTGCTAAGCCCTCTATAAATTTTGGGAGGCTCACCTCCCTAAGACTGTGTAGTCTTAGCTTTACTGCAAGAAGCCTAACGTTAATTAGACATTTCATTACAAAGGTGATTCTCAGTGGAAAGCCAAGTAGCATGGTGTCACAATCATTTTATTAAGTTTCTAGCTGACACTAATTTTAAATGGCTTGAATATTCTCACTAATACAAATGAAATCCTAGATTCATAGTAATGAACTTCTCCAGGAGATCATGTCTTCTCTCAACTCTACCTCCCCAAAAACTCAAATGTACACGTACATTATTGTATATGAGTGAGAGTGCGAATATATGTTCTTTTGGCCAGGAATCAAGGACATAAAATTGCTAACTTTTTTCTAGATATGGTACATAAAACATCTTGGTAAAAGCTCACTGTTCAGTGGGCAGATTTATCTATTTATTAATAGCTATACCAAAGCCATTAGAAAATTTAACAGGTTACTTAAATAGGGAAAGGATCAGAAAAAGAATGATGAGTGTGTAGGTGTGTGAAGATGAAATGTGAAGTATGTTAAGTATTTGAATTAGTCATGGTTTGGTGATGTCAGACAGTTTTAAAACATAGATGATGAGCAAGATGTTTCTATTCCTGAGAATCTCCAGTATTTGAAGTATATAGTCCAATTATTTTAACTGTATTTTTCTGAAGCATATTGAAAAAGCAAAAGTAAACATTTTTACTATTGTATGTACTGCACTCGCAGTAGGGATTTTTTCCACCTAAATTATCTGGGAACTTTTAAAATGGTTGACGGTTGTCTCAAATTAAAACAATCCATCAATATTGCAGTATACTAAGCCCCAATCCTTCAAATAAATCGATGCAAATATGTGTTGCGGCAAACATGCAGATCTAGAGAAACTTATTTCCTTCATAATTTCATGCGGGTTCTAAATGTCTAGTCTTGTACAGTTGTGTTATTCTTCAGTTCTCCCTTTTTCATGCATCCTTGTAATGTATTGAAAAAAAAATCTAAAATGTCCTAAAATATATTCAAAAAGTAATCAAATTAAAGTAGTCCTTTTTCGTAATATAATTTTAAATTTTATAGTTGTATTCTTTCTTAGTTTATGTGTTGTTTCCTTGTATGTAGTCCCTTATTGATCTTCGTGAGCAAGAGGTGTACTTTTTTTCTGAAAAATATCAAGACAAAGTGAATAATCGTGTTATAGACAATCCAAGTGTATCATCCTGAACAATGTCTTTCTTAATTATTCTGATATTCAGTTAATTTCATTTAATGAAATTCAAAATGACACATGAAAAAAAAAAATGCTATTGGAGTAAAAGAACAAAGACCTGACCACAAGAACTTCTTTCATTCTAATATCTTAGGCATTTTAGGATCTTAGAAGCAGTGAACTGTTGTTGGTTCATTTAATCAAATGTGCTGCTCTTATAGCATCCTACGGGCCACTTAAATAATTTCAAGATATGAACAGCCAAGCTAAAGCAACCTCCACTCTGATATTAAGTAAGATACTTGCTGTCAAAACAGAAAACTGTCTTCTAAACCATTTGGTGCTGCTAACTGAATATGAATATAGATGGGATAACACTGCTGAAAGACTAAAAAGATCAGCAAAACAAAAAAGAAAAAATAATCTTATTCCTAGGAACAATGAGACTCAAAATATTTACTTTATAATGTAATATAGTTATATATGTATGTGATGGTGCAAGTGAAATCGAGTTAGTTTTCTTCGTGCAGATAGAAACACTGTTTGTTGTGGGTTTTTTTTGTAGATAGTGTGGTCGTTGTTTGGATTTAGTTTGAGAATAATAAGAGGATGGAGTTAATGTTTTTCTTTCCAGTGTTTTTCAGTTGGAAAGAAGAGAATGTAAGAACTTACTGTTCTCTTAGCTGTTGTCTGGGAGCCAAGGTCTTTCTGGACTCTGTCCGCAGGTGTGAGGCAGCAGGGAAGAGACACAGATGGGACAGACCTTGACTGACACACGGACCGATCAATAACAATATTCCACGTCATTAGCGTTGTCATGCTTTGTATTTTATAAAAATTGTGTTTTCTGGCTGGGGAGACCTTTTCTGGTTCTGCTCCCTTCTGGTTGAGTTCTGTTCAGGAGAACAGAACGGAACAGAACAGAACAGGCCTCTCACCATTTTGCATTTTCTGCCTCTTTGGGCCTTTCCCCAGGATCGGCTGCTCTCTCTTCCTGGGCCTGGCTGCTCGGCACAGACAGACTTTGTGAGGAATTGCATTGAGTACCACTTATTTTATATCCTACTTTATATAGTAGTACTAGTAGCAGTATATTAGTATTATTTTGTTATTTTATTTTGTATCAATCCACAAGTTCTTCCTTCGGGTGTGCGGGGGGGTGGGTGAGTGAGCAGCTGTCCTGGTTGCATTTGCTGGCTGGGGTTAAACTGCAACAATAATATTGAAGAGAAGCTGCTAAATTAATGTATACGGTGATTGACGTGATCAATGCTTTCTGACCATCTGCAAAACGAGGGAATATTTATCAAGTTTTAGATCCTTCTACATGACGAGAGGGAGACAGAAGATTAAGTGATACATCGTTTAGAAGCAGAGCGCTTGGTTTATATATAACTAATAATTAATAGATGTATTGTAAGTAAGAAACTTAACAATTATAACTAGCATCATCAATTATTTCTTAGTATAGAGCTATTGTATGTCAACATTTTTGTATGTAATAATTATGTGAATATAAGCAATGCAAGAGCATCCAGTCATTGGAGCACACTATGGAGGATGATACCCAGAGCTCCCCAGCACTGATAAAATAAAAAATGATGCTGAACAGTATAATTGACTCTGCTGTAAAGTTTATTTCTCCGTTTCAACTCATGTGCCGTATTGCATTCCTTTGGAAGTACACTTGACCACCTCATGACACCATTTTTCTTCCAGAACTGCAGTTCAAACTATTCTGAGGTTTGGTTTTGGTTTTGTTTTTTTTCTCTCTGAAATGGATATTCTGATAATAAAGCACATCAGAAGTGGAAAAATGCCGCTATAAGAGGAGCCAGTTTTGACGTTTAAATCATAACTTCTTCTGGATAGTTAACCTGCACTGTTACTTAGCTATAATGTACGTTAGTAAATTCTTAGCAAGAAAAGTTAAACTTGCTCCATTAAATCATGTATTTATATTCGCACAAACATGTATTTCTACAAATTTGATATAAGTAGCTGTTGTCTATTTAGTCCCCATTATTTTGTAAGATAAAGAAAACAGCTGATTTGAGGGCACAAATGAACACTGTGAATTTATCACAATAACATAGTTTGCAAATGTATCTCCTACTACCTTCTAATTTAGTAGCTAAAACTGCTTGAAAGTACTGATTACTTTCATAAAAACTTCTTTTATTGTGTACTCGTTGCTTAATCAAATTAGGAGAAGGTCATGTACTACTCACCTATGTAAATATTCACAGAAACATTTTTGACTTATGAACATGACCACATAAAAACCAAATTATTCCATTTCTGGACTAAAAATGTCCTGCTCCTGAAAGCTATCTGTTTTTTTCCCAATTACGTCATTTGGACTAATACTAGGAAAAAAGTTAAATGCAAATAGTGGAAGATAACCTTTTCCCTTTTATAATTGGTTCAGATACAGACATAGGGTAACAGATGGGGTAAATGAAGAAGATAGACGTAAAAGACAAGCACTTTTTTCCTGCTTTTCCTATTTGCAATATCAAAGAAAATCAGAAACATTTAAGAGGTTGTGCTGCTTGAAAAAACATCTCGTAGGTGTTGACCACAAAGCCCTGGATCAAAAGATGGCACAGACAACAGCCACGGATGCTTTCTGAAGAATGGAAAAGCTTTACAAAAATCATGTTTCAGTTAAAGAAAAACATCTCTGTACTCCCTGGAAGCAGAAACCTTCTGGAGGCTTCGCCTGTTGGCTTCTCAGAACGGAGTAATTTTTATTAAGGCTTTGACTCCACATGTTTTGGACAGGCCTTACTTTACATTTGTTTTCAGCATTACACCTGGTGGATTTTCTACAAATAAATTCTCAAAGATTAGACTTGCTATATTGCAGATCTGTTTTCGAAGACAAACGGCAATCTAGAGATATGTAATTTTATACTATCACAGACTTGCATTTCTATTGAAATAGTTTTATTTTCTTTGAGTATTTGTTTTGACAGTGGAAAAATGTGTTTCAAAAGTGTAACATTGTCAACACTGTTGGTCAAAAGGGCTATCAACACCATTTCTGTTTTCTTTATTTAAAACTCCTAACAAAAGCAGAGCAGGTATGAATTTGCTGAGAGAAACACACAAGTTATTCTATGTCTACTGTGAAAGTCCAATCAGAAGGGAGAAGAAACCAGCAGTATTAAAAACATTTGGCACACAGGGTCTTTTTCATCTTCCTTTTCCATCGAGTTATCACCAAGAGTAATGTAGAAGCACAGGGAATAAATTGATTATCTAAGTCTTATAGTTCCTAACTTGAAGAAGTTAATGTGCTCCATTATCTGTCACCTCAGGAGACTTCAAAAATTCGCTCTTGTGCCCTCCACTCTTTAATAGAGAACTTGTGGAGAAAGTGTCACAGGAAAAGAAATTCAAGCAGGAAATACGATTTACCTTATCAAATATTATAGAAAGGGGGCACAATCTGACTTCCATATACACTTTTTAACCATTGACACATCCTACCCTGGTTTATAGCTCATTTTTGCACACTGAAAGTTATTATTATCAATATATGCAAAGGAATTATGAGGAGGTGATTTCCCTCTGGTGATTTTTAGACAAAAGCCCCTTGATCTCTGTCCTTTGTGACATCTTCTGTGGCTTCTGGGTATGAATGTCTTGTGTTCCCTCTGATTCGGCTACAAGAAAAAGTTCACCCCATCTTTTAGCCTTTGATTCCTAAGGAGGTGCATTCCATTGAGCCAATATATGGTCTCGGCTTTGTTCACGCATTGAATTGCAGTTATACAATCCTTGTACTTTGTTAATAGACTTAATTGGTTAACAAGAGCAGCAGCTGTAAGAGAATTACTTCTCAGATCTATACTAGGAAATATACTGCTGCCTATTAGGAGCATACAGGCTGCTTGAATAAAAGCGGCGCCATGAACCCGTGAACACTTCCTATGAAATGAGGTTATTGATTCATGCCGGTGGATTTTCGCCATGAAGGATTTCCAGGCAGAAGTCACATCGTGAAGCAAAGCCCATGGTCTTCACAGGTGTGTTGGAAAATATTTTGCAGCACCGCTTTCTAATCTCAGTAAAATATCTAAATGTCTTTTTTTTTTTTTTTGTCTTTTTTCCTTTTCGATTTCATCAAGACATTATTAGGAACTCACTAGTTTTACTATTAGAGTTCCTATTAAAATGAATAGTTTTATTTGTGCTTAGGTATCTAAATTGGTTTTAGTGCATACACTATAGTAGAAATTAACCTAAAATCTGATCAGGCAATTAACTCTATCTCCCTAGTCCTTGACAGAGGAACTCCACAAATGTATGGAAGTTTTACTGGCATTGGTTAGCGCAATTGTTTTAAATATTGTGTTACATCTTGTTGATGTAGAATATATATATATATAAAAAAAAAAAAAAACAAACCTAAAATATACTACAGTTTTTGTGAGAAACAGGGTGACAATTGAACTAAGAAACAACATTGATGTGTATTAGGAAAAAAAATCAAATTCGTGAAAAAATGCAAGCATGGAAAACACAAAATGTCTTTCATTCCATGAAATGAAGAACCGTATTTTTCATCATGAAGAATTATTGTACCGCTTTTAACAGACACTATGTTATACACTTGTCATTGACCCGTGACAACAATGCCAGTAACCACTGGGTACCTGTCTCTGAGTTAATCTGATCTTCTGCAAAAATAAAAATACTTCTCTTTTTGTTCCCTTTGTGGTGTTTTTCTTTGGTTGGTTGGTTTTGGGGGTTTTTGTTTGTTTGTTTTTGTTTTAAGGCCAGTAGAACTGTTTGTAATAGGACATGGTATCTGCTTCTAATCATATTACCATTTATTGTCAATAAGACTTGTCTTGCAAATCTAACCAGAGATTTCTGCGAATCTCTTTGACTGCTCCTGCAGACTCATAATAGCCAGGTCAGAATGTACTAACTCTGTGTCGTTGTTAGACACCCCATTAATTACGTTTTAAATTTTGTTTTGATAGAAAAAAGAGAGACCTACTTTCAAAATTTAAATCCATGTTTTTCTTCTTTTATGTCTACCATATAATCATATAGATGGTAAACTACGATGAAGAGTTAGATGCTGCTGATCCAATGTAACTTTTGCTG
The DNA here is from genome assembly GCF_036013475.1 of Columba livia. NCBI lineage: Eukaryota > Metazoa > Chordata > Aves > Columbiformes > Columbidae > Columba > Columba livia. The sequence goes on from NC_088609.1 coordinate 32,696,595, forward strand.
TGTATTTTTCTTCATGAACATAAGCATAGTAAATTATCTTGTAAGGGATACAATAAAATAAACCCAATTCTCTTTGCATTGTCAAGCAGGTGGAAGTAAATCCCTTCGCAAACTGTGTAAAAAATGGTGTTCACATTGGGGCATATGGAGTGTGAAACGAACATTTAAAAGACAAAAAAAAGCAAAACATAAAACGCCATGGTATGTAACTTTTTTATCTCATTAGTAGCAATACATTCTGGTAAATCTTTATGAATGCTGGAACGGTGGTGCAAAATCCAATTTTGTTGGCATGGAAATTACTGAAGTATAATAGATAGAGGACAGCATAACTTGAGGGAATTATGTTTTAGAAGTAATTTCATTGCTTTACTATAATTTTGGTTTACATAAATATATATATATGTATATATATATATATACACATATATATATGTGTATATATATATATATATAAAATCCCCTCACACCTCAGAAGAAAGAGAACTTGCTGCAGGAAATACTGGAAGATAATATTTCAGAAATAAGATGTGTTCCCTGGGTCTAAACAAGAGAGAAATTGAAGTTTGTGTTCTGTGGATCACAGAATCCCAGAATCCCAGGCTGGTTGGGTTTCAGGACCTCTGTAGATCCCCAGTGCAGCCCCCCTGCTCACGCAGGGTCACAGAGCAGATCACACAGGTGGGTCCAGGCGGGTTTGAATGTCTCAGAGAAGGAGACTCCACACCCGCTCTGGGCAGCCTGGGCCAGGCTCTGGCACCTCCCAGCAAACAAGTTTCTCCTCATGTTCAGATGCAGCCTCCTGTGTTTCAGTCTGTGCCCGTTGCCCCTCACCCTGGCGTTGGGCACCACTGAACAGAGTCTGGTCCATCCTCTGACTCCCACCCTGAGCTATTGATCCATTGATCAGATCCCTCTCAGCTTCTCTTCTCCAGCTCAACAGCCCCAGCTCTCTCAGTGCCTCCTCATCACAAAGATGCTCCAGACCCCTCAGCATCTTTGTGTCCCTCCCTGGACTCTCTCCAGTGGTTCCTTGTCCTTCTTCAACTGGGGAGCCTAGAACTGGACCCAGAACTGCAGATGTGGCCTCCCCAGGGCAGAGCAGAAGGGGAGGAACAACCTCCCTGACCTGCTGCTCACACTGTTCCTCATGCACCCCAGGTACCATTGGCCTCTTGGCCACAAGGGCACATTGGTGACTCATGGTCACCCTGTTGTCCATCAGCCTGGGGGAAGAAACCAACCCACCCCGGGCTCCAGGCTCCTTTCAGGCAGTTCAGAGATCAGAAGGTCTCCCCTCAGCTCCTGTTCTCCAGCTGAACCACCCAGGTCCCTCAGCCGCTCCCATCACACTTGTGCTCCAGCCCCTCACCAGCTCCGTTCCCTTCTCTCAACTCGCTCCAGCACCTCAAGATCTTTCTTGGTGCGAGGGGCCCAGAACTGCCCCCAGGATTGGCGGTTTGGCCTCCCCAGTGCCCAGCACAGAGATGGTCACTGCCCTGGGCCTGCTAGCCACGCCAGTGCTGATACCAGCCAGGATACTGGTGGCCTCTTGGCCACCTGGGCATGTGCTGGCTCATGTTCAGTCGCTGTCACCAACACCCCCAGGGCCTTTTCCTGGGGCACTTTCCAGACACTCTTCCCCAGCCTGCAGCGTTCATGGGGTTGTTGTGACCCAAGTGCAGGACCTGGCACTTGGCCTTGGTGAACCTCAGACAATTGGCCTCAGCCCATGAATCCAGCTGGGCCAGACCCCTCTGTATGGCCTTCCCACCCTCCAGCACATCAACACTCCACGCAACTTGGTGTCATCTGCAAACTGACTTAGGGTGCACTTGATCCCCTCATCGAGATCATTGATAATGAGATTAAAGATATTGTTAGGAAAAGCTCCAGAAGCACACCTCTCCTTGTTGTCTTCTCCACCACCTATGTCAAAAATTTATCAGCAATGCTCTACAGGGACCTCTTGGATTGGATGTGCTGAGCTGTGTTCTCTTCCCAGTACGTACCAGCCTGGTTGAACTCCCCAGTGAGGAGCAGGGCCTGTGATTGTGAGGCTGCTTCCAGCTGTCTGTAGAAGGCGTCATTGGCTTGTTCTTGTCAGCAATGACAAGAAGGATGCATAATAAAGACCACTTTTGGTACCATAATCCTGGTTCTGGGGCGCTTCAATATTAGGCAACTCCAAAGGTTTGGATTCTGCTCTTCCTGGAGTTCAAAGTCATCAACCAGCTGAGGGCTGGGGTTGCCCCGTGGTACATGGACCCTCTTTGCACCACATTATCAGTTCCAATTCAACAGAATAAGTCTGAATGCTCTCAGGACCACTTTAGCTGACTCTTGAAAATGTTCAGGACTGTATCTAGAGTATCCCGCTTTTCTGGAAAATTGTGCTATATTTTTTCAGGTCTTTGATGTTCCCAGATTTGGGGACCTAAACCTCTGGATTTTGCACAGAACAAGTAGAGCACTACTTCGACACTGGCCAACGCAAAAAATGGAGAGAGAAATATTATAGTTCATACACCTCCGAGTTTTGTTTCCTGTTTTCAAAAAGGACCATTTGGCTAAGAAGAAAAGAGAAAATTGAGAAATTGCTGTTTATGTCCGTGACTGTTTTAACAACTTGGTGATTTCACAAGTGCTGCATGTTTATGCCAGGCAGGCGGGCTGTGCTGTCAAGACAGAGTTTCATATTTCCAAAACTGTGGGTGTATTCTTCAATGTGTCTTTTGGCCTAAGTACACAGCAACTGTGTCGCTATGAGATACGCGATAGTTCATCAGTGTGGATTTCACTTCTGCCATCTATCAGGTTTGCAACAATGGCAAGATGATACTTTATCGCGATGCTCTTTTTCTTTTATTCCTTTTGGCAACGCACAGTGTCAACTTGCACTGAATTACTAGATCAATAAATTGTATTAATAAGACATGATATAGTAAAGCAGTCAATCACTTATCAGGCTGGAGGGAGCTCAATAGCAGAAGATTGCTTGCAGTTCTGAAATCATGTACATCTCACTCAGAGAAGATCTCTCTCCTCCTATTTTATAGCCAGACACAGATGCGCATCCCAAGCAGGAAAAGGCATAACAAACTTAACAAACAACTTAGGTCATTGCAGCTGTTTTCATCAAGTTCAAAGGAGCTTAAAAGTCAATTTTGTAGCTAGTTGCTACAAAATGTTAACGTCCAGTTCTGTTGCTTGGGTCTGAAATGATGGCAGTCATTAGTGTAATAATGTGGCATCATACCTCATCGCATCGAAGGCAAATCAGTTGTTCTCTAAAAGGCAAAAATTGTTTGTAGAATTTAATAAAATTTCTCTTTGCTTTATGTCTCAATATAACACAAGGTATATCAGTACTAAGCTATCTGATTTCAGCTGTGCCCACTTCCTATCGTCCTTCTCCGAAATCAAGGTAAAAACACAACTGAAAATTATATTAAGTTGATGTAGTGACATATAAAAAGCGAGTTATTTCAGAGGATGTGTAATATGTACTGTCATCTACCTTTCCTTCACCTTACTATTCCTCTTGTCAAATGATCAATGAACATAACTTCCCCAGCTCCTTAAAAATTATGAACCTCAGGAACTTTCAAATCGCCATCCAGAAATAAAACAAAACAAAACAAAACAAAACAAAACAACCAACCAAAAACTTCTGCCTTACACTGTTTCTGCCCCAAGATAAATTGGAAGACCTTGCTCTGCTATTTGGTGTATAGTTTATGGGAGTGACCTCAATACTTTTCCATAACTACGTGTCCTAGAATTGCTTGGAAGACCCTGGGCTTTTTTTCTGGTCCCGGAAATGGATTCAAGGGCTTTCTGCAAAATCTAAGACTCGAATGGAGCACACCGACTGCAAAATATTCCTGTACTTTGTGCCCCTGTTTAAACTAAAAATAGGAATAAGGAAACGTAAAACCTGTCTGTCACAGCTGCGCTCAGCAAATTTTGATAGACTGAGCCCAAAATAGGGTTAATAGCCAGGAAGTCTAACCTAAAATTGTGCATATGTATTTGAATCATTATTTCCATCTGCCAAGATTTTCACACCCATCTGGTAAGGTGTCTCTCCGTTGAAAGTAATTTCACAATGCTGAGTATTTCCTGTGACATTTCCATGCATATTTGGATAAATTTTAAATGCAAATACTGATTTCCCTGTGCTACAAAGTGTTTGTAGTTTACAGAGCTTGTAAACAATGTCTTAACTACACTGTATGCGTTCTAAACTCACTTTATATTGAGTGATTATTTAGTGTGAGATATCTGTGATCTGCCATAAACTGAGGAAGAAACGTTCTTGTCCTGGACTTAGTCCCCAGGGAATGCTTTTGACCTTGCTTGTTTGCAGAAGGTTTGTAGTGAGATGCAAATGCATGGAAATCGTTAACGTTATGTTGCACAACATCAGGCAGCGAAATGTTCTTGTGCACATTGTAACACACTAAAAAAAAACATAACACAGGCTATGATTTGCATTCTTTAGCCTTAAATTCAGAATTTACTGCCTTCTGTCTGGGAAATACAGCTCCAGCTACTGTATACAGGAGAAACATGCCAGTGGAAATTAATGAGACGCCGTTTAATAAAATAATGAACCTCAAGCCAGAAAGTTGTGATACGCTTGAATAACTGTAGGAATGTTTTCCATTCACAAATTCTGTTTGATGGAAAGAGGAGAATACCCGGTGACTTACTGGAGAAACAGGAGCTGTGTCCTGCTGTAAGTAATTCCGCGTGCTGTGGTATATTCCTGCTTCATGTGCCTCTCCAGTCACGACGTGATTGGTTTCTTTGGTAACTGGGCATCAGGGCTGTCATTTGCCTGAGGTTTATTCCTTATTTAAAATACTAAAGGGGGGAATCAAGAGAGAATTCTAGAAACTGGACTGAATACATTAATATAACGGAGCCACAGGTGGTGTGTCAGATTCATTCCTGCTACATGGCCACAGAACAGCTTTGCATAAGCAGTTTAATTGTCTAACGCATTATTACGATTATTGCTTCACCGAATACATTTTAAGGGGTGGGAAGCATGACTTGTTAATTAGATTCAGAGCCCACTGAAGCTCCTTTAAAGCTTATTGCAAGAAAAGAAAATCAGCCACATCCCTGCCAACTTCCCGATAGGTATAAACATGAAGTCATCAGTGTTGGATGAGCTTGTTCTACATTGTGGTCCCTTACAATTAGGTGCTAAAGGACACACCCTCTTTCCCCAAAAATAAACCCTACTCTGAAAATAAACTCTAGCATGATTTTCCAGCATTGTTGAGGATGCTTGAAATATAAGCCCTACTCCAAAAATAAGCCCTAGTTACAGTTAATTTTAAAAGTCCATTTAAATAGCATCCAGGCAGATACACATGTGAAAAAGAAGCACCTTTTGGAGCAAAAATTGTGTAAGACCCTGTCTTATTTTTGGGGAACAGGGTAGATGGAGGAGTTTTTGATTCTGGCAGATTAAATTTGCTTACTCCTGGTGTGGGTTACAGGTGTCTGCAAAATGCCAGGAAACCACACTCTGTGTCTTGTTTGTGACTCTATTGAGATTTCATTGTGACTCTGAAATGCTGATATTCCTTTTTGTTCTGGAAAAACTTGGGTTTCTGTCCACAATCACTGCAATGGCACTGCAAAACTCTCGATTCTCATGGATGATGCTGACTTTCTAATATATCTATAATTGAACATACAGTCTTATATTTCTATAGAGCTTTGTCCAGAATTTACTAAGCAAAAGGAAAAGTATCATACTCACAACAGGACAGGTTCTTAATGCATTTAAAAAAGCTACATTACAATTCGATAGAATGTTTTTGATTTCATAGCTCAAATACTTCAGGATTATTATAGATATTTTTATTTTCCTGGTACGGAGAATCATAGTGAAAATCATTCATTAAACTTTTGGAGGACCTTCAGATAAAAGCAGCAAACCCAGAGTTGTTAAAAAAGCTCATCTTATCAGTTAAAGGGATGCAATCCCTTTGTGGGATTGATTCCTTTGTGGCAAGTGACAAAATCCCCACTGATTTCAAGGGAGACGTGGTTCAGATGAGCTCATGTTTGGGTTATTGAGCTCTTTGAAAATTAGTCTAATGGAATGGCCGTGGTTGCTGCTGAGAGCTGAGCACTTTCTGAAGGCTAAATGAGCATCTGATTTCTTTTGAAAACCCGTCTTCCCATCAGGAGTGCTCGTCACTTGAAAATCTGGGCATGACTGAACTATTGATTTTGTATAAATACCACATGGACAATCTTTGGCTGTTACTGTCAATAAAGCACCACTGAAGTTAAGGCTTTTAAAATATGCAGAAAGTGGAAAGAAATTAAGAGTATATAATCTGGTTTTCCTTTTAGCTTCTCTTTACACAGTGTTCTAGGTCGGAGCAAAATAAGAGCTCAGGTCTTTGCTCTTTAGGAAGCTGCTTAAACTGAACGGGAGCTTTGTCTGGAGCAGAACACCAGGACTGGGAACTGAACTCAGAGTGTCTGTGAGTGTTATTTCCTTTTGTGAGGCAAACCTGTGTTAGGAAGACTCTCGCTTTGCATGCCTGATCGCTGTAACATGATGTCCAGTCATTAACTGTTTATTATGAAGCTATAATAAGCATTGCAATGAGACTCTAGAGTGCACTGTCAGCAAGTTTGCTGATGACACCAAACTGGGAGGAGTGGCTGACAGTGGAAGCTGTGCTGCCATCCAGAGACCTGGACAGGCTGGAGAGCTGGGCGGGGAAAAATTTAATGAAATATAACAAGGGCAAGTGTAGAGTCATGAATCTGGGCAGGAACAACCCCAGGTTCCAGTATAAGTTGGGGAATGACCTATTAGAGAGCAGTGTAGGGGAAAGGGACCTGGGGGTCCTGGGGACAGCAGGATGACCATGAGCCAGCACTGGGCCCTTGTGGCCAGGAAGCCAATGGTACCTGGGGTGGATTAGAAGGGGGTGGTCAGTAGGTCAGAGAGGTTCTCCTGCCCCTCTGCTCTGCCCTGGGGAGACCACACCTGGAATATTGTGTCCAGTTGTGGCCCCTCAGTTCCAGTAGGACAGGGAACTGCTGGAGAGAGTCCAGCGCAGCCACCAAGATGCTGAAGGGAGTGGAGCATCTCCCGTGTGAGGAAAGGCTGAGGGAGCTGGGGCTCTGGAGCTGGACAAGAGGAGACTGAGGGGGGACTCATTCATGGGGATCAATATGGAAAGGGGGAGTGTCAGAAGGATGGAGCCATGTACTGCTCAGTGACAGCCGATGCTAAGACAAGGGGTAATGGATACAAAGTGGAACACAGGAGGTTCCACTTAAATATGAGAAGAAACTTCTTCATGGTGAGGGTGGCAGAGCCTGGCCCAGGCTGCCCAGGGAGGTTGTGGAGTCTCCTTCTGTGCAGACATTCCAACCCACCTGGACACCTTCCTGTGTAACCTCATCTGGGTGTTCCTGCTCCATGGGGGGATCGCACTGGATGAGCTTTCCAGGTCCCTTCCAACCCCTGACATCCTGGGATTCTGTGATCCCTGGTGATTTATGGTGATTTTGATTCAGCTGTGCTCTCATTGTGTTGCAAAAGTTTTACACAGCCGGTTACTACCGCAGAAGGAAACTGTAGGAAGCCTGGCTAGATCTGTGCAGTTGAAACCTTTGTTAAGGCTTCATTCTTTCTGAAAACCTGTTTTACCTTTCCTTATATCAGTATATAAAACACTCCAGCTCAATGCATCAGGTTTTTCAAATATAGGACTCTCTAATACAGTTGTACTGCCAATTAATACTTTGCCTCATGTGTGAATATAAGTGTGACAGAAAAGAAAAACAACACACGGAAGACCAATCTAGGATAAAATTAAATATTTAAGTAGGTATTTATAATTTTTAAAAGTGGATTATTTTGCTGACTTCTGCTTTTGAAAGCATGAAGTCAGAATAAACGTGTTGGTTAACCAGAGTGCTGCTAATTTAGAATAAAATGACTGAGCACAATTGTGCTCTTTGAGGCTGCATCTTCCCAGAAGAAATATGTCACAGGGGAGAATAACTTTTTTCCTTTCACCTACCAAACATCCCTGAGAGGAAGCTGGGCCAACAAAAAAAACAGAAAAAAATATAGAAATTCTTCTGAGTACAAAGGAGAGGCAAGGAGGATTCTGACTCATATTTTCTGCTCCAAAGACTCTTGATATTTTACATTAATCTAATTAGTTTTTGAGGAAAAAAGCAATCCCATACTCAGCAGCAAGAAACAAGAGTTATCCATGGAACTGTGCAGGCAAGTCATGTGTTCTTTTTCATCAAATGAATTTTTAATGTTGTGGGGGTTTTTGTCCTTGCCCAGCTCAGCAGGATGGATGAAGATCAGCCTCTGCTACAAGAGCAGGGACCCACTGGCCTTGTGGATGGATTTTATTACTTTTGGAGTAGAACTGACCCAGGAAATCGAACTGGGGTGCCCTTTTGCCTGGATTAGAAGTCTTATCACGAATGCAGTAAATAAAAAGACACAACTGCATATTATAGAGAGACGGAGCACCGGTCCCAGAAACAACATCTTAGTGCTGCAGGAGATATGTAAAAGTCACAGAATCACAGAATGTTAAGAATTGGAAGGGACCTTGAAAGGTCATTTAGTCCAATCCTCTTGCCAGAGCATTAAACTCCATCCTTTGTCAATATGGGGAAAAAGTTAATACTGATTTATGGTTTTGAGGTGATAAATTCTCTTTACAGGTGTTTGCCATCCACTGCATATCCGATTTCTCCTCAAGAGACACTGTGGAGTGAAAAGGGCCCGTGGGTCAGGGTAAGTATTACAGCATCCCCAAGGAAAGCCCAAGTTTTTTTCTCTCTCTCCATAATTTTCAGTCAATATGGCACTTACGCCTCTTGTTCACTTGTAGTGGCTCCAGAAGTTCTTCCTCCAGACTCCTCAACAGTGGTACCAAGAGAAGATGAGCCAGGAAAGGAGGAAACTGAGACTTTCCACCAACCTGGTGCTTTTGATTGCCCAGCTCCGGTCATGCTGCTCATCACGAGGGCCTGAGACATTATTTGGAGGCAGTTTGGACATTACATTTCGCATTCAGGGACCGGCACTTAGGTGCTCCAATAGCTGTTTTCACAATGCTAGGCACTTAAGCCTTTAATTGTTGCCAATTTATACTAAATATATGGGAAGGAGAGGGCCAAGAGTAGTGACTACAGCATTAAAGCTTGGGAAGACTTCACTGCAACAAAAAGCATCAGCGGCAGAGCTCTCAGAGAAATAGATACAATATAGAAAAAATTGGAAATACTTTCATTAGTATGGTGTGGAGATTTTGAGGAAAAGAGGATGCATCAACAGTCCAAAAAATACAGAAAAAAAAACAGCGCAGAGTTGCACACGAGGCAAATTGATCAAGGAAGGTGGAAGAGGTGGCTCTACCAAATGTGCTGAGAAATCTTTCTTATTAAATTGGATTTGGAGTGAGTCCCAGGTACAAAACAGTGTTAGCCAGAGTGCTCCAGATGGACGTGATCCTGAGCCAACAGCCAACTACATCAACGCTTTTCAGTGACTTCAGTGCTGCAGAACGAAATGGCAGCAAAATGTCCAACGTCCGATTCCTTTTATTACTATTGATGCCATAAATGACACTTTCCCTGGACTCTCAACACCTGGTAATTAGTATTCACCCCCCTCAGGACTGTTTCCACCTGTCAAATTGTGAGTCTCATTGATTAATTCAATGCGTTAGCAATAAAGTAATCTCTGCTACCTGATTTAATCCATCCTCTTTCTGTAGCTGCTGCCTCATTCAGAAAAATTGAATCAGCATGGAAATAGCTAAAGTTTTTAATCACAGTTAAAATTAAAATACTAATTCCTGGTACTAGAACCAGCTACAGTATATATTATTTTAATATAAATTCCTCATTATGACAGAAAAAATATTACCAGGGGACAAATCCAAAATGAATAAAAGCTTGATATGCAAACACGGAAGAAATATGCTCTGTATTAATGTGTGTTGCTGCAAAGGCTCCTGGATTTTCCACAACTCTTTCAAAGACAGAAAATTTTCTGAAAAATCCCAATGTCGTTTCACTTATTATGATCCCAGGAGGCATAGCTTGCAGGTAATTATTTTTGATAACCTTTTGTTTCCCACCCTACAGCACTTTTGTGTATATGTTGAGTATATTTAACACTTCGCTATTCAACAGCAATTTATCTTTCCTATAATTAGTAGTTAAATAAGTGAAAAATACTAGACAGTTTTTAACAGGAACGTTTAAAAATACACACAAGCCGCTGTGTTATTCTCAATCCCTATTGGAAAAAATACATACACAGAAGTAAAACATATTCTGGACAAGTCAGACCAAACCCTGACCGACAACTTTTTTGTCTCTTCAAGCAGATACAATTTTGAAATTACTGGCGTACGAAGCTTTCATCCACCTTGGAAAAAAAATTGATGTGGACCAAAAATGCTGACAAACCCCTTTAAATGGTGTTGCCATCAGATGGTGATATAATTAAGTCCCAGAATAAGGTATCACATGTTAGTGCTACAACCCGTCAGTAATCTTGCAATGATTTATGATCTGCAACTCAGAAGAGACCACCAGCAGGACAAACAGAATTGTGAGGAGGAAACATTTTCCACTGAAATTTAAAGGGAAATGTTATTAGATTTTCGAGATCTTTCCAAAGGTATCTAGGAACCTACAGGTACAAATAGGTGTCTGCTATAATTCTAAGAGACTGTAGGCAACCCGGTATCAAGCCTCAAGTATCTATGAATATAAAAAAACTTGAAAGTGATGCAGTAAACAACACAGAATTCAAAAGGTTTTGTTTTAATAGACATGAGTGCTGGTAACACCATTTCCACACAAATCATAAGCTGTTAAATACAGTTGAAAAGTGTCCACTTAGCTAAAACAGGTTCTCAGCACTATGTAGTATAGTCTACTAGTAGGCAGAAAACATGATTTACCATATCTCAGAAAAAGACAGCAGTAATAATGAATAACTAAAATCAAGGGGGCTCTTCAGAAAGATAACAATATTGTTTAAATACCTTCTTATATTACATTATTTGGAAGAAAATATACTATAAAATAATGTAAAAATCACTTCAGGCAACCTTTAAAATGCTGGTTTTTTCTCCCCCACCTTCCTACTACAGTTTCTCTTCTCCTACTAAATTGTGAAACATATTGTCATCTACCTATTTAAGTCTCATTGCACGTTTCTAAATTATGTGTGTTTACACAGTATGTTTATCTATACATATATATATATATATATATATGGAGCTGTGCCTTGTTTTCAGAAAACCTGTGGTGTCCTGATATGCTATTTAAATGAAAGTGAGAAGGAAAAAAAAATCATTTAAAAGTATATGATTATGTAATTATATCACTGAACATAATACAAGGAGCAAATAGTGATGTAGGTTCCAGTGATGGCTTCTACTTTGTCTGATGGTATTTGTACAATGAAAAAAGGCATTTCACAACAAATAAGTTTTTTTTTTTAATAGAAAAATGAAATTATCTCTTCTCTGTGCTCATTACAAAGTGCAACGTAAATATACTTTGGATAAGCCACAGAACATAATTTATTATTTTAGAACAGAAAGATCTGCAGTTCCAGGGACATCTTGATATGGATCCTGATAAAACAGATTAAAATTTCCTCCAGATTTCTACTTCTTTTGTTTAGCTCAGTTATAAATAGTAACCTCATCTCAATTTGAGTTTTTTTTAGCAAAACAGATCAGCTATGATTCTGGTGACATAATTCCTTCATGTGCCACTTCTGACAGAACTTTCACCTAATGGCCAACCTAGGTCAGATGTCCTTTTTAATACCAAATTACACCACAGTGAGTTAGTAGTTTCTTTATCCAGTATATTTTCACAGTGAATCTGTTATTTCTGTCAATAAACAAAATCAAGGGATGCACAACGATTTAATTGATCCAGTTCCAAGATCAGCACTGCCGTTCATTGCGTGGCTTCTCTTTTACCTTTTAAATTTTCTCGCTCTATATTACAATAATTCCAGTAGCCCATTCACACTGCTGATGCAACCGCACTCACTTTTCCCATTACTTGAAAATGAGTAAAGCGGAGGCAGGTGGAGATAATATCTTGTTTTTAATAAGTTTTACATTACCTTTCCTCTTTTGCCTCTTAATGTTGCCACACAAAACTCTGTGAGCAGTGAAAATGTTCCCTTTCAGCTCTGTAATGCGGGAGTAGGAATTTCAGAGTCATTACACTGCAATTACATTTCTTTGACCAAAAAGTAATTATATTACTGGGAATAAATAAAGTGTAACTATAATGTAACCTGGAATATGAAATGTAAAATAATAAAGGCATCTCTCATATAAATAACATTCCAATTCCATGAATTGGACTTGCCAAAAAAACCCCAACCCTTCCCTGACATAACTACACTGTAAAACTACCATGTAATTAAAATGAATGTACTAAATTAGTTTTAATGGCATTACACTTCAACGAGTGTAATGAAGAATCTCATTCTCACAGGGTCATGAACTCCCAGGATGAGGAGCGGCCTCCGTCCCGGCCTGTTGTGGCCTGTGGGGGAAAGCGTTTTACACTTGAGTAAAATCATTAATCCTGATTATTCACTGACAGGGCTGTAAAAACAGAACATTTGATTAACATGGCAGTTGTACAGGCGTGAGCATTTTATGGCGTGTCACTTTTACACTCGTCCCCTCGAGTCGTAAACTATTTCTCAGATCAAATTATTTGCACCAATCTGGGCCTTTCAAATGCTCTTTGTTAAGAGTTATATGCATAACTTATTAATTTTCTTAATATAGTTGTTAAAATATTCATTGTTTTAGAAAAAGTGGGTTCTGGTTTGCCTTTAGTCAGGAATTACAATTGCGTATTGGAATGTAGCAGACAAAAAGAATATACATTCTAGACATTAAGCTGGGAAATAACTTGGGATGAGTAGAACCAAAGAGGTGAACATATCTTTAACAGGAACAGCAGATTATACACCTGTTGACATTTTCATCGTTCATAGAACAGTGATTTTCACTCTGATGTTCAAGGTACATAAATTTAATTTTCACAAGGATTTATACACGTATCTGTGTATAAACTTTTATTCCGTAAAACTTTAACAGAACAATTGCACTCTTTAGCAAACTACACAAACTTCATGCAAACTATTAATGCAGGTGTATAACATTTGGTCTCAGATTTCTGACTGGTGTGACCTAAAACAATGAGCCAGTTAGCGTGCCTGATTTTCAGAGCCACAGCATGTGATTTTGATCAAGTTGTGTCATTGTTTACTGCAGGGCAACAATAAATCATGCTTGATAGCAGGTGAAAAATTTTAGAGGTAACAGATGACGGGTTGTGATGACTTTTCTGTAAAATAATAATTTGTAAATTCATCACTATCAGCCCAGGATTTGTGTTTGATATCTTTAGGAAAAATCTGCCGACAGATTATCCACAGGAATGTCTGGTTGCTTCAAGTGATATTTTGTAGGGCTGAACTAAGCTTGCTAAGAATTAGTTTGTTGAGACAAGACTCATGCTCATCTCAGTGCTTGACCAACAGTTCCTGATGCCTTTTAGGGAACACTGGAAATTCCTCCTCCTTCACTTGCTGAAGAGGAAAGAAGAATTCAGGAAAGCACTTTAGGCTCTAAAGCCCAAGTGAGCAAGAAACACCTTCACTGACTGTAGTCGAGAAGATTCCCTGCTTGACATGTTATTTTCCTGTTGCAAGAATTATGTGTCTTTGCTGGGAGAGAGTTGTTTGAAGGATGCCCCAGGATTTGGGGGCGTTCCAGAACAGGGATCTGAAAATCCAATGAGGTGATATCCCTCGTGATTTGGTTCTTTGCTTGGCTCCAGGTTTTGATCCAGCTCCTGAGAGTATGGTGGTTCCTGCAGGAGAATGAGAGTCGTATAGAGAAGATAATGCTGCTGACGGGCTGGTGCACAGAAGTTTAAAAAAAAAAAAACAAGTAGAAATTGAGAAACTGTCCTGTGCACTTGTTCTGTATTAATTTCTATAAACAGGCAGAAACATTGACTTTAATGAATACAGGAGTATCTGAATAATGCTGTGCTCTTTCTAATTGTGCATTAAACCTGGAGTCACTTCACTGAATTAATTTTTGTTGGTGTAACTAAAATTAAAAATTGATGCAAAAGGTCCCTTTCTGTCGTCTTCCTAAAAAAGTATAAAAACCTCTCAATACAGGAGATGCTGAATCCAGTTGCTAAAACTTTTAACTTAACGCTTCAGTTGCTAAGAGCTGGCAATCAAAATCCCTTTCTCTTGGTAAAGGGTTATTGCTCCATCTTTATGCTGTGCAAAGGTGGTGCTTCCACAGGAGTTCAACAGACAAAACAATGGACTTGGAGTAAGAACTGTAAGGCTGCTCCCAGTTCTGCCATTGATATTGTAGCTTGTATGAAATCCTTATCTCTTTTTGCCTCAGGACTGCAACCGTGTCCTCGTTTCGTTCTCTGTGCAACTTGATGTTAACGTTCCCTGCTGCAAATTATAAGAACAGCTTGAACTGTCAAACATTTGCTTATTTAAAAGCTGCACTTCTAAGAGCTCTGAGGGTTTTACCAGCTTTGAAATTGAAATGTATTTCTCTCTATGTATATTTATACGTAAAAAACGTTGTATTATGTTTAATACTATTAATTTCCTCCAGTATCTATTGGCCTCCATTTAAAGATTCTGGACTAATTTGATACCAATGTAGATGTCAGAAATCTAGTGTTTCTTTAAGGTTTCCACAGTGCTGATTAACTTCACAACTTTGCTCCAGGGTGAGCTGATCTCCAGCTCTCCAGCAGAGGAGTAAAATGTCATTGTCACCATCACATCATTGTCATCGTCACAGAGCGCTGTGAAATGGGGACGTTCTCCTCAACACGTGAAGTAGTCGTGATTTCAGTGGGTGTCTCAGCACATTTTGCTGCGTTTTGTTGCCTTTTCTAGCAACTTAATTGAAAGATAAGAAGAAGAGGGATTTTTTTTTGAGGTTTGAACTAAGAACAGATGTGTTTGTATCCTTGTTAAAGTAAGTTCTTTCACTGTATTTGACAGAACATGATTCAGACCCAGTTTGGTGGCTATCGTATTACCACAAAACTTGAAATCAGGGGGAGAAGCATAGATAGAATCAGTCAACAATTGTATTCACAGAGGCATAACCAGATAGCAATACAAAAATTTCATATTCCATATGATGTAAATGTAGACATGAATAAAATGCTCTGTAAGGATGAAAAAATTGGAAGCTGGCAATAAGATCAAACTGTCACAGTTACTCTCATAGGGATAATGACACTCCACTGGTTTCCCCTCCTACTACTCCAAATGCTACTTTTCTTTTGTTTGATTCCCACCTCTCTAAACTTTTAGTAGTTGTATCATTAGTACTATAAATAGTACTTCCCGATATTCTCATTTATAGTTTCTTTTGTTTAACTTTTAATCAAAAGGCATTAAAAACCTCTGCAGTTTTTACTATATTAAAAGGGACCAAAATTAATGGATTATTCTGTCATATTTATAATTCTGATTTGCTCATGAATGTGACTGTTGATGTCAATAGATACTCATTTAGGTTGGAACCTGAATTACATAGAAAAGACTTTCCAGGTTAAAAGTGAAGTTATGCTATACAAGATCCATTGTTTAGGGAGAGATTTATTCCAGGTACCTATTCTTCATTCGCTAAATTGAAATTTCTTTCCATAAACAGTTTTAACATAATCCCTGAAGGCAAACGATCTGACTAATGACAACCTGTATCAGCTGCTATAGGGTGCAAATGAATAATGTAGTATACATTTAGCCAATGGCTGGGATTTGTCAGTCAGGCTTTGCAAACACGGCTGTTTCTTTTCATAAGCATTTCTTAGGGAGAAGTAACGTTTTCAATACCTTTTTCTTGATGATGGAATTTCAGTGTGCCTTTCCCAGGACACAGCACGTGTTTGTAAAAGCAGCAGAGAGTTACTCTGAATACAAAACTGCAGATTCCTCCAGTTTGCTGCAACCAGATGTTCCATCCCACCCAGAGGTGTCAGTGGGGGCAGAGGTGACTCATGTCCGTGGGTCCCCTTGGATGGAGAACAGCACACACAACACTTAAGCTCCGTAAACAAGAAAAGCAATACCTTGTATTTTGCAGCTCGGCCCAATTAGCAGATGATTCGGGAGCAGAAAGATTTACGTTACTTAATTTGTGGACAGCTTAACAGCAAAAGGATTTACCCAAAGGGGTTTGGAGGACATGTGGGGCTGTGAGCCTTATGTGATTATGCTGCTCACAGGAGGAGAGGCAGAGAAATAGGGATGTAGGGAAGGAAAAGAGAAGTGAAGAAAGAAGAGAACAGAAAAGAGAGGCAGAAATCAAGTGAGGGATCCCGCTCCTCTCGCGGCTCCCAGCGCGGATGGTGGGACTCACTTCTCGGTGACAACCAATGATAAGACAAGGGGCAATGGGTACAAAGTGGTACACAGGAGGTTCCACTTAAATTTGAGAAGAAACTTCTTCCCGGTGAGGGTGGCAGAGCCTGGCCCAGGCTGCCCAGGGGGGTTGTGGAGTCTCCTTCTCTGCAGACATTCCAACCCGCCTGGACACCTTCCTGTGTAACCTCATCTGGGTGTTCCTGCTCCATGGGGGGATTGCACTGGATGAGCTTTCCAGGTCCCTTCCCATCCCTGACATTCTGGGATTGTGTGATTCTGTGACTCGCAGACCGGGCCCAGGGACGTGCGGCCCCCACTGTCCCCGCCAGGGCTGCCGGGGTTTGTAGTTTGGGAGCACAGTGGCCACAGGTGCTGGTTCGGTTCTTGTGACAGGACTGGAGCGTCCTCAGGATGGCGGGACCTCCAGCACTGTACAGTGATCATTTTACAGCCCTCTGGGTCGCCTGCCTGCGGAATTTTTGGTCTTTCACACAGGTGTTATTGCAAAAGAGAGAAAAGTCTTGGGTAGTGATAGCAAAGGACAGACAAGTCTCGGCCATATTGAAGGGTCTTGGCTTTTCCCTCCATGCCAGGCTGGGCCGATCAGAAGATGGAGCTCCGTGCTCTCTGGCACGTCCCCCTCCTGTGTCACCAGCGGCCTTTGTCTGCGGCTCCTCAGCTTGTGTTGGGTGTAAATCGCAATTCACCTTCTCCTGAGTGTCCCATCTCGTGCCACTGGGCCACAATGTCTGAGGCAAATTCTTTTCAGTCTGACAATGTCCTATCCCCTGCGTCTGGAGGAACTGGTTTTGCCACAGTGTTTGAGACATAATTCTTTCCAGTCTCTGTCTCTAAACCTTAACAGCGTTGATGCTTTTATTCTGAACAAATACATCTGAAGTTTAAATACATTGATGACGATATTTTCTGAACATTGGAAATATTATTACTTTAACTTCTACTGATTTTTTTTCAGGACATTCAGGTCTCACTCAATTTACATGTCATTGCAGACTTATATCAAATGTATGACCATTTTGGTTTTAACTTTTATTTCAGTCCAGTGCCTGATTCCTCTCACAACACCCTATCTTGCTGATATTAACCTGTCTTTGTATGTCTTATGTTAGTTTTTGGAGACACTTTCTGTCAAAAGGGAAAAAGTACTGCTCGAGAATTGTGTAAGCAAATCTATTTTAAAAATTCTCTTCGTTCTGCATCTGTCTTTTATTCTTTGATATTCCTTTTCCTGCCAACACAAACTTAGACATAGGAGGTCATAACCTGAAATCCCCATGAGCACAGATGTGGTCATTGCACAGACCACAGACATCAGGCATTTCCTAATTTCCTCATTCTGTTTCAATAGGGCACTTATCCTAAAGCATCTGGGTGTTAAACTGATTAAAGCTTATCTGCCAAAAAATGTGTTCATGTAGAGTAATAACAATATAAGAAGAGTGGCCTAATAATCTGCTGTCAACAAGTAACCAGGAATCTCCTTAGCAACAAGAGCAAAAATGACTTGGCTGTTCTTGATTTGATTGCTTGAAAATTAGCAAATGAGCAAAATTCCATTTTGTTCCAATAATTTACTTCTGTTTCTTATATTTGATGAAAGATAATGTACACTTCATAGTACAAATTCAATTTAATTCTAAGAAAATATCTAAAAGCTATCAGGTAAGGAAATATGTTGAAGTTGGGGAAAATACTGACTGTTTACCATTATGTGTAATTATGCATTTGGTGTCGCAATGGCTGACATGAACACTTTCAATTTCCAACCTTATAAATTCTCTCATCAAATACGCCTCACTTAGGAATTCCATTTAATGTTGTACTGGGCAGTGTCCACTGGGCTGTTTAAAGAGAAATACATAAAATATATAAATATAAAATAAAAATGCCTAACAAGCTATTTTGAAGACCCTGAAGAACTTTTGTTCTTTATTCTTATGCATTACTAAAGAAAGTATCTCTTATTCTCTGAAAAAAAGGCATTCGCTACAGCTACCCGCTACAGGTTATTGCTCTTTCATTCTGAAATAATTTTACAGCGATCGATCGATCATATATGTTAAAATAAAATTACTACTATAAAAATATTTCTTATTCTCTATTAATAAACAGAGGTCCAGAGCAGCTTATATGAATTTCACCCCTTCTACTTATTTTTAAAATGAGTATGATAAATTTTTAAATACAATTTTTACTTTCATTCTGAGGGATTCATTTCAGAAAATTGCATAAGTGTCTTAGGAGTATACATCACAGTTATTAACTTTGAAGAGACCTAAATTTGCTTTTGTAAATGTCATCTAGATATCAATCTACACAGATAACTGATAAATTTTCTGTCATTGTTCCTGTAACAGTGGTGAACCTTTCAGCAATGATTTAAAGGTATTTGCTTAGTGACTGTGAAGATGGAGAAAATACCATCTGTCTGTGTAAATAAGTTCAGAATTAGGGAGACTTGTAAAAAAAAGGTGTGGCTGGAGTATAGGAATGGTTCATTATGAAACTGTTTGGGAATCCATGTTTGCTACAAGAAATTGTCTTCATTCATATGGTCTTCTTCCTCAGTAGATCTCATAAGCAGAATAGAAAGTTTGGGAGGGCTATGAAGAGTCAGTGAACAAAGACATTTCAATTATCTGTTTATCATCATGGTACTTCATGAATACGTGTTATCATGTAGATTATAAACTTGCTGTAGGAGTACCTGAGCCTTGTTAATCCTTTCTCTTTGACCTCTGTTCTACTAAAGCATGCTCTTTTTCACCTTCATCACCCACATCATGCTACATGTAACACGTATTTGAGATGGTTGCAGCTCATAGCCTGGATAAATGGATTCTTTGATGGATAAAGAGCCGTCTGGAGGGCCGGGCCCGAAGAGTTGTGGTGAACGGAGCCAAATCCAGTTGTTGGCTGGTTACGAGTGGTGTCCCCAGGGCTCAGCACTGGGGTCAGTTCTGTTTAATCTCTTTATCAATGATGTCGATGAGGGGATCAAGGGCACCCTCAGTCAGTTTGCAGATGACACCAGGTTGGGTGGACTGTTGATGTGCTGCAGGCTGGGAAGGCCATACAGAGGGGTCTGGCCCAGATGGATCGATGGGCTGAGGCCAGTTGTCTGAGGTTCACCAAGGCCAAGGGCTGGGTCCTGTTCTTGGGTCAGAGCAACACCATGAATGCTGCAGGCTGGGGAAGAGCGGCTGGAAAGTGCCCCAGGAAAAGGCCCTGGGGGTGTTGGTGCCAGCAGCTGAACATGAGCCAGCGTGTGCCCAGGTGGCCAAGAGGCCACCAGCATCCTGGCTGGTCCCAGCACTGGTGTGGCCAGCAGGCCCAGGGCAGTGACCGTCCCTGTGCTGGGACCTGGGGAGGCCAAACCACCAATCCTGGGGGCAGTTCTGGGCCCCTCACGCCAAGAAAGGCCTTGAGGTGCTGGAGCGGGTTGAGAGAAGGGAACGGAGCTGGTGAGGGGCTGGAGCACAAGTGTGATGGGAGCAGTTGAGGGACCTGGGAGGTTCAGCTGGAGAACAGGAGCTGAGGGGAGACCTTCTGATCTCTGTACTGCCTGAAAGGAGCTTGGAGTGTGAAGGGCGTTGATCTCTTCTCCCAAGGAACAAGTGTCAGGAGCAGAGGAAACGGCCTCAAGTTGAGCCAGCGGAGGCTGAGGTTGGACCTAGGGAACAATTTCTTCCCCAAAGGGCTGTTGGGCATTGGAACAGGCTGCCCAGGGCAGTGCTGGAGTCAGCATCCCTGGAGGGGTTTAAAAGGCATGAATGATTTTGTGATTCTATGATTCTAAGAGGCAAGAAATGGGATCTAAGGATGCTCCATTTACATGATGTGTCCTTCCTTTCATGGCCACTGAAATCGGAAGTTAAAACTTTTGTTGAATGCCCTATTATATCACTGATAGCCTGTAACTTGTGTCAATGACAATTGCTTGAAGGTGCCATAGTTATGAATATATATGGGAAGATAAAAAAAATAGTATATCAGCACTAGAAATATATAATACAGACTTTTATATGTTCATTTTTGTCTTTTAAAGTATCTATTTTAAGCATTTTAGTACATCTCAGTGACAAAGTTTCCCAGTTTTGTTTTTCTTTTATTATACAGTTTTTATTAGTTATTGTACTGTGTCCATAAACTCAACTCCTACACAGAAGGAGACATAGTAAAATGGTCATATTCAGTTGAAATATCACACTGTGGTATAGCCACAACTATAAAGAAAAGAACATCCAAAAAGTTCCAAAGGTCAAGTTGGCAGAAGAGCAATTCAGGAACGGATTTTGTATCAGTGGACCTAAAATAGCAATGAGCATCACAACAATAATTTAATTAAATAAAAGGTTTTAGCAATGATCCCTGTTAACTGTGTAAAGGTACAGATATTGCAGTTATTAATTTCAATGGCATATGATATTATGCTGGTCTCTTCTTAGCTGATTGCTTTCCTAGCTGTGAAACAAAGGAAAATAAACAAGCTCTTCCTGATTGTCCTGTGGACCCTGTTTATTTCTTCATAGAGATCCCTTTTCTGCACAAAGACTCAATTGTTACTTTTCAATTGTATTTCAGAGAGTTTGGGACATTTTTTGGGAATCAGGTAAGACATGTCATGACTCACCCTCCCCAGAAAACTCCAGGAGTGCAAAAGGAGCTGCTCAAGTAACCTGTTTTCCAATGCAGACTAGAATTCAAGGATATGTCTCAGCTTAATATCAATTTCTAAAAAGGCCTTTGATCAGATTTTTTTTTCCATGTTTCTAGGAATTTTTTGTGTTTAGTGTTTCTGGTATTTTACTAGAGAAATCACCAAGCTTCATATGAACCTAGCTGGGTTTCTTGTGTTACACAAATGTTGCCTATTATTTAGTTATTGTTATGTCTTAGTCTGTCCCTTAGTTGCTGCTGGTTTGTTTTCTTCCTTTTTTTTTTTTTTTTTTGGACAATTCTTTCTAATTCTATATTTTAAAATATGTATGTCTCTGGTAGCTTTTTTCAATATAGAAATAATTTTAACTTAAAACTGTTTAAAATACTTTGTATACCTATTCTGATCTGAGGACTGACATTTAATTCTCTTAAGAAGTGTGCACCTCTGTTCATTTTAATCCCCAGATACGTCAATTTCTAAACAGTTTGGTAAGGATCGTTTAAGTTAAAGGATGTATAGTTGCTGAGTGTGAACTATAATACATGTGAATTGTCCTCAGAATTTTTCATTACATTTCACAATATAAAGTTTGCATGCAAGACTTTGAAAATAAACAATATGACATTATGACTTTTGTCCCATTTCTTTTTCTTCTCTCCCCAAAAAGATATAAAGCCAAGTATATACTGCTATTTCCAAGCTGTTAAGAAACAAAGTTATGGCTTAATGTACATGGAAGGTAAAACACTGAATAAAAATGAAAAGGAAGGAAAAGAAAACTAAATAAAAGAAAATTGGAATGGAAGAAATGCTGATCCTGGAGTTGTTAAACAACTTACAGTTCTCTCCAGAAGCTGTAGAAGATTTTCTTCAAGCATGGACATTAATACTTCAGGTCTCTAGATTTACACAACTTCAGATAGTAGTAACTCAAAATAATCCAGACGATGTGTTTCAAAAATGTGATGTTATGGCTAGACTGGCCTTTGGCGAAACTGAAAAATGGACATTAACACAGGATAGGAAAAAGCTAAATGAACTGTCTTATCTGCAGATGCAGTGAAGCATTGAAATGTAATCTGTACATTTCATTTTGAGTAGACAGCCTTATCTCAGCTCTATCCTGTAAATTCGATAGTTGCCTGGCAGATTCTCTGTTCTCCATTGTTTGGCATTACCACGGCAAACCCAGACAAAATATTCTACTGTCGGCTTGCATTAACAAAGAAAAAAAAAGAGAGAGAAAAATTAGAATCTTTATTATGAAATTCATAGCAAAAATTTTCTTTAATTGTTGGAAATCAGTTATTTTTACAAGACTGGTATTAGCCTTCATTTTTCTTCAGTCAGATGAATATGGACCAGATTCACCTTAGAAACTATGAAATGGCAATATGAAATCCAAAATTTTGAAGCTCAATTGAACAGCTATTGAAGCATGACTTTGCTTAAATTCTGTTCCGTTATGTACAAATTAAAGATATTTTATACCTGGTTTGTTTTACATTTTCATTGTTCATATAACTTTGGGTACATTTGGGCTATTATAGGTTTGTGAATGTTTTCATTAAAATGGTGGTGAATGATGAAAAAATATACAAATCGGGTGCAATATAATGGGTCTTTGAAAGTCTGAGAATGACTGAGAGAATGATGAGTTCAGTAAAAAAAAATGCATTTTCTTCCACCTAGTAATCTAAGGCAACAAACTTCTTAATATCTGCAAAGTGGATTTTTTTGTTCATTAAATAACAAATGTACTTTTAGAATTTCTCTCTGTGTATATTATGAGCATTTTAACTTTCTTTGTTATTGTTAAATGCTTTTATGATCAAATGTCATTTTTTCTTCCTGTAGCACTTTTTTTTTTTCACAAATTTGTTCAAGTTTTATTTCATTTCAGTCTTTTTAACATTATGGTTATTTTACCCTCATTTCATTTCATAGATCCTAACACGATGGAAGAAAGAGGTTTGTATATTGCTTCATATGCATTTTGTTCATTTTGAATTGCAAATACAATTTCCCAGCTTCCCACAATATGTGGCTGCTACAGTCATGGGTTTCACGATAGCATTTCATAGATCACATTTGCTCTTGCATGCTGCTTATTTCTTTTCTATATCCATTCATCTCTCATTCAGGAAAAGATGGATCATCTTGAAAATGTATTTTTTTTTTCTTATATCCAGTATGCATCTCACCTCTTTTATATTAAATTATTTATATTTTTACAATATATTTTATTTATTAGTCTATTTAAAGATTTTGCTTGTTAGCCAATGAATTTTAGCCCATGAAAGCAGTGTAGAAATGATGAAGCCTGAAGAGTTGCATTAGTTTATATTTACTTTGTCACTGCGCATCTTACAGAGTAGATCAAAGTTTTAAATTTATGTTCTTGCTGGCAAAATTAGATGTTCTCTGTCCTCAATAGTAGGAGTCCTATTTTCTTCCTCAATAACTCTTCTCAGTTACTTTTGTCTTCTGGTAATCTACCTTATCCCTCTTTCTCCACAGAAATGGTGAAATGCCTGTATCTATAAATATATAGAGCTTAAATTAAAAAAGGTCAAGGTAGTAAAAGTAACTTCAGAAAAAAAAGAAGACTTGCTTCCTTAGTAGAACTTGATCATTACACCAGTTATTTTTCTCTGCTCCTTCTATTGCTTATCGTTATCACTGAGTTAGCCATTTTTTCCACATTTTTAGTGTGTTTTGTATATTTATAAACACCCCCTAAGATCATATAGACTATATGGGTTTTTTCAATGTTTTTTAGAATAGACGTAAAATCGAGACACCCGGGTTTTATAAAGGTAAGGTCATAGAAGCAGCTGAGTAGAAAACAAAATTTAAATTATTGATTTAGTTGGTGAGAAAAGCTTGGAAGATAATGCCTTTCGATTAGTAAACCCAGATAAATGTTAGCAAATAATATGTAAGCAGAATCGTTAGTAGCTTTTCTAGTCTATAAAATGACATAAATTGAGGATATTACTAAGAATAATAAGCATGTTCTCTTAAGGAAATTTATCAGAAGTTTATTTTTTTGCCATCTAACTCATTCTCCAGATAATTTCTTCATACTTGACTTGTAGCAAAATATTATAATTTGCCAATACAGCATGAAAAATCTTCATTTCTATGTACTTGTGAAAAGATTGTTTACAGAAATGTTACGGTGCTACAAGTAGTGAAAGGAACGTTGACCTTTCGTTTGAAATCAGAAAATTAATTTTCCAGAGCTTTGCAGCAAGTTCACAGTATTTTCGGTACACAAATAAGGTGACACTTGATCTGCTCCTGCTTCACCGGTAGAAAATAATTAGATATCAGGATAAGGAAAGCAGTGAACTGTAGGTGTGCTCTTCAAACAAAGAAGGCTGTCATTAGTCCCTTTCCTTTTTATTCTTATACCACATTCAAGTAGTTGTTCTTGGACATAGTTCTTTGTATAAAATGAAGCTGATTATAGGAAATTCAGACTCTTCGGCACTTTAGGGCAGCAGAGATTACAAATCACCACCCTATCTCACTTGATTTTTTTAGGAGACTTTAGTCACATACCTAAATTAAAATAGCTCTATAATATTTGTGAAACATTTATAATCTATGAGAATAGAGCCCCCTGACACTACAGACTTTCAAAAAGCTTTTCAATTGTTGCTTTCTGTTTGTGTAGCTGTTGGAGCGTTTTAAAATACATTGCCTTCTATAGTGTGGAATTTGCAGTTTTCTTCTCTTTCTCAGCACTAAAAAGGTAAAAGAAAGAGAAGTTTTTACATGGGAAGCCTCAACTTTTTTATTCTGTATAGAGCCACCTTAATATTATACCACATAATCACCCAAAGTATTCAACTCTTTAAACCTGAATAATTTTTGTACTGTCTTATCTCATATAAGGTATATTTTCTTATCTCATATAAGGTATATTTTCCCAGGCTAGTCCCTTAGATCATAAGTTTTCACCATGATCTGATCACAGATATAATTTCTTTTAATTACTTTATGCAATTGAGAAACTTTGGGGTGGGGGGAGGGAAAATAGATCTAATCTGAGCTTAAAATTGAACATCTTATATATAAATATAATGTTGACACAGATGTACTAGGAGTAAACCTGTATGTTGGGGTTATCACTTAAATATTTTTTATAGTTACATGTTATTGTCGGTTGTAATCACGTATCCACAATATTTTTTCCCTGAAATTACAGAAAATAAAACCAAGAAGTTATGATAACATTTGCTAATGAATTTTGAATCACTCTTAATACATACACTATATTAGCAACACTATGCTAAAGAGACTGCATGGATTGGTTCTGAGAGGTCTGGAAGCATCTGCCAGCAGTTTTTAGAAACCAAAACCAATTAAAATTGTTTTTTCCAGGTTCTAAATTCTACCTACTCACCAAAATGAGACTTTTTTTCTTTTTAAAATCAGAACTCAAACCCAAATTATTTTTTTCTGTTCATGGGACTTTATCAGTATATGCTCAATTTTGCAAGTTTAATAAATCAGAAAGACCAGGAGCTGGTCATGTTTAAGAAAAGCTCATATAAAGCTCATATAAGAGCTTGAAACCTAAAGGGTAAGAGCCCTTTTCAAGAGTGAGTGGCAAATTCTTTGTGTGTCTTGCAGATGGGTGAAAATAATTTGCTTTCTTAATCTGTGAAATTAATGAAGTTCAAGTAGCGTTTCCAATAAAACATGTTGGAAAGTGACTATTGACTCTCCCCTATCGGGGTGAAACAAAAAATTTCCTGCACTAAATCAGGCACTTTCTCAAGAAAAAACAAAACAAAACAAACCCAAAAAACAACCAAACAAAAAACCCCAAACCAAAAACAAAACAAAAAGAGAATACTACCATCTTCAGTAATAATCTACAGAGAAACTTTTGTCTCTCCATGTGTTCTGCAAACTTTCATGTGAAAGCTGCATTTACAATGCAAAGTTTTTTTAGTCTTTTTAATCAGACTTTCTGTAAGTACCCGTTTGCGTCATCACAACCTATATTGTTTATACACGTTGGGCAAATCTGATAACATTTTCCATCTGCAATTCCACAGACTGCCAACACGTCCACTTGCATGTGATATTTCACACATTTGATTTGCTCTGCTCGTAGATTTTATGAGATCTGTTTTGCCAGTGATGGACTACTGCAGCATTTTTTTTAAATGTAACATAGCTGTGCAAGAGGTTTCCCAGAATATTAACACTCAGTTAATTTCCATTACAATTTTTCTTTTTTTATTTTTAGTAGTAAAATAGAGCTGATATTAATATGACCTGTTCTCAGAAACCAAAACTAAGAGGATAAGTGATATTTTATCACACACTGTTTCAGAAATCTTAACAAGATGTCATTCAGTGAAAAATAAAATTTAAAAAAGCAGATTAATGAATCCTCAAGGTATTGTCTCACAATGTCCTTGATTGTCTTTATCAATGATTAAACATTAGTTTCAAGCCTTGACTGTTTATTACCTCATTGGCTTGAGCCAATGAAATCTGGCCTTAGCCAACATCTGAACGGGAAGCAAGAGAACAATTGCTGAAGTTCAGGATTCATGTGTGAGTCCCACCTAAGCTGCTCTTCCCTACTGTGTTACTCCTCCTGAAGAGAACAGAGAAGTTTTCACTAAATCAATTCCTCCTTTTTTCCATAGGAAGGAGACCCAGGTGCTCGGGTAAAATTTCCATTCTTCAGTGCTCCACACTTTGATCAGGAAACCAGGATTGAGAGACAGCCTTTGAATTTGCCTTTTCTTGTCTAGATAATGATTCACACTAACCAGTTTCCCTCCTGGTTTTCTGCCAGCTCTGGTGAGAACCATGCAATAAATCAGTCGCTAGCAATAAATGAAATTCATCATGTAATTTGGGCAGCCTCACTTTCTGCCTACCAATACATCTCCTGCAGAGCTACTTATGCCATTTCAGACTTCCCAACAGCTTCGCACATGGCGGTTTGGAAGTCACGCCAGATAAATAATTCATTGTTCTCCCTCTGAACCAGCCCATATGTGATAGTGGTCTGAGGTACAGGGCAGAGAATATTCAGCGTTGTCATGATGACGAGATTAAGATCTGATATTTTACAAGCAATCTGTAAGACCATATGGAGCCTTAGACCCCCAAAATGATAAGTAGTTAAGTCACCAGTGAGGTATAAATTTTTCACCTTTTTATCCAGGAAAATAGTGAGTTATAAGAGCTCTTCACCTGTAACTTTGACTTTCAGACATTCTCATCATTTCCTAAGCCATTTCCTAAGTAGTCATGTGACAACGTATATAGCATATTCAGATAGCGTAACGTCTGGTTATGGTTTTTGAGCTTACTTGGCGTAACTAAAGATGATCTGAAAACTTGATAATGCATCTCTCCAAAAAGGACCTGATCAAGTTTTCATGTGTGTGCCACTGTGACAAAACCCCCTCACTCTCAGAAAGTCATTGTGTTTTATTACACTGCCTGTGAATGTTGCCTTTGTTTTAGTAATAGGATTCATTTCTCTGGAGGAAGAGAAACAATTCCTTGGCTCTAAATATATCCATCTGTAACTAGATTCTTTTTAGTGTTGCCTTACAATACAGTATCAAATGGAGAACCACATTCCACATCCAGGACGTGCAAGACTGATTGAACCTCTGGTCACTGCCATGTTGTCATAGATAAGGCCAGTGGGAAATAGCAAGGGTACTGCCATGGTGTTTATCAATTTACCTTTTTTCTTCAAGAATTCCATTTTTTTCACAGATTACTGCAATGCCAATAGATTATAAGTTTGATTTGCTTTTCAAAACCACGTCAAGAAAGTCAACTTAAGGTATGGTCTAGAAGTAAGTATACATTTTTTCGTTATTTTAAATAATTTTTCATCTTTTTTGGTGGTGAAGTATTGTTTAAATTAAATTTGGTATTTTGATTTTGACATACCTCCTGATTCCTGATTCTATTGATTTGGCCTCAGGCTAAATTAATAGCTGATATGGTAAAAAGTGAACCATCCATACTGAGAGCATAGAACTTCTACATATTCTCATATTTCACTTCAGAACAAATGAAGATAAATTGGCATGACTTATTTAGAATACCATAAATTTAATTGTAGTATTAATATACTCCCAAATTTGTCCTCTATTTGCATTGCTTATACAGAATACATCCAATCTCCATTTCTTCTGACTATAATTAAGGATGCTTCAAGATGAAAGTATAAGGTGCCATCAATTTTAACAAGATTATAGGCTTAAAATGGAACGCATTTTTAAGAACAGTAAAAATTCCCAGTTTACTTTCAAGCTTTTTTTTCTTTGTTGTTTGAGATGTATTGGAAAGATTATTATCAAATAAACCAAGTTTTAGTAGAAAGGTTATATTATAGAATAAAAGAAATGTAGAACGGTTCCTAAATATTAATGCCCTGTTCTTTGTATTCCAATCTGATTAAATGTTCTGTAAAAACCACAGAAGCTTGAGTGAAATGATAAATTTGATGAAGTTAAAAGTAATGTATTTGTCATTACTTACTTAAAAATTGCTCAGGAGTGTTGAATGTGCCCATTTACATTGGAAAGTCACAGCAACAGGGGCTGTTCTCAGAAACACAACCGTATGATCAGGCCCAGTCACCATGGGTTTACGAAAGGCAGGTCCTGTTTGACCTACCTGATCTTCTATGACAAGGTGACCAACCCGGTAGATGAGGGAAGGGCTGTGAGTGTTGTGTACTTAGACTTGAGCAAAGCCTTTGACACCGTATCCCACAGCATCTCCTGGAGAAGCTGCAGCTCATGGCCTGGATGGTGTATCTGTGATGGGTAAAGAACTGGCTGAAGGGTCGGGCCCAAAGAGTTGTGGTGAACGGAGCCAAATGCAGTTGTTGGCCGGTCACGAGTGGTGTCCCCAGGGCTCGTACTGGGGCCAGTTCTGTTTAATCTCTTTATCAATGGTCTGGATGAGGGGATCGAGGGCACCGTCAGTAAGTTTGCAGATGACACCAGGTTGGGTGGAGTGTTGATGTGCTGGAGGCTGGGAAGGCCATACAGAGGGGTCTGGCCCAGATGGATCGATGGGCTGAGGCCAATTGTCTGAGGTTCACCAAGGCCAAGGGCTGGGTCCTGCACTTGGGTCACAACAACCCCATGAACGCTGCAGGCTGGGGAAGAGCGGCTGGAAAGTGCCCCAGGAAAAGGCCCTGAGGGTGTTGGTGCCAGCAGCTGAACATGAGCCAGCGTGTGCCCAGGTGGCCAAAAGGCCACCAGCATCCTGGCTGGTCCCAGCACTGGTGTGGCCAGCAGGCCCAGGGCAGTGACCGTCCCTGTGCTGGGCACTGGGGAGGACAAACCACCAATCCTGGGGGCAGTTCTGGGCCCCTCACAGTAAGGAAGGCCTTGAGGTGCTGGAGCGAGTTGAGAGAAGGGAACGGAGCTGGTGAGGGGCTGGAGCACAAGTGTGATGGGAGCGGCTGAGGGACCTGGGGGGTTCAGCTGGAGAACAGGAGCTGAGGGGAGACCTTCTGATCTCTGAACTGCCTGAAAGGAGCTTGGAGCCAGGGGGGTCGGGCTCTGCTCCCCAGGAACAAGCGCCAGGAGCAGAGGAAATGGCCTCAAGTTGCACCAGGGTAGGTTGAGGTTGGATGTGGGGAACAATTTCTTCCCCAAAGGGCTGTGGGGCATTGGAACAGGCTGCCCAGGGCAGTGCTGGAGTCACCAGCCCTGGACAGTTGGACAGATGGAGAGGAGATTCCCAGGGACATGGGGCAGTGACAGGGGTGGGTTATGGGTCTGAAATTATTCCAACTGAAATGATTCTGTGATTCTAATTTCAAACCAAAATAATTTCAATAAAAACAGGAAAACAAAGTCAACGGTTCTTGTATCCAATAAAAGGCATATTGTCTCCCATTCTGTCTTTATTTTGTGTACATATAGTCAACTTCTTGAATGATATGCCCATATTCATTTGCAAGTGACATAAGATTGTGTTTTTATCACTTTCTCCTAATGAATATTCAGCCTCCTCATTATTTGCTTTCGTACCTCTGTGTCTAAAACAAGCTCACTCAGAACAACACTCCATACACAGGGAAATAGTGACATCAGCTCCTGCAAGAAGCAGTTTCAAGAAACCATTGCACAAGGTAATTAAATGGAAATAAAATGTCTTTTGGAATACTGTATGAGTC
This sequence comes from Columba livia, assembly GCF_036013475.1. NCBI lineage: Eukaryota > Metazoa > Chordata > Aves > Columbiformes > Columbidae > Columba > Columba livia. The sequence goes on from NC_088609.1 coordinate 32,727,012, forward strand.
TACATTGACATGGTAAATGAGGAGGGCACGAAGAAGTGTCCCATTCTTACTTTAAGCTTCCACTAAGTCTATGTGACCACTAAACAGTTACATCTGTAAAATTACATCTTTTTGGATTGAATGAGGAGGTGAGGTATTTAAAATCTTTTGACACACAAGTTTAAATAAATTATGTGGTTCTGACAATTGATTTTTGCAGAAGGAAATGTCAGCTTTGAGGATGGGCTGTTAACAAAATTGCATGTGTGTTTTTTATTTCTATAACTACCTTTCAGAGAACAGTAGGAAATTTGTCTTTGAGTCCTAGGTCAATTTAGGTCCCTTCACCTCTCGTATTAGGAAAAAAATAAAAGACTTTATGTAGTGGAAGATGAAAAATGCTTCCTGCCACATAGTGTTTTCCCTATCTCATAAACTCTCTTCCATCAAACGAAAAAAATAAAGATTTAAAAGGCAGTTTATTTTTCTTCCTTTATATTATAATTTCCTTGTCTCACAATCAATAACATGGGAAAAGAGTTAGGGGAAAATAATCTAATAAAATTCAAGGTTTTCTGGTATTTTCTAGGTTCATGAACTGCTGCTACAGATGGCTGGGAGTGGTTTCAGATATTCATTTTAGAATGGCCATCGATGCCTCAAGCAATGTCTTTGGAAGCCACAAGAGCAAAAGGCATCTTGAGCATGAATTTAGCAACGCATGTGTTTGGGAGGTCATGTTGTCGTGTCATTTCTGCAAGCACTGACAAATAATTCATGTATTAATAGCTTTCTTGGGAGGATCTTTATACACATATATAAACTCATAGAAACCTGTTTCGTCCAAAGCTTGGTGAAGTGAAAAATATATGTAAAATCAGCCTCTTCATACTTAAAACTGCGATTAGTTCTGAATGTGTTCCAGTAGCTATTCCTTACATCTTAGTTTCTAACAAAGATAAAAAGCAGAATTACTAAAAAGATCAAATTGATAATTCACTCAGGTAGGTTACACTGCTGGTAATATTTGTTCTTCCTTTCACATAATTCAATAAAGGGAATTAAGAAACAATAATTAAAAGAAAAAAAGTAAACTGAGATGAAATTGCCTGTTGTTCTTGCTTTTACAGTAGGAGGACTGTGCCCCAATTAAACACCTGGAGACAGTGGAAGCCAGAGGGAGAAAGGTACATTTAGGATTTGTGGCTGAGCATGATGTAACACAGCCTCTTTGGTGAAAACCTAAATGACAGAAGTGAATAATGATGACCTGATATTTCTATCACAAACAGCAAATTGCTAATAACTCTGTAAAAAATTGGGGCATTCTTTATGCATTGGAAAATATCTATAGAGAACAGATTTGTATGCGTTTATTTTGCAGTTAACCTATATAGGGAGGTTGGCACGTTGCATGCAATCCATTTGACTGACACAGTGACTGTTCTGTCACTTAAAGTGTATAAATAAACCAGCCCACTCGTTAACTCAAGGATCATGTCCCAGATGTGAAAGGAGACCTTTGTATCAAAACACAAAGGACAAATCATCAGCTGGTGTAAATCACCTTATACTTTCTAGCACCAGCATCAATAACGTTGGCTGACTTTTATCGAATAAATATTCAGGCCATTAATGCCAGCAGACCAGTAAAAAGAGGACTTGGAAAAAAAAAAAAAAACCAGAACTTAACATTCCCCACAAATAGTGGGTAGGAATACTGTTCTAATTTCTTAAACTACTAAAAAATAAGTACAGAATTCTAAAATAAATAGGGTTAGCAGGCACCAGAGGAAGACCTCTCTAGTCCAACCTGTTCCAAACAGAGTCAACTGTAGAAGCTGCACAGGTTGCTCAGGGGCTTGTCCCCCAGAGCTGTGGGAGACTCCAAGGACTGAGATCCCAAACATCAGCTTGGATTAAGAAGGATCTTGTATCCACAAGACATTCCTTCTTCCCAATGGATGATGTAAGCTTCCCTAAATATAACAAACATCACTTGGCTTAGGTAGGCCGCTCAATGGTTGCTGGGAAAGTGCTGATTTAGTACATATATACATATATATATATAAATACAATGTTTGCCATAGAAAATGCATTTTGTGAACATATTTAATATTCAGCAAATAAATTCTGTCCTTTGACAGATCAATATTTGAATTCCCATGGAAGGAAGAGAGGTGTGGTTTTGTTTTTTTGTGTGCTTTTTTTCCTACAGGATGAAAGGAAAAGTGTAGATAATTCATGGAGTTTTCTCATTGAAAGACCAAGTAGAACAGAATTTGACAAAGAGAACAGATGTCAGCATGACATCCAGCAAACATATACTGGGGGCCGTGTTTTGAATCCCAGTTTTATCTTTAGCACCAGGTCTCAAATTAACAGGACTGTTAATATTTAATGCACTGTGTCAGTCAAAGAATCATTTCCTCATTAAGAAGAACGGCAAAAATCTGCTAACTTCTTCAGAGTGTGCTTTAGGAAGCCAGATGACATTTGTTTTTTCCTTCTTCCTTTACATAAAGGGAGAATATTACATTACAGTGTTACATGAATGTATTAGACATTCTATATTAGAGTCTTGTTCCACGGGGTCTGCCTGGCATGTTACGTACCTGAACTTGCAATCTGAGTTTTGGATGTCACAGTTAAAACTGGTAAATGAAACTGTTTCTGAACTGTTAAAAAGTAGGAGACAAAAAAATATTTTGAACTTCTTCATTATAAGCAGCAGTGGAAAAGTTTAGTCTCTGATGAGCCCAGCCTAACCATAGAAGAGAGTTCAGTGGCACTAGTGAGCTCTGAGAATTTAGTCTGGATTTTTAAGAGATTTCTATAGACCTTAATGGAACTGATCTCAGATAAAGAAACCATTTTATTTCTTGAGGCTGTCTTCCATTAAAACACAAACCAAAACAAACAAAACAAAGTTAAAGAAAAACAATAGCAGATGTATACTTTTTGTCAATGGTAAGCTTAAATCGGTGTTAATTTTGAGTGCCTCCATACTTAGGAACTCCCTACAGTGTCCCTTCTCAAACACCACAGCTCCTTAGGGAAATCAGTACATAAGGCAGATACTATTTCCAGTAAAGATCATAAAATGGCCTATATTGCTTACTTCAGTAAGAATATCAGGAACTCACTCGATGTCATTTCTGAATTTTGAAGCTTTCTGTTGCTTTACAGTTCTAAAGTAAGAAACGAACCCCCATTATTTATGATCAGAACACATTTACATTAACAATCCATAAATGTATGGCTTCCTGCCAGCTCTAGTCCTTTATGGCCTGGCAGATATTCCTATGAAGGAAGCTTCGTTTGTGTGTATTTTTGTTATGTTTCTTTTCTAAACAATTCAGGAGGATTTTTGTCTGTTTTAACATAATACAAAAGCTATCATTTAAAAGAAAATTCTCATTCAGATTCTTTAGTTTGATAGCTCTGCATTTTTTGATGTTTATAACCTATTTGCCTGAAATAAACAGGCATTCAGCCCACTTGGTTGCCACTGTAACATTTAATTTTACCTGCACTGCTAAGGAGCCTTAAGCTTTCTCTAGAACTGTTAAGAGATGGGTTTAATCCCCATTGAGTCCAACAGCTTTAAGCGCTATTCATCATTGTAGAAACCTGACATATACTATATTTCCATCAAAAAGAACAGCAGCAGAGTAATTTGTATGCACTGAACTCAGAGGTTTTTATGGATTTTTTTTTTTTAATGTTCTCATGTTTGTTTTCTTTCTCCAGCTAATTAGATAAAAGAAGAATGCTTGAAGGGGAAAACCCTTCAACATATTCTTCAGAAGGTGTTTTATCACAGAATAACATAGCTTAGCTGCTTTTAAAACTACATGTTGCTGAGTTCTCTTAAAGTAGTCCATAGTCTGAGGAGAAAAACACAAATACCAGCCAATTTTTCTAACCTACAATTGGATACTTTACTTTATGCAAAAATGTACTTAAAGATTCTGAAAGATCAGACAAATCACATCAAAGCATCACAGAAAAAGATACATTCTCTGTAGTAAAAGATCAAAATACTGAATTTCAATAAATGAAATCAATCATTTTTATCTGCTGAAGACAAAGTAAATTTTATTATATTGATGGAGGTTAAGAAAACATACCGGTTTTAATAATCCGTGATAGGTTTTGCTAGTAATATCATTGCCAGTATATATATATTGTTCTTATTATGCCATCTTCTATATTTGTCTCAGTCTTCGCTGTATAAAAGGAACATTAGAATGGCAAAATCTTATCAGCCCTTTAAATTATTGACAAGTGATTTACTGTAGTACCTCTAACCTCTTCAATCACCTGCTATTAAATCATGTAGCAAGCTGCTCCAATTGCCTGTGTATGTCCAGCCTTAATAAAATGTCAGTTCTGATAGAGAAGTGAGCTGGTTTAAGCACAAACTTCCAAAACAAAATGTATTACTCCATTATATGTAACTAGATATTGTACTGCTTAGATGATATTTTTACACACAGTAAGATAGGATTTTCCTTATTTTGCAGACAAAAACTTTGATTGCTTTGCATTAGTTACTGTACATTTTTAAATGAGCAGCTTGGAATGATCCAAGCAGTCCGTATGGATGACCAGGTCCTGCCATCAGCTATACCAGAGCAGCTTTTCTGGAGCACGTGGAATTAGCTGAGATTTACACAAGTATAACAGAATCAATTAACTTAGGCCTTAGTTTTCAGATAGCTAATTGGAGAAATATATGCAGCGATAAAAAATGTTAATTATTGTGAAATAATGTACTGCAAAGAAAGGGTTTCTTCTTTCATTCATTATTTTTATTTCCTTGGAGATCATTCCCTGGACTTTCTTTACATTAATTACAGATTTTCAAGGTTGGTGCAATCAGCTTCAGAACTTATGTTTATCTATTCTAGTTTTCTTTTATACCATGCTGTTACACATATTAGATCAAAACTTAAGGAACTCTGTTTTCACTGATGTTGTTTTCCTTCCTGTCAGAGAAAGTCCCTACAGTGGGCTGGTTATTGATTTAAAGGTATATGGTTTCTATAGAAAAAAAATATTTTTTAATAAGGTACAGAGAAAAGAAGCCTGTAAGAAATTACATATGAATAGGACTATTTTTATCTGTTTGGAGTCACATATTGTAATCAAATGACATAAGATCTTTTTCCAAGTTGTGCTGAGGAACTGAATAAGTAAGGTAAAAAGGATGTCAAGATATAAATCTGCATTAGAACTACTAGACGTAAGCATCAGACCCCATTTTTCTGTAATTTACACAGTAGCAATCAGGGTTGGACAAGACAGCAGAGCTATGTGTGAAAGGTAATGTTATGAATTATTATTCATGTACTTACTGGCAGCTCATAGTGTTCAATGAATCTAGAGACCTTAGAGAAAAATAATTCCAGTGCCGATAAAATAACGATCAATTTCGTTATCAGTTTCATCTTTGATGGGGTATTGGATATCAGCTAGAATTGATGGGGTTTGGGAGCAATATTGACCCTCATGATGTCCCAGGATATGCTCGATAAGTAGTGGAACTGGCTTTCACCAGAAAATAAAGGGCTGAGCGGACGGCATCCAGTCTGCATCAAATAGGACAGGAAATAGTCGTGCTAGGACCAAACTGACCAGAGGTATAAATGTGACTGTTGTGCCCTTCAGAATTTTAGACAGGATTGACCTGTGTGCTAACAAGAAATTAGTCTTAAGGAGACAGGAGGACAGCAAATCAGAAAGACAAAGGTAAGACACTTTAAAGAAACATGGTAAAGACATCAAGAGGCAAAGTCTCAGTCAGGATCCTTCATGCCTGGCTTGCTGTAATCTTCCTAAGGGTGGCCACCTTCAGATTCAAAGAGGAACCCCAACCAAGGAGGGATCCCCAGCCCTAAGTTCTGACCAGGAGAGAAGAATGAAGCTATGTCTGTACTGCATGGCCCATTCCTAGGTCATAGCATCATTTTGGCTGGAAGAGACCATTCAGATCATCAAGTTCAACCTTAACCTCACTCTAGCACTAACCCATGTTTCTAAGAGCATTGTCTATAAGTCTGTTCAAGGCTTCCAGGGATGGTGACCCCACCACTGCCCTGGGCATCCTGTTCCAATGCCCCACAGCCCTTTCCGGGAAGAATTTTTTCCTAATATCCAAAGATGTTCCTTCTGGCCAATAAAACTTCCATTGCTTTGAAAAGCTGACTGTTTCTCAGATCCTCTGCGAGAATGTGTAGGCAATAAAGCCAATGGGGAATGTCTATTAAAAAACAAAACACCCACAAAAATACCTACCAAAAAAAAAAAACCAAACCAAACCAAACAAAACACAAAACCACACACACACAAACAAAAGCAAAACAAAAGAAAACCCCACAGATAATTCAATCCAGGATTCTGTTCCCGGTAACAAAGCAAAACTGTGTATGTTGTGAGACACTGAGTGACTCCCAGGGAGCTCCACTTGAGATTGTCTGTTTTGCCCCAGACTTGTAATTCAGATTTGGAGAGAAAGATGTTGCAAAGAACTCCAGAGAATTACACAGAATCACGCAACCTGTATAACTTTCATTGAGTCATGTCATTTGTAACATCTTAATAAATTTGCAGCCACCAATACAAGAAAATTATTTTGCACCAAAAAAAGATTCTCTTGAAGTTAATCCATCTGTTCACATTAAACTCCTAGCACTTTCTAGAATTTTTACACATTAATGTTTAGAAATGGATTGTAATTTTTATTTACTGCCAGAAGTTATTTCATCAATAATTAAAGTGGTAGGTGTATAAAGCTTTTACTATCTTTGTGGCTGGAAATATCAGTTCCTTTGCAGATACAATGATTTCAATATTTTAATTTATTTACACAGGTTTAGTAGTCTGCATTATTTTTCACATTAAAATAATTTGACTTAGTTTAAGATACTTCCAATTGCCCTAAAGGAACAGAGCTTATGAATCATTAAAAATTGTTTACTGCTATTGTCTGAGTAACACAATTTCACAGATCAAATGTTTGCTTCAAATCTTAGACTGCCAAACAAAAAAACCAAAAAACTATTATTAAATATGTCAATGTTTTGATTTTGGAGATTAGAATGTATATTCTACATGGTGGATGTGAAACATAAATGTCTATGTACCTTTTCAGATAGATGGTCTCTTATTTGAGCTACCTGATGGTGGTGGTTGTTTGTTAATATAACCTGAGGGGGGTTAACCTTGGATGTCTGCCAGGTGCCCATCAAGCCCATCTCACTCTCCCTCCTCAGCAAGATGGGGGAAAAATATGACGAAAAAGCTTGTGGATCTAGGTAAGGATGTGGAGATCACTCACCAGTTACCATCACAGGCAAAACAGTTTCAAATTATGGAGGACTAATTTAGTGCATTGTCAATTAATGACAAAGTAGGGAAACAAGAAACAAACTGACAAAAACATTGAACCACCTTCTCCCTTACTCCTCCCTTCTTCCCAGGCTCAGCTTCACTCCTGAGTCTTCCACCTTCCCTCCTCCAATCCCTGAGCAGCACAGGGGTTGATTCCTTGTCTTCCACTCCTTCTTCTTCACACTGTTCTGCTCCAGCATGGGGTCCCTCCCATGGGATACAGTCATTCATTAACTTCTCCAACATTGGTCCTTCCCATAGGCTGAAGTTTTACAAGAACTGCTCCGTTGTGGGTATCCTCCATGAGGTACAGTCCTTCAGGAACAGACTGCTCCAGTGTGCGTCCCCCTGGTCACAGTTCCTGCCAGAAAACCTGCTCCTATGTGGGATTGTCTCCATGGGTTGCAGTTTCCTTCATGGTATCTCAGCTTGCTGTGGCCTGGGCTCCTCCCTGAGCTGCAGTGTAAATGTCTGCTCCATTGCGGACTTCCATGGGCTGTGGAACCACAACACGCACCACTGTGGTCTTCACCGCAGGCTGCAGGTCAATCCCTGTTCCAGGACCTGGAGCACGTCCTCCCCCTTTCTTGGCGTCTGAAGGGCTGTTTCTCCCATTTTCTCACTCCTTTCTCACAGCTGCTACTCTGGTTTCTACTCTTTCTTAAATATGTGTTTGCAGAAGCACCACCAGCTCAACTGGCCAGCAGTGGACACAATTTGGAGGTGGCTGGAACTGGTCTCTTCTCAAAGAACCACCCTTCCTACCAAAACCTTGTCATGTAAACTCAATATAGACCTTAAGTTGGTGAACATGGAAAAGCTTTTGGGGCTTTATTTTCCCTGACACTTCCACATCTCATTCTTTTGCAGTTTTATAGAACACAAACAAATTACTTATTCAAACCTGTCAATGAAAATAATGTTAAGATTAGAGGATGCATTACGAGTAGACAAGGAATTGGAGAAGAAAATAGTTTAAGAAGCCTAAGATGATACAAGAACAGTAACTGTAGCACAGAAAGATATTGTGTGATCATTGCATAGCAATAATTTCCTATAATAAGAGGAAATTCTTCCATGAGTTAGAAACAAGACACAATCCTTACATTTAGGATTTTCACAAGATATTAAACTGGTTTTAGTGTAAGCTTTTACAATCACAATGTGATCACTGCCTGACAACAGTAGAGAGAGACTTTTTATGTGCACTTCTGATTAGTCCCTTTTTTTAATGGCCTTTAAGTAATTGTACTATATGGGAAAAAAATATGACCAGGACAGTTGCAGGAAAATAAGACTTTGAAGCCAGTTTTCTTTTTTTTCACCCTGAACATCTGATGAAACCAAAATGAATATCATCATATTGTGTATGTTGACTAGGCATCTCAAGCAAAAAAATCTTTCAAGTAGTTTCAACTTAGTGTTTCATAGTGATGGAACTTTTACAGCTCATTAAATACCAAGTGAAAATTGGATGATTATTAGAGGAAGGAATCCTGTGCTTTTCATACGCATTCCAACAACAGGATAAGCTTTAGAATGCCTTCAGAACTTGTTAACTTCGAGAATAAAGACAACTACAGAAAAACTTTGATTTTTTAGCTTTGCTTTTAGCTTTTATTTTAATAATGCTATCTATTCAGCTACACATAAAAATATCAAATTCATTATTTTTGTCTTCTACACACAAGACATTTTTCATTTCTCACGAAGCTGTGAGTCCCTTGGTGATCTGCAGCATTGATCTAGGGTAGGTTAACAATAACGACTAAAGCCATTGCTTATTAATCTATGACAGTATAAAAATGATGTCTCAATCCCATGAGTAAGAAACAGCAAGGATTTCTGCTTTTTATTTGGAAATCTGGAAATATTTGGTATTATTTACCTTAAGAACTGCTGAGTGGTGAAAATCTGGCCTTCATTATCTTGCCACTTAAAGCATTTAAAGCTTGATCTATAGTTGCTTCCCAAGTTAAAAATAATAATCCTGTCACATACAGGTTTGAGACAATGTGAGAATATAATTGATAGGACTTTTTATATTTAAGCGGTTTAGTGTCTTAAAAAGTGACAGGGATATTGGGCCACAGCTTGGGCCTGGCTCAGCAGATTCAGTAGATGACAGCAGTGATGGGGCAAGACCAGTGTCGCTGGGATGGTACTGAGGTCCCAGCAGGGGTGAATTGGGCTTCTAGAGCCGTGAAGGCAGGGCTGACAAGGCTGTGCGTGCCCTTAGGACTGAACAAGAAAAGTCTTTAAAAACCTTTTCTAAAGCTGAAGAGCATACTGAAGTGAGCAGCCACTATTTAGCCACAAAAAGTGGTCTTCCTTTTCATACTTTTCCCCAGCTCTAGCATGGGCCTTTCATCAGATGCACTGCTTCAGGATAAATCTGCTTCAGCAAGGGTCAGCCACAGGCCACGGTTCCTTCTGGAAATATCCTCCTGCTCCTACACGTGTCCTCCATGGGCTGGACATGGATCACAGAATCGCAGAATGTCAGGGGCTGGAAGGGACCTGGAAAGCTCATCCAGTGCAATCCCCCCATGGAGCAGGAACACCCAGATGAGGTTACACAGGAAGGTGTCCAGGCGGGTTGGAATGTCTGCACAGAAGGAGACTCCACAACCCCCCTGGGCAGCCTGGGCCAGTGTTCTGTTACTCTCACCATGAAGAAGTTTCTTCTCAAATTTAAGTGGAACGTCTTGTGTTTCAGTTTATACCCTTTACCCCTTGTCTTACCATTGGTTATCACTGAGAAGAGCCTGGCTTCATCCTCCTGACACTCCCCCTTTCCATATTGATCCCCATGAATGAGTCACCCTCAGTCTCCTCCAGCTCCAGAGCCCCAGCTCCCTCAGCCTTTCCTCACACGGGAGATGCTCCACTCCCTTCAGCATCTTGGTGGCTGCGCTGGACTCTCTCCAGCAGTTCCCTGTCCTTCTAGAACTGAGGGGCCACAACTGGACACAATATTCCAGGTGTGATCTCACTAGGACAGAGTAGAGGGGCAGGAGAACCTCTCTGACCTACTGACCACCCCCTTCTAATCCACCCCAGGTACCATTGGCTTCCTGGCCGCAAGGGCCCAGTGCTGGCTCATGGTCACCCTGCTGTCCCCAGGACCCCCAGGTCCCTTTCCCCTACACTGGTCTCCAACAGGTCATTCCCAATATCTACTCCAACATGGTCCCGCCATGGTCCACAGTGGAACCTCTGCTCTGGCATTTGCAGCACCTCCTCCCTTCCTTCTCCTCTTACCTAGGTGTTGCAGAGCTGTTTCTCGCATTTTCTTCCTCAGTTCTCTGCCTGTTCAGAATTTTTGTTCTTTTTTAAATGCCTGTTCCCAGAGGCACCACCAGCGATGGTGATGGGCTCACCTGTGGTAGGACCTTTGCAGAGCCAGCTCCAGGCAGGCCCTGGCTTCCTCTCACAGAGACACCTCCCTTCAGACCCCGCTGCCAATACCAAAATACAATTAATTGCCAAATACACCCAGTATGTGGAGTCAATGGAGGAAAAGCACTTAAGTGCAGATTGTTTATTTGGGAACAGCAGGAATACATGCTCAGCCTTGCGCTTGCCTTGACCTAGAAATGGGAACAGCAGCAAACAAGGAGAAGGAATCCCGTGAGTCCTGAAGCCCAACACCTTTTATTTCCCCTACCATGCATCAATATGTGAGACTGTCTTTGGTTTTATGAGGAAATTAGTTCGAATGAGGTGGAAATTCTTCTGGTTTGTATTTAAATGCAAAACAAAACACAAGAAATATGTTAATGTAGTAAAATTATTATGTATGTTATCCAAATTTTGTGTAAAACATTAATGATGACAAATTCCAGCCAAGAGAACTCTAATTTAATGGAAGTCAGGTATTGTAACGAGTGGTACACGAGAAATGGCTCTCAGGGGAGAGAGTGTAGCTAACTAGGATTTTAATTTCTGAAGAAGTATTTGACATAGCTTAGTTCCTAATTCTTGTATTCTAGCCCCAGATCATTACTTAACATTTATAATAAGCATGTTTTCCTTAAGACGGTTGCCAAATAAGACAGCCCGCATCAAGTTGTCATTTTCCATCTCAACACGCTTTATAACTCAATGTACCTGACAATTTGATCTGATATGCCACACTTTACTCTCTCCATGAATACTAAATTTAAGAATACTTTATTTTTGGAATCTTAGCTATGGCAACCAGTTTTTAGAAAGTGAATAATTCGCAGAAGTTATAAAACAATTCAGGCTTGACTATTCCCCATAAATACGCTGTGAACAATGTGGATCCTTTTCTTTCTCTTGGCTGGTAGAACTGAAGTTATTGCTCATGTGGAGTGTACTCCAAATCCAAACTCCAAAATGAGCAAAGAAGGTGCACTGCGTGGCTTAAAAACTTTTCTCAGGAAAACCCACCTCCTCACAACATCATATAAGCTACTGTTAAGGCTTCTAAACTCAGACCCATGATCAAAGACCATGTTCTATACTTCTCCTTGCAACCTTCTATCTTCCATTTCTCTGTCAGTGTTTCCAGCATACTATACCCTGTATTCCTTATCTTCAACTACTTCTTTCTATCTATAATTAGTGCTATCGGATAGCGTCACAGGTAACTCTGTCAGCACTCTGAGACGACTGGGATGTTTCATTCCCATTTTTATTCAGAAGCAAGGCGGCAGTAAGATTTAAGAGCTCATTTCCCAATTCTATTAGATCGCATGACTTGGAAAATAAGGTTTATCCTGTATCATCTTTATAACACTACCTGTTTGATATGTCCTGAGGCTGGAAGGTGATTATTGATAATTCCAGTTCCAGTCTGTCCTGGACAGATGCTTTGTTTTCAGAAGATGCTGTTTCTTTCTGTGCCTCATGAAATTCATTTGCCCAGTAGCTACGAGTAGAGATAGAAGTGAACCATCTTCAGGGCATGAAATTGACTGAAACTTTTAGTTATAGGCTAAAACCAAGCTTACAGATTCTTGTTTATCTACAATTTTTAAAAATACTCCTTTATACCAATAAAGGATGCTGGAGATGGAATGAGCTGAATTGAATGAAAATATATAACTGATCATTCTCCATTAAAAAATGGTGGGGTTTTTTTAAGTTGTAAAGGGTTATTTTGTACTCTTATGAGCTTACAGAGCATTTCTGGACTCCTCTTCCCCCTGCACTTTAAGAAAGTTGTTATTACAAAAGCCAAGAAAGTTTCAAAATCTGCAATAGACCTTGGAGCATCAATATGCCATGGACTTGTTTTTGCCAAAGTTCTTCTGAACCCGCCTTCCCCACTTGGTCTGCTTTGGAAGCTGTAACTAGGATAAAGCATTGCAGCGCCCAAGAAAGAAATGGCTCCAGGGCGCTACAGCTCCTGTGAGCACATGGTTCTTATAAAACTGAAGAGCAGCAGAAATCAGCAGAGGAATTGCTGGAGTCCATCAAATCAAATATCGCCTCTTGTTGCTATGGCTGCCCTCAGGCACAGGTGTTCTCTTTGAGGTCAAGAAGTTTGTTCACTCCTAACTGTGGTACCATGCACAGCGTGGAAACTCTGAAAGAAGAATTGTATGATATTAGACTGAATTTCTCTGGCTGTAGTATCAGGTTATTCTGATTATTCTGGGCAGTTGTATCCAAAATACCTTAAAAAAAAAAAAAAACAAAGAAAAATGAATCCCTTTCAGCCAAAAGCCTTAAGGCAATTAAGCAGCTGTGGAAAGCCTCCCTTATATAAATCTTAATAATTTCTCCAATTATGTTTGTTATGTTTTGAATAATCCAAGAAGAATATTAAACCTTTTAAATTATATTTACTGCTTTTGAAACACAGAAATGCGTAGGATGGTGGTCATTAAATGGCGATACTGCTTCTCAAAATAAAAATACTTTAAAAACTAAAAAAGCCCCTCCCCCCCCCAACTAATAAACCATGAGCTGAGTGAGATATAAAGTAAAATGGACTATTAATCTTCAGTGGGCATCACCTGTATATGACCTGTTAGCCAGCTGTACCACCACAAGAAATGTGTTCCTGTATGGGCAGGAGTGGAACCTTCACCATTTGGCTCCCTGGGGCTGTGAGTAGACACTAAGTTTCAGCTTTCTGGAGTGGAGGTAAATTCTGAGTTTTTAGCACCGTTTCAGGAGAGCGAGTTGCTCTGAGGAGAATCAGCTCTAGTTAAATCCTCTGTCAGCAGCAGCCCTGCAATATCGTGTGTGGCTTTTCCAGTTAAGCGGATTGCAGCACTGATGGAAGATAATATGATTATGTTGGTTACATATTTCTTAGCTATAGTGAAGTCAGAAAGCAATGACAGGAGAAAACGGGATAATAAATGTAAATAATGGAAGAGCCTTAAATATAAGGCATTCTTTAGATCAAATATTAATAATCACAAGTCTCCAACAATGAATAAATGTGCTTGTTATTAAGTCCATTTTCTAAATGAAGCTTCTTAGATTGGAGGATGCAGTTCACATTCTTCAGCTTTGATCAAACTTATCTCTTAGCAATTAAATTAACAGTGTCCTACTTTTTGGACTCTAAGTACTCTGAAACTTTTTAATATTACAAAGAGGCTTGTTGACATCATTGCTCATGGGATTGTTTGTCTTACTCAATTAGGGTTAAATAGGGTAGTTCTATCAGTACGACAGGATTATTCTTTGTCCATGGAAATGTACTGAGTGTACATTCATCATACCAGTATCATTAGATTTAGAGTGTACTTTTCAAAAGTATGTTTTTAGTATCACATTACAGTTAAAATAAGTGGTTAAGGATTATTTCCAAGTATACAGACTGAGCTATTTTGAACTAGTGTGTCACGATGCACTTTCCCCAGCCCAATGCTTTACTTCGCCATCTCCTAGAAACTATTTCTGTTTACAAGCCAGAAGATAAAAATGCTGATGGCTGACAAATTGCAGTTCCACAGGAGTTTCAGGGAAATATTAGCAGCTATTTATACTGGTTTAGGTCTGTGTGGATTTTGATTAGCCAAAGCTTTAGTACTTTCAAGGGTGATTCCAGGCCACTCTCCTAGAATTAACCTCAGACATGTTTGAACAGGATCAGAAATACAACCTCCTTGTGGCCAGTTCAAAGATGTTTAACTCATCTAAACATAGAGGTTTTGATGAACAAGGTTGTAAATAAGTAAATCTCACTTTCAAATCACATTGCCAATGCTACAGAAAGCTCTCAGCCTCTCAGGAGATGTAGGTCAGCTAGAAGAAGGTAATTAGATAAACTACCATGCCAGTAGCTTAAGAGATATGGTTAGCTTTTTATTTTTTTCCCCTATGTGTATCAGGTTCACTAAGACATCAAGAGTGAAAAACAAGAACACTTGAGTGGAGGCTACCACAGGTTCATACACTAGGTTTTCCAATGAAGAATAGTTCTGATGCATGTATTCTGCACCCTATTTGCCACACTAAAACTGTTTCCAATTAAATCATGGGCCAACTTCTGTCCCTACTCAAGGATTTCCGCTGAATCCTGAAGAAAAACAAGGTCTGTCTCACAAATTGTGAACCAACAGAGGCATGAGAGATCATGCAGAGTACTGGTCATGGTGTAATACTATTAAAAGACATATTTGAGGTACTAGAGAGAGTGTAGAGGAGGCGATGAAGCTGGTGAGGGGCTGGAGCACAAGTGTGATGGGAGCGGCTGAGGGACCTGGGGGGTTCAGCTGGAGAACAGGAGCTGAGGGGAGACCTTCTGATCTCTGAACTGCCTGAAAGGAGCTTGGAGCCATGGGGGGTCGGGCTCTGCTCCCCAGGAACAAGCACCAGGAGCAGAGGAAACGGCCTCAAGTTGCACCAGAGGAGGTTGAGGTTGGATATTAGGAAAAAATTCTTCACGGAAAGGATTATGAAGCAGTGGAACAGGGTGCCAGGGGAAGTGCTGGAGTCACCATCTCTGGAGAGGTTTAGAAGGCATTTAGACAAGGTTCTCAGGAACATGGGACAGTGCCAGGGCTGGGTTATAGTTGGACTTGATGATCTTGAGGGTGTCTTCCAAACAAAATGATTCTGTGATTCTATGACTATCCCTAGATTTTCAATCAGAACAGAAGTATGTCTGTGGCCTGAGGAAAGGCTTCTGGGTCCAAAAGGGGATTATGAATTATGGTCACTTTTAAGTCACGTCATCACAAAAATCCAAAATTTACAGTGATGTCTCTGCAGTCATCCCAGACCTTTGAGGATTGCTTATTCAAGTTCATTTTACTTTGCCACAGATTTTTTACCTGGAACAAAGAAAAGCCGTGTCAAAAAAGACAAAAAGCAAGGGACTGATACATTAATGCTGGACTGAAGGAAAACACAGAAGATAAAATGCAAGAGAAAAGGAAGTAAGCACAGTCTGTCTTTTTTTATAACACTAGTGACTAGATACTTCGCAAAAAAGCACGGGTTTTTAAGGTAAGCTCAGTCTATTTATTTTCTTGTTGCTGTGTTATTACTTCATTATTAGTCTATTCCCTTCTGTGACATTCAAGGTCTTACTTGTGAAGGTCAGGTCATTGTCCTGAACAACCAGCACATGTTTCTAACCGTAGGAGTTTGGTTAGATTGGTTCATTGCCTTCTCAATACTAAAGATCACCCACCTGATCTTCTAGTATTTGAGGCCAAGAAAGGAAATAAAATAGCAGTGCCTTTAAGAAACTGCAGTTAAGTAAGTATTAAGGTGAGCTTGCCTTTCTTTGACAAAGCAGAATATTGCTATTTCTTAGGAATTAAAAATCAGTAGAACCTTAACAAACAGTATATTTTCTTATAATTGAAAACACCTCAGTTTTTCTTATCATTCATACTTCTGCTACTTGCTTAATAAAAAATTGTCATTTTGAGCAACGTGTCTAGTAATGCTTATCTGGATGTTCAGAAGAATTTAATAGAACTCATAGCAGAATGAAAACTAAGTGATTCAGTGTAGAGACTTGTTTTTTTTTTTTTTTCAAAAGCATTACAAAAGGAAAAAAGGTAAAAAAGGAGGGACATTTAGAATAACAGCTATCTCTCATTTGTGCCTTTGAAAATCTTTCCTCAAAACCCTGAAGTGTCATTTTAACAAACTGTTCGATGTAATTCAGTACAAAAAACCCCAATGTGTTGAGTATTGCAGAAATCTTGACATTTCTCTCACGGAAATAATTAGCATGGAAATACTTCTAATACCAGAGTGATGCTAATTGCTTCCCAGTGGTAAATGTCAACTGTAGTCAGATAGTAGGAGGTCACAGAAGAGGAAAAGCACATTTCTCAGGGCAATTGATTCCCAATTCCTTTCTGTTGTGCCTGTGCCAATCTTTGCATGTGGCCACAGATGAGCTGTATATTTCTATAGCTATTAGGACAAATATATATCTCTATATTTTTCCCCCTGTTTGTACTCCATCAGTTTTTCCATTTGATAATTTGCCATAATAGATGGGGGGACATAATCTTATGTTTTTTGTGTCTTGAGAGAAGTTATGATCCTCACTTTCACTATTTCAGACACGGGGCTAATATAATAAGCTCTTTCACTTGTCACAGTCGAGGTTCTTTGAAAATTTAATCATGGTTGCGTCTTTGGTCTAAACATCAGCTGAAATGTAGCCATTTCACAAAACAGCAAAAAATGTGAACTACATGAATGTTCCCATATAGCAAACTCCCATGAGTTTCTTACAATAAAAAATTGCTACTGGTTTCAGAGATCTCCATCAAATTAAAACCAAATGAGAGCAAAGAGACCATATGTGAGGCCTCAATGTACATGTGCGTATGTTCTGGAATTTAAAGTGTGGATTTAACTTTTATGTTGAAAAATAAGATTTATTTTTAAATTACCTAAGCTAGTACACTGATTTCTAGCTTTAAAAATATTCAGAATTGATATCACACTAGATCCATGTTTTTTAAATCTACAATTGCTTCAAGATTCTTATGTTTTTTTTGGCCTAAATTATTGTTGTCCCTTATCAGTGTGCTGTTTAAAGAAAACAAGTTCTGCTTCTCAAAACAGATTACAGAGTTGCAAGAATGTCATATAACTTCTCTTAGCATTATCTGGTTTTCATAGTTATTCTTTATTGTGATGTTCATGGTTAAATAACATGATTAATTAGTTTTTTTGGTAATAATTTATTTTTAAGCAATTCTGTGCTATTTGCAGATTGGTCTGTGGTTCAATATCAAATTACAATATCCTCATCACTCTGAATTGTATCTCACTTCATATTGACTTCACTGGATCTTCTCTAATTTGATATACCATTCATGATCAAAAAGCTAGTGTTTTCATAGACCCTGGCCCATCACTTTGTAATGTTTAAAAACAAAACAAAAAACAAAAAAAAAAAGTCTTAAAAAAAAGTTTTGTTGATCTGGAGCTTCTTTTACTATACTATTTCAACACCGATTCTTTTTAAAGGCATTATGTGATATTAATAAAATCAAGCAAAATAAAAAATGGTATTAAACTTGAAAACAATATAGTATTTTACCAATACATATTTTTTTTCCTTATGTATATATTTTCTCACAGTAAAAATGATATTTTTCTGCTGACTAAACTCCTGTTCTCTTTGCAACAGAAATCGATAAATGGCACAACAAGGTAAACTTGTATTTATTAGCCTGAGAATTTTGTTTTTATAAATATTTAAAAAATAAGTGCTCAGCAGATTTCAACACAAGCCGTACTGCTGAAAACAAAGTAAGTTATGGATTTCCCCCCACCCCTTATCCCCCTACTTGAGATGTAGAAATCAACAGTGTCATTTCTAGTCATTACATATCTTTCTATACTGATGAACTAATGTGCAAATATGTACATATATAATTAGGAATAATTATCATTTCACTGCTGAAACTCTCTGTATCCAGGTAGTTACAAGAGCCTATCTCATAATACCCTGGCCTGATGTCGTGTATCATCAGCTGTGGAAAACAGCTGGAATCCTTCCAGGCAGATTCTCTATTTGCTGAGCCTTTTCCTGTTGCCCTGTGTATTCCTTCCCACCTCAAACATTCTAGCCAATTTTAGTCTAGAATAGCCATTTTATAATAGCATTATTGGTAGATGTAGAGGCAACGATACAGCAGGACTTGGTATTTTGACCAAGGTCACTAGACTACAGGTGGTAAAATCCTAGATAAACCAGATTTTGTTGTTCTCCTTTTTGCTGCTTCAGGCATTCATACTGTCTTCCCACCATCTTCAGTGCACAGCATTAGGGTATTGAGCAAAAATTAGTAATGAATACATTTGAGCTTAAATTCCAATTGCTTAATATCGTAATATTATTTTAACTTCAATTTCATTGCTACAGAGACTCTCTACCTCACACTGCTCCTTTAAAGCTATACCAAAAGGCAACAACCAAGCCATTCTTGCAAACCTTCTTGCAACTGGCCTCATGTTGCCTTGTAGAACAATCATTATTAATAAACCAACTGATCTGTTTGGTGTGAGCAGTCTGTGAATGGAATGAAATAAAGCATCTATTGAAGACGGACTCTGAATATATTTCTGAAGGCTCACAGAGGACCTGTGATGCAATACGGTTTTCCACTTAGCTTGTAGGTGTCGAGTGGAAGAACAAGACGGATGATTTGGTGCAGCTCACTGGAGCTGTACAGAGCTCACCGCTCTTTTTTCATATCCTAGTGCACTGATACAACAGTGCAGTAAACCAAGAACTGAAGATGCCTTTTCTTTATTATTCAAAGTACTGCCATGTTGTTTAGAGGGCATCTTGAAAACCTTTTTAGTAGGAGCTTTGAAATTTTCCTGCTGAAATTCCAGAACTGAAAGAAGGCTCCTTAAAACAAAAACCATTCTGCTTTCAGTGCCTGATGGGTAACAGAATTTAACACCGAGAAAAACATCATTGAAGTCAGAAGCTGATAGTTCTGCTAAATAAAGAATAGTTCCTCAGTTATTTCATAGTTTTGAGCCAAAAAATTTCCTTTACAAGTTTTACTTTCTGTGATTTAATTTATTCTTTCCTCTTTTTTAAAATAGTTTTATCTGCATCAATGCAATCCTTTAACAACTTGTTACAAAGAGACAGCTTCAATATTAAAAAAATAGGGAATTAATGAGCGAATTATTTGAGTTGGAAATTAGCAGGAGAAATTAAATTTCACACTGTAATTCAGTCACAAATCCAATACTTGGTTTTGCATATGCTAAAATCCTTATTAGCATTTAGGGAGAAAGTGATGTTTTGAATTTTGAGCAACATCCATTTTTTTGAATACATTTCTAACATCTTGGGCAGTGCTGGAATCACACTGAGGATTTTAAAGCAGTTAAAGGGAAACAAAGAGCATATGAGTTATTCAGTGTTGACTGATTATTTGTAAAGTGAAAAAAAACATTGCATTCACCCTATAGTAGACTGGTCTTATTGTCAGACATGCTTTGATAAATTAGCATATGTATAATAATTTAATATTTTTTAAAAAATTAAAATAGAATATTTTTTCATTTATTCATGCATTAGATAAGGGACCTTGGAAGGTATCTAGTCCAATCTCCTGCTCAAAGCAAGAGCAGGTCTAAGGTCAGACCATGCTGATCAGAGCTCAATTCAGTCAGATCTCAAATACCTCCAAGAGTGGAAAAAGTGCAACAATCACAAAAAGTTGAGGTTGGAAGGGACCTCTGGAGGTCACCTGGTCTAGACTCCCTGATCAACCAAAGCCACCTAGATTTAGTTGCCCAGGACTGTTTGCAGACATCTCTTGAGTATCTCCAAAGATGGAGACTCCACAACCTTTCTGAACAACTCGTGTCAGTGCTCAGTCACTCTCACAGTAAAAAAGTGTCTCTTGATGGTCATACAGAACCTTCTGTGTATTAGTTTGTGTCCATCGTCTCTTGCCCTGTCACTGTGCACCACTGAGAAGAGCCTGGCTCTTTCATATTAGCACCCTCCCTTCAGGAATTTCTCTACATTGATAAGATTCTCCTGAGCCTTCTCAAGTTTGAACAGTCCCAGCTCTCTTGGCCATCCCTCATAGGAGGAATGATTCAAACCCTTCGTGGTCCTTTGTTGGACTCTCTCCAGTAGGTCAATGTGTCTCTTGCACTGGGGAGCCCAGAACTGGACACAGTCCTTCAGGTGTGGCCTCACCAGTGGTGAGGAAGGATCACCTCTCTTGAACTGCGGGCAACATTCCTCCAAACGCAACCCAGGATATCAGCCACCTCTACTGCAAGAGCACAACTGCTGGCTTGAGGTCAATCTGCTGTCCACCAGGACACCCCAGGTCCTCTTCTACCAAGCTGCTTTCCAGCTGGGTGGCCTCCAGCGTATACTGGTGCCTGGTGTTGTTCCTTCCCAGGTGCAAGACTTGGCACTTCTCTTTGTTGAACTTCATGAGGATCATCTATCTCTCCAGCCTGTTGAAGTTCTTCTGGGTGGCAGCACAATTTTCAGGTGTATCAGTCTTTCCAGTTCTGTGTCATCTGCCGACTTGTTAAGGGTACAGTGCCCCATCATCTAGATCGTTAATGAAGATGTTAAACATGACTGGGCCTAGTATTGACCCCTGGGGTGCACCAATAGTGAGGGGCCTCCAGCCAGACTTTGTGCCACTGGTCACATCCTCTGAGCTCAGCTGCTTAGACAATTTTCAGTCTGCCCAGACATCATCAGCTTCTCTATAATCATCTTCATGGGAAGGAACATCAAAAGACTTACTGAAATCCAGGCACACGTCCACTGCTCACCTGTCCTCACAGACATCTTAGAGCTCATAGAAATTCTGTATTTTAATGTGTATTTTTTTTCGTTTTGGTTTGGTTTTTTGAGAAGCGGTGACTGTAAATGCCCATAGTGTCAACATGTGCTTCAGCAGTGGTTTCGGGATTAAAAAATGTTTGGACATAATTTCTGGGATCAGTGGCTACTGTGAAGACTAGCTACTTATAAACTTTTTTTCCCCAGTTCTGAATGCATCCCTTACTAACAAAATTATATTTAAAGCTGTGATCATCTCTAGATAGGATTACTTTATAATTTCTATTAATTTACATTGCCATTTACAACACATGATAATATAGCAGAAAGTGTAACAAGTAGGGTTATTTTAAACACATATCTTTCTCCAGGAGACACAAAGTCACCCAATTTAATTAACAGCTAACGTTTGTTTTTAGCGTTCTGAAGTCGCTTGCAGCAGCTATAAATAGCTACTCTTCCCCTTGTTCCTGTCTGCATGAATTGCTTTCTTTCATAGACTGTCATGAACAAAAATAAACATTATGGCATGTTTTATTTAGGTAACTATTACCACCCAAGGGCACATACAGTAATTTAAAGATTACATCTTTAAAAATTACAGCTTCATGTATATATATATATATATATATATATATATATATATAAAAGTTGGTACTAAAAGTCAGTATGAGGTTTTTTTAATACTAATATCATGTCTGTAGACTCATTCGAGAAAAAAACAAAACAACACGAAAACCAAAACCAAACCTGCATTTGTGACTCTAACGTTAACATTTCCCTTAAGGCTTCATATGATGTCATTTTATATGATACCTTTGAAATTACAGAAGGAGATTATTTCAAGTTCACACTGCACTTTTATGTGTTACCGTCATCCAAATTATGCTGCAAATACATTTTTTTTCCCATAATAAATACATTTTACTTAAATGCTGTGCTTGCAGAATTCAGGTAGTATTTCCATTACATCACTAATAACAAAGACTGAGTTGATACTCCAAACATATTGTTCAGCTGGATGACATTTGAATAGACTAAGGAGAATGAAGCAGAGGAACAAAAAGGAAGCAGAGTGACCAAGGCAATATTCCTGATGGTAATTTGCCTTTTGGAAGGTCTTAGCCAGAAATCGAGAACCAGCCTGTTTAACCTGAAATAACCTCAGTAGTCTGGCAGGGAGTGATAAGAGAGAAATGACAACGGAGGTGCCAGAAAGAAAGAGAGGCTGTAAGAATTGCATGGGAAAAAATACTTACTGAACATGATCCTATTCAGTCCTTTGTGTCAAGGCTCTGAGGGTACCAACAAGTTCTGCAACATGGTCCCTTCTCTTTCTTAAGGGCTTCCCTGTAGCGTTCAGGGTCAGCCCTGATGTGCTACAGCTGTGTAACTGCATCATGCACGCACTTCTCTGTCATGGGATCATTTAGGAGAGAGATATATATTAAGCCAGTTTTAAACCATAGAATTAAACTTTACTAAACTAATTCATTAACCACACAGTTTGTGTTAATAAAACCCTAATCCAGGAGAATATGCAGTTCTCAGATATCTTCAAAACGCTTCATTAGTTTTTTGAAAGCAGTCTTTAAAATGTAAGCACCCACATTCGAATGAGAATCATGGTATTGTAGAAACCCCATGTCTTTATTTCCAAACTTTCTGTTTACTAGATGTAGTGAGTTAGGTGAATAATGCTACTTCAGTCTATGGATGTTCAAATTAATAAGAAAAATGACAAACTGGTACTGGAGGACATTTTGTCATCATGTAATGAAAGATGGTAAATCAAACAAAATATTAATGCATCATTTTGAAGATCACCATTGTATCTGCCCATTTTTCACAAATACGGTGTATATGCAAACAGGAAATTCAAAAGACATCACCAGCAAAGCTTCTGTTTAATTTATTCATTAATTATTCTACAAAAGGTTCTTAGTAATAAATGAGCAATTGCATGTATCGTCTTGTATATATCAGTTGTATACAGCTGTCACCTATACATTAGCTATGCATCTGACTAGAATATTTAAAACCTCAATAGAAAATGGGGCATATTCTCTCACAACTTGATCTTATCTTTTCTCCAGCATGTGTTTCTTATTCTTTGGATAACAGGTATATTTCCAGCATCATTGCCTGATCAAGGGATTGGAGGAGGAAGGGCAGGCAGAGGGGAGATGTCATACTTGTGTCACTGCAGAGCCCCATAACTTTCACAGTATTCCAGGATCCCAGCCTGGTTGGGTTGCAGGATCTCTGTAGATCCCCAGTGCGGTCACAGAGCAGATCACACAGTTTGGTCCAGGCGGGTTTGAATGTCTCAGAGAAGAGACTCCACACCCACTCAGGTCAGCCTGTAGTTCTATCTTCCAACATCGAACATTTCACAGCAGAATTTCCAATGGCTGGTTAATATAGTCCAATATCTGGGATAACTATTCTAGTAAACCTGAAGACGTGATGAAATTAAATCTTGACCCTTCATTGCAGCTTCAATAAGAAATGATGAAGAACCCAGGAACAAATTAAATTTGACTCTTTGGGGCAAAATTAACATCCTCCCTGGGGTAGCTGTCTTCTTTATCTCTCTGCCAATTCAGACTCCTAAATCTTTCCCTAATTGATGCAAAACCTTTATCAGGAGTTTTCATGGGGTAGGAAAAATGAAATTAGAATTTCGTATTTAGAAATTTTATTATGCAGAGAGTAAAGAGACTTTTAGATTCCTGCATTTTCTGATTTATAAAGCATATAATTCTCTGGATTATCAAACTTCACAGGAAAAACAAAGCATTCGGAGTTAGTATAGTCATTGCCTCTCTGGGAACAGTGTTGCTTTGCTCAATGCGCACAACTTTCTTAAGCTTCAGTAGTAATAAACCAAAAATTTTCGTAATTTCCCAAATACTTGTTATATTTATTTTACTGAGTATATATGGTGTGATATTAGCAGAGAACATAAATTGATATTGCCCTGTGACTTGAACGGCAAAAACGTACTAAATAACTGCAAATGTTGTTCAGAGTTTGCTAATTTATTTTATCAACTTACAGAAAATAGATTTATACTAGGAAGAAAAAAAATCCCTCTTAGTTTCCTGATTGATATAATGCCATAACATTTGTACAGAGACAGGTAATAAAGTGCATACAACAGATCAGGACAAGCAGGAAAAAGGGTATACAGCCACCAAGATAGTTTTTTAAAGTGAAGGTCTGCAAGTTTTTAATTTCTACCTTTAACAGACTGAGAGTAGCAAGGAGAATGAAGGTCCTGCTAGTTTAGGTGATTCAAAATTATTCAGTTCCTTTTACCCATAAGAAAAACATCAGGTTTGCCTCTGGGGGCATAGGTTCGAAAGTTAAAAATATTTTGAGTCCCTGTCTGAATGGGAAAGATAAGACAAATTTATTTGCTGTCAAGCAGATTCTCTCATCTCTTTTCATATTGCTACCAAGTAATTGCTGAGTTGTGCCTGATTATTTCTTCTTCCTGACTGGTAACACTTGACCATTTTCTGTGACCTGTAACTGTAACCTGAGGTTCTGATTGCAGAAGATTGTCTGGACTTATGTGTGGAAGCTCTTGGGACTGCCATCTTGACAGGGAAAATCTATTGAATAGTGAACACGGTGACAATACAAATTGAGAACTTTGTGAAAAAAGGAATCACAATAGTGCAATCAGTGTCTGGGGAGACCTTATTTTGACCCTCCAGTACCTAAAGAGGACCTACAGGAAAGATGGAGAGGAACTTTTTACAAGGGCATGAAGTGATAGGACAAGGGGTGGTGGCTTTAAACTGAAAGAGGGGATATTTAGATTAGCTATAAAGACCTAATTCTTCACCATGGGGGTGGTGAGACCCCGGAACAAGCTGCCCAGAGCAACTGTGGATGTCCCATCCCTGGGAGTGTTCAAGGCCAGTCTGGACAGGGCTTTGAGGAACATGGGGCAGTGGAAGGTGCCCCTGCCCATGGCAGGAGGTTGAAATGAGGTGATATTTAAGGTCCTTTCCAGTGCAAACCATTCTGTCATTCTATGATTCTATTATTTTAAATTTCAAAATATTTGACTTTTTTTTATCAATGTTTGTTCATAACTATGTCCATGTGCTCTAATGTTTTAATATATAATAAGATTTCTTTGAAGTCACTTTTGAGAACTCCAGTGCACTGAATACTGATCAAGCTGTTCATGTATCCATGTATAGGAGACATAATTGTCAATCTGTAACACAAAAGTGCATAACAAAGCAGTGAGTTTCATTAATTCAAGATTCTTTACCATTAAGAATTATGTTGTTTTTTATTTGCTTGTTTGTTTCTGGGTTTGTTTGTTTGTGGTTTTTTTTTTTTTTTTTTTTTTAATTTTAGTTTTCCTTGTTTGGTTGGCTTGGTTTATAAAGAGAGGTGGAAGCTTTATCTCTCAATTTAAATAAAATTATTTTTATGTTGTTGACAATTGCTATTCCTTGGTGAGCCATATTAAAATTATTGCCCAATTTCATCCATTTAATCAAGAAAGAGGTCTTCACTGTAAATGCAGCTTCTTGACAGGTGTGTTGGCATCGCCAATACAGAAAACTATCCTTAAATAGGATATGGAAGTTTATTTCTCTTCTCCTCCCGTTAAACCTAACAGTCTAGTTAAAGATACAGTGAATGGCAGTATGATACAGGAAAAATTCTCAACTATCTATTCTATAAGAAATAAAACACTAAAACTGTTTGCTTTGTAGTCCATAGTTTTTAGAGTTTCTAACTATTAGAACTGAATGAATATTTAGGGGAAATGTTAAGATATAAAGGTGAATTTATTAACAAAATTAGTTTTTGTTCTTTTTTTTTTTTTCAGGAACATTGGTTTTACTGAAATGTAAATGTTATAGTCTACTAAATTTGCTATTCACCGTTCTTCATTGCTCTTGCTCTCTGGTTCATGAGCGTCTACATCTCTCTTTTCTGAAGGTATGGATGTAATAAATTAAAATCTTGTTATGAACTTTACTTTTTATATTCATTTTAATTTCATATTTTCATGTAAATGTGTATATGTGTGTGTATATGTGTGCATATATATATTTATATAGCTGCTTACATATATATATATATATATATATATATATATATAATTCCCTAGAATCTGTTATTTATTAAGAGTTCATATGACATGGCATCTCAGCTTAAGCTTCACAACACATTTTGTTTTGCAAACAGCTTTCAATGTTGAGTACTAGGATCCTTTTTGGCAGTTGAAATAGGGATGAAACACTAAAATGGTCATGTCATATGATTATCTTCCAAATGTTCACAAATGTATTTTCAAACCAGCTTCTGCTTAACTAGCAGTTCAATATGTAAGAGATGTAGAGCACATAGCGGCAAATAATGACAAGTAGAAATGGACTGTATTTGTGCTGAATAAAGGTTTAAAAAATTTAGTCATTCAGCTTTCCAAATTACACTTTATTTTCCAAACTCCTCATTATCAGTAAAGCTGGTAGAAACTGCAAAAAAGTATGAAAGTGTTAGGTGAAGAGTTATTTTTAATATGCGGCCTCCTTAATCATTAACTGCTACTGATCACTCAAGTCCTTCCCTACAAAAATATGTAAGGAACGCTATCCTCAGAAGACCTAAACTACACATGTCAGCTAAGTGCAAGGTGATGTCTGCTTGAACAACAGAATTCATTATTTGCTATTTGCCATCCATTATTTTTTCATAGGAAATTTCAGTCATTCAGTCAAAACAACAGAAACATCTGACCTATGCTGACTAATTGCATTTAAAGTGTAGTAAAGTGTAAATAGGTTAAGTTCATCAGATTCCCATGGGTGAAAATTATATTTGATATATCATTTGAAAATAGTAAATTGTGTTTCTTTCTAAACGCTCATAAGGCTTTTCTGAAACCTAAAGCAGGTATTTGAAGGAGAAGAACATTTAATTATTTTTCATCGGGGCATGTAACATTTATGTAATGAGAGCCAGGAAGTATTAAGCACATTGAAGATTTTATTGCATATGCTCTCTCCTAGCCATCTAAACAGAGATATTTTTCATCCCAGGATGAAAATGAATGCATATACCTATACCTTATATGCTAACTTTTGAGCAGGCTTCCTACTTAAACCAATTCTCAGTTTCCAGACTAAGCTTTCCATACATAGTTTCTATTAAAGGATTTCTCCTAATTCCAAAGAACTTTTCAGTTTTCAAATTTTAAAATAGGTACTGTCTAATTAAGCTGTTACTCTCCTAGATAATTGTCTTTTGAATAAATAATATACCATGTTGAAATGTGTTTTCTTTTTAAATTGGAAAAGTAGGAGTGAGAGTTATATTCATAATAAAAGTATTACTTACCATGCAACCTAAATTGTACACTCATTTCTATGGATCCAGCTGTCTGAAGCCACTAGAGACTTTTTATCTTTTTGGAAAGATTTTGCACTTGTCAGGGTATTGTGTAAAATATCTGCACTGTACAGAATTCGCACTCGGCATTTTATATTTGAATGTCTCTGCTAAAAGGTGTGATCACACTTATAATTACATTCTCTACCTTTCTGAGTACACCTACCTTGTCATCCTTTTGAAATGTCATACTTAAAAACCAGTAATACAGAACATTTAAGATAATTCCTTTGTTGTAAAAATGTATGTATTTATTATTGGAAATATTAGATTACTTTTTCCCTTGTCTTAAAATGTTGAAATAATTTGTATCTCTAAGAATCTCTATAGCCATCAGTAATCTCAATATTTCCTCTTGGAGAGAGAGCCCAATCGTGTCTACCGTAACTAGTGTGTCATAAAATTGCTAATAAACAATCGCTCTCATTCACGCCCATTAAGATCTTTTCTCCAGTTTAGGTAATTTTGGTCTGCTGAAAGCCACTGTGTGGGATCTTTTGAATTCATGGCATTTAAGGGCCATGAAGATTGGAGGAGCTTTCTGCCTTCAAGATTTCTGTGATCTACTAAACAGGTCACATTTAATATTGATGACTGTGTCTCAAAAATACAAAAGCCTCTCCAAACAATTTTCAATATCTTTCTTGGTTAAAATAACTTGAACATGTGGTGTCTACCTCTTTAACATGATGAATTTTGTTATTTTTACATGTTGTCTGTTGGCTACGTCCCATTATTCAGTAAAAACTCTCCAGCAAAGAGGTTGTAGAAGAGCAAACCTACGAAGGTATAGTTTAAAATATGTTATTTTCTATATAGTTGATTATTTACAAGCATTTGCACCAGTTCATCTCACCTTTCTCATTGTCTCATTAGGCTCCCTGAAATCCTTTTATCTCTAAATAATATCTAAAAAAGATATTTGTTCATTAACAAGGTCTGCTATCTTTCTTAGTCTTCATTCAAAGACTGTAATATATTTGAAGGGAACTGTCAGCTGTGCCTAGCATACAGATTTTGTTATTTGCTTTTCCCATATCTCTAATAAAGATTAAAAAAGAACACTCTGAACACTCGAACAAGTTGGAACATTGAAGCAAGTTTACTATATTTTGTGCATTTTATCTGAAGGTTTGAGCAAGTTTTATACAGGCAATAAAATTCAATACAACCACGATCACATTAGGTACTTTCAAAGGAACAAAACTCAATAAATGGAATTTCTGTAGTTCATCTGCACTCCAATATTACCTTGCTGAAAAAGGATAGAAGACCTGGCAGCAGGAAAAGTAACTGTATGGCAAACGATAGTCTAACCTCAGTAAAAATACCCTTTGGGGTCTGGATGAAAACTTGTCATATTGGGGCATGTCCCACCATAGTAATGCTTGATAATTCGCTTCAGCATAGTACTAATACTAAAACTAACACTAATTCTAATATTAATACATACTAATAATACTACTAGTAAAAGAAACAGAGGTATGGACTTAGAAGGAATATCAGTCTGGGGCCTTGATCTGTGCCTGTGGAAACTGCTTTATTGGATTTAACACTGAAAAACATTTTTAAATCATGGAAAGAGAAAATGTTTTTGTGTTGACCAAGTGGCTGGAAGCCGAATTCTTAGCAACTGTTGTTAATGAGCTCCCAAGGATAGCAAGATATCAAACACAAGCAAATAGTATATTTTTGTCCTCATAAGGCTATTTATGACTAGAGAAATAGTTCTTCATGTTACCATTTTTGTAGATGGGAAATCAGTATACTCAGTTTAATGCAATGCAGGTGCAATGTCAAGTGCTGCTGCTTGCAATTACCTCTTCCATAAAAACATAGGCTTATATTCCCTACCCTTTCCAGCCCAAAGCAGCTGAAAAGCACAACATAAGGTAATTTTTTAATACATTCTGTATTAATACATTCTGTATTTGTGTGTGTATATTTATGTATATGTACAAGCGTAGGCACCTCTACACACAGACTCAAAAGCAGACTTTCTAATGAAAGAGAAGTTTTAATAAAAGTATGTTCTACCTGAAGACTGACCCAAGACTTGATTTCTGGGAACATCTTACTACATTCTGATATCTGACACGTTGTGTAGCTGGAAAGAAATTTTGTCCATAGGCCATCCGTGTTTAGGTGAATTTATCACCATACTCCCTATCTAGCAAAACGTCTAAGTCCAGGAGCAGTACTACCTAACTTGCTTCTTCTAAGGTAAGCTAAGCAAGTGCTTATCTTATGTTTACAGGAACCTGTAAATAATTTAAATTGCCTAAACTATCATAAGGTCTTGGGGTTTGGTTCTGGCCTACCAGATTCAGCATATCTAGCTCTGGACTAACCAGTCTTGTGGCCTCCAAAATAGAGGTTTCCCACCAGAAATTGCCAGGAGCCTAACTCAGACTACTAGAAACCAATTTAAATTCCATTTCAGATGAAATTTGTTAATGTCCTAGAAAGAATTTCAGTAGCACTTGCATGAATATAACCGAAATACATGTCTTTCTGAGGTTTATAACTATACATCGACAGAATCTCTACTGGTGTCGAGGGTTAAGATTGCAGGGTGACAATAAAACCCTGGCAGATGTATTGTTAACCCCCTCTCCCCCCCCCCCCACTTCCCCCTCCCTCTCCCCCCTTTCCACTAAGGAGAGACAATTGGGAGGAAAAGAAGGACAGAGTGAAGAGAGTTGGAAAAAATTAAAGATGTTTTACTAATGCTACTAATAAGAATAGAGAAAATAATACAAAATATATAAAACCAATCTTGAAAGTCTCAGCAACTGCAGAGCCGGCAACCAAAGTCCTGGATTAGACTCTGCAGCCAATCGGAGCTGGATTCAGTCTCTCACTAGGCCTCAGTTCGCAGGGACGACTAGCAAGGTCCTCTCCTAATGTTGGCCATAAGCAGAAGGGAAAAGGCAAAAGGGACGAGATCCTCGTGATCTCCCACTTTTATATGAGGTATTCACATGAATGGAATGTTATACACAGTTGGTCAGTTTCTTGCTCACTTGTTTCTCGTCGCCCCTCTCGCGAGATGTCCATCCATGCTTATCAATAAGTTTGCATTCCATTGCTAGGTTTACCAAAACATGTGTCTGATTCTCCAGGAAAATGCAGCTAATATGAAGCTTTAGCTGACAGGCAAATTCACTAAAAGAGAAACTTGTTTTTAGCAAAACCAGGACAACTGGATAGAAAGATTACTTGGGAGGTAGATAAGGAGACACTAATTTGTTGTAATAACACTTCTGTAATAACCACCACTACTGTTTTTTCCTTATTAATTTTTTGTCTTCACAAGCTGATCTCAACTCTGCTTGCAGCTAGAACTGGAGCATCTGCTCTTTTCCTGCCCTATGTTATTTACTTGTTGCTCTAAAATGTTGCTTCCTGACACTTCAAAAATCAATGTTTGTTCTAGAGGTATAAGATGAAAATGCTTTACTGGCAGCAGGCCCTGTTTCTTAACCTGTCCATTCCTTAACTATCTGTTTTTTTCACTTTATTTTGCATCAGGCATTGCTTTTCAATATATCTACTAAACTTCAGTTCATAGGAGACAAACCATAATTTCTGTAGTTAGCCTCACTGCCTTGTGCCTATTTCTATTCCATTCATCTTATGCACAACATGTAGGCTTTCAGTAAGGAGTTCTGAAAGGAATGATTCCTGCTTCATATTCATTAGTGACACTGTACCCAGTGGTAGTTTTCTAAGGAAACTCAATGATTTCACGTTATTGGGAGCTACACTTACTTTGCTAATTTGGATGAGTTTCCATCCATGACAGAAGGAAGGTCAGGAAAATAAACTTGCAGCTCGGTGTCTGAAGGACAGGTTTCCATTTTATAGAGCCGTAGTCGTAACTGGTGGCTACTTGGCCTTGCATGATAGATATGACTGATACAGAAAATGATTGGTGTTTTTTTCTTTTCTGTTTTCCCAACAGGATGAATTTGAGACACATTACAGAAGCAGTATGGAAAGTTTGCAGTTGCTATTAAGAGAAGCACCGTCATAATTGAGATATATGTCTGAGCACTAACATGTTCCTGAAAACTGATTGCATATGAACATGAGCTCCAACCTAGCAGTGCACCTTGAACCCACTGTGTACTTACCCTTTACTCAGTCTCCTCAAGAGAAGCACATATCTGATTACACCTTATGAGTTAAGAGCAAGAGGCAGCGGTCTGGGCTGCTCTGCTTTGTTTTTAATCAAATTGCACTGAGAATGTAGCCTTCTCTTGCTCATTTCAATAAGCTTCTGACTCATCTTTCCATTTAGCTGAACCTCCTTCACTCTAAATTGTGCTACTTACTGTTGCTGGGCAACCCTGCACCATCGTCTGCCGGTATGCTAAGCAATACCATTGGTAACTTTTAAGTCTTGTTTTTCACAAAAGGGATAGACGCAGCATAAAAGCATGCCTCGAGATACACAGGGTACCCTGGTGGACATGGAAAAGTTTCTTTGTATTCAATTCTTACTTCTCTCTGATTCTGCATTAAGGATTTGATTGCACAGCACGGACATCTGCATGCAGGTTAAGTGGGGGCCACTGCTGGAAATGGTCTTTACAGTAGGAAATTTGTGTTATAAACAGCAGCGAATCCTGAAGAAACTGTATTTAGAGGCTTTGTGCTAAGCCATCATCAAAATAGACTGAACAGGACTGAAAAGAAAGCTTTTGACACTCTTTTTGCATCAATATTTGAATATTTGTGTTAGAAGTAACTGTAATTGTTAATATCCTGAAACCTCAGGCAGCTTTCCACACCTCAGTGTGGTGGTTAAGCTGGGAAGAAAGCACAGGCTGCAGATCAGAAGACATTGACCTAAGGGACATAATTAAGGGGGTAGGTACTCATCTTTGCAAAACCAGCTTCTGATTGGCAGTTTAGGCTGGGTCTGGGCTCCTGTGGCACTGCTGAGCACCTGCACTATTTTTCAAGTACTGGAAATAACACCGATTCCAGCTGACATCTAAACTCATCTTTCTGCAATCATAAATCTCAGATCAATTTTAACGATTCCAGTAAATTGGTTAATCATTGTTCGACAGGAAAATTGACTACTCCCTCCTTTCATTATTCCAGAATGTTCTCACTCCAGCCTTTGCCACATCTCACATATAATTTTCTACAATACTTCCTACAACTTCTTAGATATGAAAGATTTAAAACTTTTCAGCATATCCGCAAAATACTCCGTTAGCAGTACTTGAAAATTTATACTGCTTCAACTAAGGTGCACTTTGCAAGCATTCTATAGAGATAAGAACTTTACACTGGATATAGTATATCAAAAAGACAATCATATCTCAAATGAAGGCAATCCAATAAGTTTTTCTGTTCAGTTCCATATGAAGAACTGAGATTATCATTTTGTGAAGGAATTCAATAGCCAATTTATAGCGTATTTTACTGCATGACTTCTTGAACTCCAATTTGAGATGGGCCTAGACAACAGTGACTAAATAGTCCATCTGGTAAGTGGTTTCTTAAGAGCTCCATAGAAGGTATCTAGTAAATATAATTTCAAAGTCCTCAAACTCCAAGGAAGTACATGTGTTTAGAAATTTTGAACAGGTTCCCCTTAAAACTGATCATGATATTCCTCATTTCAAGTGCATCCACACTTTGCAAAATCTGTTAGAATTATATGAGGAATGATTGATTTTATGTTATTTGAAAGTACAAATATTCCAGTTGTGATGATTTGATATTTCCTGATCAACTGTTTCAAATGAAACATGTTGTCTAATTCTGTCAGAACTGTTACTAGATAAATTTCATTAATTGAATTTGTTTGATGTGAGCCAAGTCTTGATTGAATCACTCTGTAAGAACAGAACAGGACTAACATGGATTTTTATCGTTCCATACAATACAGTAGTTCAGTTACTGTGCCTATTTATTCTTTCAGTGTATCCTGCTGTTAATATTACTTGACCAAACAGATCAGTGATATTTTCTCTCTTTTTATGTTTTAATTAAATTAGTGGAAGAAATCTAGTACCTGTTATGCATGTTTTGTTAGGGCTCTAAGTATTCCATCAAGGTCTTTTTTTTTGTGCTTTTGTTTGTTGGATAGTTTAGGTTTTTCTTTGTTTTTGTTTGTTGGGGCAGGGAGGGGAGGGGAGTAGGGTGTTTTTTTTTAAAAAAAGTGGAATACTATGCGGAAAATATTTCCATGATACAAATAGACCAAGATAGATACCTACCAAATACCAGCATTTGGAGCCAAGAATAAAACAATACATTAAAAAGACCAAGAAAATGGAAGAATGACAATTGGGTTGAGGAAAATCTGAAGTTAGGAAAAGAGAGGCTCCACAGAGGGAAAGTTTTCAAATAATTTGCAAAGGTTTAAGTAAACATTTTGGTTAAAAACACATACAAATTCAACTTGCCCGACTGCTCCAGGTACTAAATGGTGAATGAAAGAATGTCAAATGGTTACAGTACTTGTCCCAGAACAGGGAAATCCTGGCTTTGGTCTTCAACGTGATAATTGGTTTCCCCTGTTTTAATCTGTCTGACTCATTCTATAAAGGGAGGGCAGCAATACATATTTTCTCTCAAAATAAATAACACATAATAAAATAAATATACTTAAGATTGTGAAGCTTTTAGGTACTGAACTTAGAGGATTATTACTTTTAATGATCTAGAACATAGTGTGATAGAAACATTTGCTGTCCAGCTTGCACTGACAGAAATTAAAATACCAGTGATTTCAATATGATTTTGGAAAAAGAACATTTTTCTATAAATATACATAAAGCAACGATAGTATTTTCATTTTCATTTTCATTTTCATTTTCATTTTCATTTTCATTTTCATTTATGTTGAAATTCAAATAGTTGTACAGTGTTTAATTAAAATAATATATGGATATACATTTTTAACACACAATTTTTATATATCTTTGAACTATTTAGAAATAAACTCTCAAAAACTTAGCTAGGATTGTTGAAATATTCTGTATGCAAACTGCAGAAATAATAAGAATATAAATGATTAATTAATAAAACCAGAAAAAGCTACCAATGAGGGAGGACTGTTAGAGTAGGAGGCTAAGTGGGAATCAATGATTATGATCTGATTACATTTGCAATCAACATAGAAAAGGCAATCTGTACTTCTAATATTATGTAGCTATATTAGTCCTTCAGATAGGGCAGCTTCTCACTTCCATGGGAATTAGAAAATAAAATTATCCAAAGACAAAAAAGAATTTGAATAAAGCTGAAATTTATTGAAGCTATTAGAAATGACTTAGGAAACCTGTGCTTTTCAAGGGAGACTAGTATGCTCTTGCTTTCTGTAAAATTCCATGCAAATCTGCTTAGTTTCTTCATAAACTGTACACAAAAAATGTTATTTATTGTGAATAAATATGCCAGATATTGCCTTTGAAAAAACTAAGAAATGATAGCACATCAGTGGAATACCTGTAGAATAGAATAGTTCAGTTGTAAGGGATCATCTATTCCAACTGTAGCTGTAGTAGTCAGTATAGGTAATTTCTATGCTCGATTTCAGAAAACACAAGTTAAACCATGTATAGTCAGAAGGAAACTGCAGACTGCAAAGAGCCCACACTGGAGCAGGTTTATCTATTAGGATGCAGCCCACAGAAAGGTCCCACACCTGAGGCACAGGAGCTGTTGTGGACTGACCACAAGCCCCCATTTGCCATCACCCCTGCATCCCTTGTGGGGAGGAGGAGGAGGAAGATTTGGGAGTGAAGAATCAAGTTGAGCCTGGGAAACAGGCTGTGGGAGGAAGATGATTTAGCTGTTGTCTGTTTCTCACCACCCAGCTCTATTTTTAATTGGTAGTAAAGAAGGACTTGAGAAATTACTTAGTAAGTTGGCTGATGGCACAAAATTGGGAGGCGTTGTTGACACTCTCGAGGGCAGAGAGGCCCTGCAGAGGAATCTGGACAAATTGGAGAATAGGACAATCACCAACCGTGTTAAGTTCAACAAGAGCAAGTGCTGGATTTTACACTGGTGACACGGCAACCCTGGCTGTACAGGCAGACTGAGGGATGAGATGCTGAAGACCAGTGCCATGGAGAGTTATGGGGGTTCTGGTTGATGGCAAGTTGAACAGGAGCTAATAGTGTCCCAGGAGCCAAGAGAGACCCATGTCCTGGCGCATCCAGCACAGCACGGCCAGCCAGGCAGGGAGGGGATTGTCCCGCTCTGCTCTGGCCTCACCTGGAGCATTCACTGTGTGCAGGGCTGGGGACACAGGAGAAAAGGAGATAACACTGCTGGAGAGTGTCCAGAAGAGGCTACAAAGATGGTGAAGGTTTGGAGGGGGAGCCGTATGAGCAGCGGCTGAAGTCCCTGGGTTTGTTCAGCTGGAGCAGAGCAGACTGAGGGCAGAGCTCATGGGCTGCAGGTTCCTCAGCAGGAGCAGGAGGGGCAGGGCTGAGCTCTTCTCTGTGACAGTGACAGAGCCCAGGGAATGGCAGAAGATGTGCCAGGGGAGGGTCAGTTGGACATGAGGAAAAGGTTCTTCACCCAGAGGTGCTGGACACTGAACAGGCTCCCCAGGGAGGTGTCACAGCCCCAACCTGACAGTGTTCAAGAAGAGACTGGATAACGTCCTCAGACACACGGGGTGACCTGTGGGGTGTCCTGTGCAGGGACAGGAGTTGGACTCCATGATCCTGTGGGTCCTTCCAGCTCAGGACATTCCACGATTCTATGATTCTAAGCTAAACACGAAGCCTGGCCTGCCAGCTTCCTCACAGGCCCGTGTTACTGAACACGCCAGCAGCAGAGCTGTCAGTGTTGAAATCACGCACGCCATATGTGTCCATGGGGTATCAAGGAGAACTTGGTAAGGAGCATTTTTCTCAGCAGTTCAGTCCCAGCTCCCTGCACATGGCTCATCACCCACCTGCGGCCTATGAAGAGAAGAGCCCCAGGTGAACTGTCCTCCCCATCTGACGTTCTTCTGCTTCCACCACAGGGCTGCTGCAGGAACAGCAGTGTCACCTGTCCATGCAGATGGCATCATATGGGACTTCCAAGAGGTACAGAAACAGGCTCTCATCTCCCTCAGCGGTTAAAATTTTTCCCCATGTCTTGCCTGAATCTCACCATGTTTACTCATGGCACAGAAATGTACCTTTGTTTTCTCATAAGTTCCCTGGGGGGGAAGGAAACAAAACAAAACAAAGACACCCGCAAAAACCCCCAGATTGTCGCTTGTGGCCTCAGTGAGGCTGTTGGGGAATGAAGGCCATGAAGGACGGTGTCCTCTCTGTCCCCCAGCTCCACGGCCACCAGTCTGTCCTTGCGGCAGCCGCCCTGTGCCACGTACTCGGAGAGGTTGGGCAGCTGGCTGAGGAAGGTGGGAGAGCTGGGACATGGTTGATGGCATCGTCGTCCTGCAGCCCCAGTGCCACGGGCCCTCGCTCTCTGGGGCTGGTGTCCTGTGCCCTGTGCTCGGAGAGATTGGGGAGCTCATTGAGGCAGGTGCTGGGTTTGGGGTGTCAGGGACATTGGGCTGGTGACCTCGCTGTCCCCCAGCCCCAGTGCCAGTGCTGGCTGCTTTGGGCAGCCGCCCTGTGCCACGAGTCAGAGAGGTCAGGGAGCTCCCTGAGGAAGGTGGCCAAGTCAGGGCTGTTGGGGACATCAGGAATGGCGTCCCCCACATCCATGGCATCGAGCCAGGCAGACACATCATTTGCCACGGTGTCCTGTGCTGGCTCAGGAACGGCCTCGGCGCAGGTGTCTGGTCCCTGCTGGGGCAGATCCCCCGGGCTCCCCAGGGCTGCCGGGGTGGTCACCGCTCCTGCCAAAGCCAAGAAAGCCCCCAAGGCAGGCGATGGCAGCTGTGCTCAGGTTGGCCACCCGCCCGCGGGCTCTGCCAGCCCAGCACTCACCTGTGGGCTCCCCGGTGGTTGTGTCTGCTGGTGCAGCCAGGGCGGGCTGGTGGGGGCTGGCAGCGGGGACGCCCAGCTCCACATCCACGCCGTCCCTGCCGGAGGCCTCTGCTGGCTCCTGGGCCCTGCCGGGCAGGGTGTGGGGCACAGTGGGGCCCTGCGCCTGCCAAGCTGTGGGGCCACGGTGTTTTGGGGGGACGGGCAGGTGGTACGAGCCCATGGGGTACAGGGGCTGCCCCTGGACCCCCGCCCACAGCCCCAGCCCCGTAGGCTGCTGTGGCACCACTGTGGTCCCTGTCACCACCTGCTGTCCCCAGGGGTAGGATGTGGGACAGACAGCAGGGGCAGGGGGCAGCTGGACCCCTTGGGGGAGCTGGACCAGCTGGAGCCCTTGGGGGAGCTGGACCTGCTGCACCCCCTGGGACAGCTGGAGCCCTTGGGGGACCTGCAGGAGCTGCACCCCTGGTTGGAGCTGCAGCCCTTGGTGGAGCTGGATGGGGTGCACAGGTTGGGGGAGCTGGAGCCCATGCAGCAGCTGCTCCCCTTGGGGGAGCTGGGCTGGCTGCGCCCCCTGGCACAGCTGCACCCCTTGCGGGAGCTGCACCAGCTGCCCCAGGGCCCCCGGCACCCCCTGCCAGACGCTGCCCTGTCCCAGCTGGTGGGTGACAGGCTGGAACTGGGCAGGCTGGGGGGACACCAGCAGCCCTGGGACAGAGGGCAGCACGTGGGCAGGGACTGGTGGTGCCACGGCCGGGGTGGTGAAGCTCCTTCTCCGTCCCTTGGACGCCATGGGCAGCTGCTGAGGGATCCTCTCTATTGGGGAAGCACAGAGGGGTGAGGGGTTGAGTTTCACAGCACAACTTCCCATCCCAGGGATTTCCCGTCCTGCTGCTGATTGCCTGGCCCAGTTTGCCCTGAATGATGGTTTCCCCTCCTGATGATGGTTTCGAAATAATGAATTCTCAGCCCCATGATGGTTTCCCATCCTGACAGTCTCATGTCCCCACAATTTCCCATCCCAAGTGTGATTTTTGGGGAGCTAGATTTCCTCACCCCAATTTGTTGAAGAGGGCCGGGAAGCAAAGATTTTGTGTTTTCATCACCTGCAGTTTTTCTCTCCTGTTTTTTGCATCAGGAGGCGTCTCTAGGGGCTAACGGGCTCACGTTTGCCTCACACCCACATGGTCCTTTGCCCCGTGTACCCCACATGCTGCTTTTCCTGCAGTGTGGCAGACAGGAGGAGGATTTGCCAGCACAGAGGGGCTGGCTCCTCGTAAAGAGCAGCCAGACAGAATTTCTCCTGGTGCCCAAAGCGCTTCCGGCTGGTGATGAATCTCCCATCACAGGCAATGGAGCCCATCATTGGTGCTGAACTGGGGCAGGGAGGCTCTGAAACCTCCCCCAGGACGAGTCCTGGTCCCTCACCTGTTTCAGCCATGGTGATGAAATGGGGTGAGGATGAGGGTGGTCGAGGAATGATGAGGGTGAGGATGGGGTTGGATGAGGTTGGATGAGGATGAGGTTGGATGAGGATAAGGTTTGATGAGGATGGACAAGAATGAGGTTTGGTGATGATGAGGACCAATGAGTTGAGATTGGCCTCGTCTGCTCTTCTCGCAGTGACAGGCACTGGAGAGCGCTGGGCAATCCGACCAGACAGTTGGGCTGTCAGCGGCCAGATGGCCTTGGGGACGGCGTGGGGACGTCATGGCAACGCACGGTGACATCACAGAGGCCTTAGGAGCGTGGGTGGTGTCACCTGTGCTGTGGTGTCACTGCTGGTCAGGAGCTGTGAGGATATTGACCCTGAGGAGAGGAGGATGCGGAGTGGAGAGTGGCTTTGTTTGGCCTGGAGCAGACTGAGGGCAGAGCTCATGCAGGTTCCTCAGCAGGAGCAGGAGGGGCAGGGCTGAGCCCAGTGACAGAACCCAGGGAATGGCAGAAGATGTGCCAGGGGAGGGTCAGTTGGACTTGAGGAAAAGGTTCTTCACCCAGAGGTGCTGGACACTGAACAGGCTCCCCAGGGAGGTGTCACAGCCCCAACCTGACAGTGTTCAAGAAGAGACTGGACAACATCCTCAGACACACAGTGTGACCTGTGGGGTGTCCTGTGCAGAGACAGAAGTTGGACTTGATGATCCATGTGGGTTCCTTCCAGCTCAGGACATTCTGTGATTACTATGTTGTGTTGTTTTGCTCATGTCTTTATCTTGACTCACGAGCTTTTCCATCTTGTTTCCTACCCCTGTCCTGTTGATGGTAGGAGGCACTAAGAGAGCAGCTGTGTTAGTGTCTGGCAGCTGGCCATGGTCAGCTTGACACAACCACACAAAAATTCTCACAAACATCATGTGTTAATTCCTTAAAGTCATACAATATCTACCCTTGGCTAATTACATAAGAACCAATAAGTCTGAACGACAAATGAATAAACATAACCTGACAAATGGTTTGTAACACAAAGCAAGGGCTTTGTGCTCAGAAAATGAAACTCATTCGAGATTGTAACCTAAAGGGGACAAATCATAAGACTGTAAAAAGAATTTTTATATTTTATTTCTCATTTGAAGAAGGATACTAATGTGGAAAGATCATAAATTAATAACACAACTTCAGATTGGTAGTATATCAAAGAAGTTATCTGATCTCTGCTTCTGAAGTTTCTGTTTTGCACAATAACCTGCAGTGAAATTACTTCACGTATGAAAAGCTTATTAACTTCAGTAAATGTCATGCTCTTAATACAGTCATTTTCCAAATACTATTATATCATAAAATGTTATAGAAAATAATAAGGATGTTTTATAATTAGAACTAGGCAGGATCACAATGTGAGATTACTCATTTGCTGAAACTTTCGTGTGCCACCAACTGTCTGTGTGACATTTGAATGTCACATAGCTTCATTTATTAATATTTGCACAGTAGTCTGGAATACTTGGGTAATAGTTCATACATTCACAAGAAGTTCTCATTAGATAGCATGTAAGCTGTAGATACACTCAGTTTCCTGCAGAGTTTCAGAGACCATGTCTATAGGACGGTATAAACATCTAATATTCACTAGTGAGTAAGTTAAGGTTTTTAAGAGGAAGTAAGAAAACAAAAAATAAACCACCTTAAATATTAGTCTAAACATGCACACATAAAAAATCCCCCAAATGTAGTGGTAATGATATAGAAAGACAAATTCTCAGATGTCACAAGGTAGTACTCCCCCAATAATTTGCTGGAGGCCAACAAAGTGAAGAGACCAGGTTTAACACAGGGAAGAAGAATGCCGACTTGCTGGTCATCATTCTTTTGGTGATCTTGGGCCTCAGATAGCTGTGCTTTAAGAAAGGTGAGTGATAAAGTGATACTGTATGGATGGGTGTGTAGCTAAGTAGGTATCTCAGTGTTAGTTTTATGTTCCTGTATGGAAGGATCATTTCTTAAAGTACTAAAAATTTTTTGCGTGTGATTGGTTTGGTTTGGTTTGGTTTGGTTTTTAAGATTTTAGTTGATTATGTTGAGTTGTTGATATATTGTATTGTGTTCAACACTGCCTGTTTAATTAGTAGGGTATTTCCTTCTCATAGTATTGCCAACAGAAAGGTTAAAAAGTCCTTATGAAACATGAGGGGTTTTGGTACAAATATTACTTACTCCAGAATGGTTCCAGGCATGCATTTCTATTGCTGTTTGCTCAGGGATCATAAGCTAGTTTTTGATTCACTTAACAGTATAGTTAGGTCAAGTTATTTTGAATTTTCAATAAAATCTATCTACTGTATTAATCTGACTTTAATGGTAAAAGAATAAACATACAGTACATAAATCCTTAAAATACAGAACACTTTTATTCGTATTTAGATATTCCTCCATCTGATCTAGCATTTCAAGGTTTTTCTGGTCTTCAAGAAATCACTTCCAGTTGCATTTGTGTCCAATGGAACAAGAATTCAATAAACTGATACACTATACATCTTCTTGTTATCCATATTTCTTGAGAATCCCTCCTTCTAGTTATATAGGTTCTTTAATTGAAATAAAATCTTTACAAAGATATATATCAAACATGACCCAAATTGTGACTGAATTTCCTTGCTGAAGAAACCATCTATGACAAATTAAGAGTATTTGATTCCAAATTGTAGACCTGTGTTTCTATGAAATGTAATAAGATTTGCAAAGGCATTCCAGTGCCCCCAAAATAGTATTCCATACACCAGTCAGATCTGGTG
This sequence comes from Columba livia, assembly GCF_036013475.1. NCBI lineage: Eukaryota > Metazoa > Chordata > Aves > Columbiformes > Columbidae > Columba > Columba livia. The sequence continues at coordinate 32,768,747 of NC_088609.1, forward strand.
TGTTTTATTTTTTTCTCCCCTTCTTTTTTTTCCCCAAAATATCTTTTGCTTGAAAAAGTATCTAATTCTATGACTGCAATAACCTCTTTAGAAAACTTTTTTTAGAGAATGCCATTAACTTTCATTTTAACTGTTTATTACTGATTCTTCATCTGATATTGTTGCAGTAATGTATTTAATAACTGTCCCCAAAATAAATCAAACTTGGGAAATGTTTTCTATGACATTCTACAAACATAGAAAAGTAAACAGTGCATTTAATTCTATTTGTAAAATCTCTGTTCAGCAATTAATGATGGTGAATTTGGAAAGAATGTGCTTAATCATAGTCTTCATATTTGCATTCTGGAGTTGTACATATAGAAGACTACAGGCATTCACATGTAAGTTCCAGCCTAAGAGGCAGGTCTTGCAACACAAGGAAATTAGGCTAGAAAATAAAATCTTATAAAAAGGATTATGAAAGAAAGCAGAAATTGCTGATATTTTTCCTTGTGTTTTGTTGTTGTTGTTTTGGTTTTTTGTTTGTTTGTTTGTTTGTTTTTTGAGGAATAGAAATTATTCTGGGGATCACTTCTCTGGGAATCTAATTATTGCTGACAGAGGCCAGAAAAAGAGACTTGACTTTGAAGACCATTCACTGAGAACTCAGGTTAACATCAGAAATGAAATAAAACAAAAACAGAAATGAAAAAAATTATCTGAAAATCACAATATCTTTGTGATGGTATTGTTCACAAAGTTCTATCTTATCAAGAAGTTATTCTGCACAGTACCAATTATTATGTAAAAGTGCAAATTTTGGTATTTCTTGAATCACTCTTAACCTTCTGGAAGAAAATTTAAAACCAGGCAAATTCGGTCCTCTGTATAGTGTATATGTATATGACGTAATTATGTGTTCCCTTTTGAAGTTACTTCAGTTATAGCATGTATAATACTATTGATGATTTTTATATATATATATCCAGCATCTTAAAATTTCTGTTTTGACAACTAAAATTTCATTATTTGGAGTCGTTAAGTCCATTCATTTATTCATTCATAGAATATCTATCCTTGTTCAAATCTGCAATAACGACTTGCAAGAAAAATCACTTGTATGTAAAGTTAGTAAAGACCACGACCTTGCCACCTGGGAAACAAGATATTAACAGTGATGAGTTTATTAAAATGTGTTCATTTTTCTACATATTGACATCAGCAAGAAAGAAAGCTGAAGACTTGGGGGTATTAATGCTCTTCATATCCTGTGAAATGTACTGTATGATCTAGCTCTGTGTTTGTTCATATCTTCTTTGCAGTATTTGTTATGAACATTTATTGTCAGTAGCTGAATTTCAATATTTGTAATCCCATCTGTTACTCACTTTCATTGTTTCTGCAATTATTTCCCAGGAATAAAGGGTCTTAGGGTAAGCACCCACCTTCACAGTTTCAATTTCTACTGGCTGTAGACAGTATTTTTTCTCTCTGTCACTTTTACTTTACAGATACTGCAAAGAAATTGGCATTTGCAGGGGTTAAAAGAGCCTCAGCAACAGAAAATAAGGTCCAGCGCTCATGCAGAAGGCAGACACGGTTCAAGATGTCCTACCAATAAACCAGTCCACAACCATAGCCTTCAGCAGAACAGCTCTTGAAGGGGTGAAAATTAATGTGTCCTTCTATGCTTTATTAAGACTTTGGCTATTTTTTCTACAGATAAGTCATCCAGATGAAATTTTCTCCAGCTACGTGTTAGTTTCCACTTGATGTTGACAAGATATGAAATCAAATGTTAATGTACAGGTAATGACTGAGAAATTATATGTTTACACTAATGGATTGCTGTTCATTAGCACGCGCTAAGCACACATCCTCATCAATCACCGCGTTTGCATCACTTCTGCAAGTGCTCTGCTGATTCTCAAATGTATTTCTTATCAGAGCAAAGCATCATTTTTTACGCCATGGTCATGTTCCTGTGTTTAAAAGTTATCTGGTAGTTTCCTGAACGTTCATGGCTTTAGAGTGGCGGGGGGGGGGAGTTATTCATTTTACTTGTGTTTCTGGTAAGTTGCTTGCAGGGTTGGAACTGATATAAAATTGTGATATCACCTTGATGAACTCTTTCAAGCTGAGTACCAATACAAATTGCTATTTGTTTCCAACAGATTATTCTAAAACTAAGCATTCTAACCAAGATTTCTAAAATAGAATTTTTTAAAAAATCTATTTTAAATGATTTGCTTTAAAGATTTATTTATATTTTTTCTTCATTTATTTCTGCACTAGTAGCGTGTTTGTACCCAGCGCTTCTTTTTCCAAGAATCAGATAGCTGCTGAGCTCTACCATCACATGGTTATTTTAAAATACTGGTTTTTAAATACTAAGTTCTGTGTTGACTCATGATGAAATAACTAAAGATTGGAGGTGGGTGACTGTCTGATAGCCAGGGGAAATTCAACCTCATTATGGTGCAGGCAAATGAATCAGAAATGCTGAAGTGCAGTTTGAACTGGGGCCACAATTTTAGTAAGATACTAACCAAGCAATTAAAGACATTTGTGAGTATTCTTGTTAAGGACTGGCAAATTCTACATGCATCTTGCAGAAATATTATGCTGGAAAAATTACTTCACAATTTACAACTCATATATAAATATTTGTGTGTGTGTTTCTCTGTGTGTTTATACACGCATACTTTTTATTTCTTTGTATTCTAGCATCCATAATGGTTATTTTGCATTGCCGCCTAAGAAGAGAGTAATTAAAGAGTAATTTCAGATCTTAAACTACCATTGTTTTTGTTGCTGTGCGTACTTGAGCTTACAAACCCTGATGAATCTAAAGGATGAATTCGTATCATCTTCATTTTGCTACTAGCAAAAAGAATGTATTGATAAACCAGATAAAACAAAATACTTAAAATATCCATCATCTTTTTCTGTTGAACCCTTCCTGACCAGTGTTTTTACCTAGGAAAAAATATCAATACTAGAAGACAAACATGGCTTTATTTTTTTAGCAATGTGATTAAAGCCAACGAAGATGCAAGATGTGTTCTTAGTCACTTTGAATGCTTGAATTAGTATGACATTCTAAAATTATCTATTCTAATTTAGCTGGGCAACACAAGCTTGATGGTTTAGAGTGCACTACGAGTTTTAATATTTATATGATGCAAGACATCTTACTAGGCAGTGGAACGTTTGGTTGTTGGTTTTTTTTAACCTAGAAACTATAAATTTATTATTTGTTTCACTTAATTTCTTAAGTTGCTTATGCAAACATGGCATCTCTCCTACATTATTCAGCTAATTCTTACTCAGATCAGTATCTGCTGTGCCTACATCTTGCTTTTATGTGTTTGGAACATTTTTATGCCCTTGCAAGAACTTGCAGTAGTTGTTTTACGGATGTTATTAAAGGACCTATGAAAAGGAGGAAGCCCAAGATAGCTTTGAAAAGATGTATCCTTGACAGCAGGATGACCAAATAAATGGAAAAAGCATAAAACCATGGGTGGGTTTTTTGGCTGATTTTTGGTTTTTATTTTGGGATTTTCTGGGTAGGGTTTTGTTTATTTCTTTCTTTCTTTTTCCTCCTCCTGTAGTAAGCAGGAATTGGATGAAATGAAAATGAAGACTTTTCACGTACCAGTTAGTAAACTATTTGACAGGAGATGCAATCTGGTGTTTGAGTTATATTTAGTCTGTGTCATTACTGATGGTATACATCACCAAAGTTTCTGATTTCATGCAAAAGAAGCTTACTCAGGGGACAGGAGGCAGAAGGTGGACATTGTTTGCTGAATCAAGGATATCTGCATTCCTTATGCTTACTTTCTCTCTTTCTTCAATAAGTAAATAGCGTGACTCCTGACAGCAAAACGAATGAGTGAAGAGAGAAGAAGACAGATGGTAAAACATTTTTAGTACTAATGACAAGAGCTTCTAGAAAATGCCACTTGCAACATGAATCAAAAACTTCTTACATATATTAGCTTTATTTTAAGGGAAAATAAAGAAAGCCTGAATTTCATAAAGGAGCTTAAATCTAAATAATTGTTACGTGGAGATTAATTTATAAGACAAGTAGCTATACCCTTTAGTTCTTTACAATCCCACACATTTATAGTATCTACTGTTAGAAACCATGACTGACTTCAGTGGGCCACATCCCTCCCTCTCCTCCAGTTCCAACATCCACATTCCTCCTTCTCTACCAGTTCTTGAACCATAGCCCACCCTCTCCCTCACTGCTCACAGCCACATCTCCCCCACTCCCCAGTTCTACAGCAACCAGCAAACAACATGTCAGAAAGCAGGCCTGGTCCCTCTCAGTGCCCCAGTGTTTTTATTGCAGAGGGGCCCCGGGAGGCACGGCCACCCCGCTCAGACACGCAGCCAGGGGAGACGCTGTGCATGGTCCCCTGAGCCCGGCTCTTCCTCCTGGACCCTGTGCAGCCATGACGGGTCTTCGTCGGTCTCTGGAAGGTAGAGGAGCTGGCCATGTGTGTCTCTGTCCCTCTGCCTGGGTGGGCTCTGGTCACGCTGGTGGGGACCGCGGTGGCAGCGTTCTCCCCTCTCAGCAGAGAGGCTGCCGTGCCTGGAACGGCTGCGGCTCCGCTGCTGCTGCTGCCTCTGCCACCACAGCCCCTGCCTTGCGTAGGGATGGAAGCGGCTGTGGCGACCGTCATCCTCCAGCCGCAGGAGGCGGATGGCCATGATGGGGCCCCGGCAGAGCAGGCAAGTGGCATCCTTGGTGCTGGCAGCCCAGCGCCGGATGCAGGCATGGCAGAACACATGCCAGCACGGGTCGACTCCAGCTGGGGCTGCCAGGGGAGCCAAGCAGATGGGGCATGTGTCCCCCCACCGGCACCTCCTGGCAGCTGGTGGCACCACTGGCTCATTCCTGGACACCTCCATTGCTGCTGGTGGAACTTAGTGTCCTGTAAGGTGCTGGGACTTGGTTTCCTCTCAGCTTCTGGTGGGACTTGCTGTCCTCAGCTGCTAGTGGGACTAGATGTTCTCTTGGCCACCGCTGGGACTCGATGTCCTCTTGGAGCTGGAGGCACCTGGTGTCTCTGCTGCTGGCAGGACTTGATGTCTATCACTGGTGCAACGCGAGGGCTCGGGTTTCGCTGGCAGGACTCGTTGGCCGCTCGGCTGCTGGCAGGTCACAGCGTCTGGTGCCGCTGGCAGGACTCGATGGCTCAGGTGCTGCCCACAGGACTCAACATCTCGTGTGCCGCTGGCAGCACATGACTCTGGCTTTTATTGCTGCCTGCTGCTAGTGACGTCATGGGCTGACTGTGACTCTGGTGACATCACAAGGCTCTCGGGGGTGCACCCAGAAATGCACCCAGGAGCTCCCCAGCCTCCTACATGCCCTGTGATGCAAAGCCCACCTGGCAGGGGACTCCAGGGCTGGCCTCACCAGTGCTGGTCATGGTTTAACCCCAACTAGCAATATAAGCATGATAGCCACTCATTCAGTCTCCCACCCACTCTCCCAGGGGAGAGAATTGAAAGGAAAGGGAGAAACTTGGAATGAGATAAACACAGTTCAATATAATTACAAAATACTAATGCACTACTAGTTTATATATATATATGTATATATACATATATCAAATAGGAATGGAATAAAAAGTAAAAGACACTCAACGCAACTCCTCACCAACTCCATCTGCACAGAGCAGCAGTCCTTTTATTAGGTGGTGGAGACATGGTTGCAATTTTGTTGATCACATCACATCACATCCATTGGGATCTGACGACGTCCATCTTGCCATTTGATTAGTGAAAAGTGGTTCTCTCCTGCAGGTGCCTTGACCTTGCTTCTTTTTTTATGGCAAAATCAGCATTCCAAAGAATCTGAATAACGCTCACACCTTTCTAGAAAACTTATTTTGCTGTTTTGTCCCATACAATGATGTCATCTATAGATTGCATGTGGAGCTGGAGCTTTTCCTTGTTCCAGCATGGTTTGAATCAGTCCATGGCACATGGGAGGGTTGTGTTTGCACCCCTGGGGCAAGTGATTCCACATGTGCTAGATGCCCCTCCAGGTGAAAGCAAACTGCGCTCTGCACTCTGCTGCTAAAGGAATAGAGAAAAACACATTAGCAATGTGGGTTGTGGCTCACCACTGAGCTGCCTTTGACTCCAGTCTAAGTTGCAGCTCTAGAGTGTCTGGCATAGCAGCACTCAAGGATGGTGTAACTTAATGCAGGTCACTAAACTTATGCACTGGCCTAATGAGGCTGTTAAGAGGTAAGTCTTGCCCCGGGTGCAAGCGATTCCATGTGTACTGGATGCCCCTCCAGTTGAAAGCAAACTGTGGTCTGCACTCTGCTGCTAAAGGAATAATAAAAATAATAATAAACCAATAAAAATAATAACCCACTCTTTTATTCTCTGATTCATAAGCACATTCTATGCATATACTTACATAAATTCATCTACTACATACATTACCAAGTTTTGCAATAAATAATTGCAATAATTTCACTAAGAATCTTGATCTAGGTTTCATTACGTATTTCTATCACTCCTACAAACAGAATCACATTTTTACTGTCTGCACAGAGTTGCTAGGAAATCTGAGTTGGGTAAATTGAATATGGGCATACTTTCAAATCTTATGGTTATTAAACTCAATACTTCTATTTTTCCATACATTCAGGTAGCAAAAAAAAAAAAATCCTCGTTCTTAAAGAAATCACCAAAGTTTCGTAACTACATATAAATAAACTATCTCAAAATCTGATCAAGAGTATCCAACTCATTATCATAAAAAGATGTTACAACTAATTTATTAAACTGTCTACTTAGATATTCTCAGACCATTGGAAATACTGGGGCTGTTTAGTAAAGATTAAAGGAGTCAGTTTAATTTTAAACAAGCTTTTTTCCTCAACTGTAATGTAATCCTTAGAGAATTGTGCTTTTCTGTTTGATGGCTGCTTCAACTCAAGCATCCCAATTACAGCATTGATTGACTATACCTATTTTACACAAGAAGAATCAACTTCTGAGCTAATCCCTATGAGCTTGCTAAATCATAAACTGGAGTTTGCTTGATTCTCTGCACTTTGTGCAAATCTAGTTTCGTCTGAAGATAGAGGGTACCGTGAGCTATTTGGTATCAAGTGCTATGTCAAGCTCTTTGACGTCATCTCTACACTGAGTCTGCAGTCACACATGGAGATAGCTAAATTGTCTCCAATACAGGCAGTAGTCTAAAGGGAGTCACATCATGTAAGTTAATTTACATTGGTTCCTAAATACTAGGTAGATTTAGTGGTGGAGGGTATAGACTTCTATTGTTACTTTATTTTCTCTGACAGTTATGATCATTTCTAAGCATGGGCTAAAGCACAAGCCTAGGTCTATGTAATATAGAAGAACCTCCTTTGCCATTCAGTAAATAAAATATGCAATAATTTTTTACTAGGAAAAATGTAATTGGGTGAAAAACATGAGCCTGCTGAAGACAGTAACCAAATTCTCCTTGACAGCAGTGAGGGAAGGATTTTACTCACTGTCTTTTGGTTCTTCTTTATAATCACAGAATCACAGAATCACAGAATCGACTGGGTTGGAAAAGACCTCAGAGATCATCGAGTCCAACCCTTGGTCCAACTCTAGTCCGTTTACTAGATCATGGCACTAAGTGCCATGTCCAATCTCAGTTTAAAAACCTCTAGGGACGGCGAGTCCACTACCTCCCTGGGCAGCCATTCCAATGCCTGACCACTCTCTCTGTAAAGAATTTCTTTCTAATATCCAGCCTAAATTTCCCCTGGTAGAGTTGAAGCCCATGCCCCCTTGTCCTGTTGCTAACTGCCTGGGAGAAGAGACCAATCCCCACCTGGCTATAACTTCCCTTCAGGTAGTTATAGAGAGTGATGAGGTCACCTCTAAGCCTCCTCTTCTCCAGACTAAACAACCCCAGCTCCCTCAGCCTCTCCTCATAGGTCTTATGTTCAAGTCCCTTCCCCAGTCTTGTTGCTCTTCTCTGGACCCGCTCCAGCACTTCCATCTCTTTCCTGAACTGAGGGGCCCAGAACTGAACACAACACTCCAGGTGTGGCCTCACCAATGCAGAGTACAGGGGAAGGATCACTTCCCTTGTCCTGCTGACCACGCTGTTTTTGATACAGGACAGGATACCGTTGGCCTTCTTGGCCACCTGGGCACACTGATGGCTCATGTTGAGCTTCCTGTCAATTAGTACCCCCAGGTCCCTTTCTGCCTGACTGCTCTCCAGCCACTCTGCGCCCAGCCTGGAGCGCTGCAGGGGGTTGTTGTGACCAAAGTGCAGCACCCGGCATTTGGCCTTATTGAACTTCATCCCATTGGAATCAGCCCATTTTTCCAGTCTACCCAGATCCCTCTGCAGAGCCCTCCTGCCTTCCAGCAGGTCGACACTCCCTCCCAACTTGGTGTCATCAGCAAATTTGCTGATGATGGTCTCAATCCCCTCATCTAAATCGTCAGTAAAGATGTTAAACAGGACTGGAGCCAACACTGACCCCTGGGGAACACCACTAGTGACTGGCCACCAGCTGGATGCAGCCCCATTCACCAGCACTCTCTGGGCTCGGCCCTCCAGCCAGTTCTTAACCCAATGTAGAGTACACTTGTCCAAGCCATGGGCTACCAGCTTTTGCAAGAGTATATTATGGGAGACAGTGTCAAAGGCCTTGCTGAAGTCCAGATAGACCACATCCACGGCTCTTTATTACACCTGTTACCAAACATGTTCACAGAAGACAATGCCTGGTGATCTCATAGGTTTTGGAACCGTGTAAATCCTTGCTAGTTTTGAAGTCCAGAATTAAAAGCATTTTCCACTGAATCTCAATGACATGGTAATAGTAGAAAGTGATATTCTGTATAGATAGAACCTTCTGAGGCAAAAAGACCTTTTAGAAAGTTAAGGATATCCACTTTATAGATAGTTCTTTATTTTTTGCAGAAAAATTGGAAAGGACGAAGTTGTACAGGAAAGAAAAAAAGATTCAACAAACCAATTTCTCAGAAATCCCTCACATAAATCACTCCTTAATGAGTTCAAAGGCAACATTCCTCACTTTGATGAAGCTTTAAAATATACCCATACTTGTTCCCATATTCCCTGCACACTCAATACTCCAAGGTTCAGAGCTGTGGCAAACAATGACAACAAAAAAACAGCAGAAGGCCTTTATATATGGTTTTCTGACATGAAGCAAATGCACTTCAACACTGACAAATGCACGGTGTAGGAGCTTGGTTGCCAATAGAATATCAAATAGAAAATGAATTAAGTGTACCAGACTGAGAAGAGTGAAAGTCATCTTAGCATGTATAGACATGCTGGCTTTGCGAACCCTTTGCCCTCTTCTTTCAGTGTCTAGTGTCAATCTTTTTTATTATTATTTGGCTTTCTCCTCTTAAAAATCCTTTGACTTTATTTGTTTGTTTGTTTCTTTCTTCAATGTGCCCTTTCCCTTCCATTGAATAGGTGACCACAGGGTACATAATATATAGTCTGTCTCAGAGGCTGGTATAACCTGCCATAGTATGTTTGATAACCCACACATCACTGAAATTGAATATATTTTTAATGCAGTTTTACTCTAAAGGTTGGATTTAAAGATGGCCTTATAGTACTATGTGCTTCTATTTTTTACAGTGATAAAATGCAGAATGTGGTCCATTTACAAATAACAATACATATGCATTTCTATCAAATTGATCCTGTGTTCTCAAAGTCAAACTGCTTTTCTTCCTTCTCACGTATTAGGGCAAGCATTACATTTCCTCAAGCCACATTACACCCTGTGTGGCACTTCTGCTTTTGCGATCTTTATTCAGACATGATTCAACATCAAACTATGTTATCTACCAAACAAGGTCTATACAAACTTTTATATGTCATTCTGCTAGTAGCTGATTTTAACTAACTCTAAAATGATGAATCATTATAAAAAGTAAGAATAAACTTTAAAAGATGTACACATCTCTACTAACTATACTACTGTCTGGTGAAATCTTGATTTTTATAAAATTGTGTTTCAAATACCGCAATCCTTGTATGAAAAGTTACCTTTAATAGAGATATTGCAACCAAATATATCACCATATTAGGACATTCAGTTTTTGACAGTGTCATGAGAGTGCTTTGGCTTACATGTATTTTTAAGAGGTAAGGTTTGCCTTCCTGATATGTAGCTTATCTACAAATAATTTGCATGCCTGCAGTAATAATTCTTTAATAATTCTGCAGATAATCCTTCCTTCATTAAAGTTATTTGTCAAACTCTGTTTTGTAAAGGTAAATTATAAACTTGTTTAGTACTTCTTAATTTTCTTTCTCCCTCAGTTTATTTATTTTTTTTCTGAGATGATTTTCATCCATCAGACTATGTTTTAAAAATAAGAAAACTGCAGGTAGTTTATTTTTGTGGTATGTCATTGAGTATCTTAATAGTGATGCAGTCGGCATTTTGTATAAAAACATTAAAGTGCAGGTTTTTTTTCTTTAATTCTGTGCCTTAGTCTCCAAGTGTGAAACTGTGACTTTGATAGCAGTTTTGAACCATCATGATAATATGACATTTGATAGTAATGAACTCTGTCAGATTAAATGGCTATAGAATTAATGCTTGATGATACTAATAGTACAGCATGTCTGTAAACAGGGAGAATGTTTTAGAAGGAACAAGCCATTTCAGGAGTAAAATAGTTGGTTTAGTGGAGATGTCCAAGATACTGAAACGTGATAGGTCATTACATGGTTCAACTGGAAGCCTGAAGAATGTATTAATTTATTTTGAAATAACATTAAAGAAGAGAGGTTGTCATGTTTTTGTAATGCTTTCACTTTGTTTTCCTCACAATTTAATTTGTAATTACAAATTTAAGATTTTCTTTGAAAAAAATGTGCCAAAACTATCCAATGCTCCTTTAAGTTCTTGCTTTAGTTCTTTGAAGTAAATCATTATGATCCTCAGTTGATATATATAGGTATAATATGCCACCAAAAACTGCATTGCACTTGTGGAAACTGATCTAGGACTAGGGGTTTTTTTAGCCTTTAAATGCTTAGTTTTCTATGGGAACAGCATAAAAATTTGGGGAAAAAATTGTAGCAAAACTTACTTTTTGCTGAAAAGAAGTCTAACAATAAAGCTGAATCTTGAATATTCTGCCATATGACATCTTGATGGGTAAAAATTAGAGTGGCATGTAGACAAAAAAAAATATTATAGTGTGTTTGTTGTGATATATAAAACCTTTCGGTCATGAGAAAAACAAAATTATAAATTCAATTTTTGCTAAGAAGAATGACATGAGAAATAATAAATCATTCTGAAACTGATCCCAAGATATAATGGGCAGAACATCGTAAATAACACAGACAAATTCAAAGTTATTTTCTAAAAAAACCCCAAACATAATCAAAACTAATCAAGCACATAGATAGGCAAATGGATATCTGAATTTTGGGAAGTTACTATTGCATTTACTAACAATGACTCGACCTTAATTTCTGCATATATGTTTTTATTTTTACATGTAAATATATAGTTTTATATACAAAGAATTTCAGTCTAAAAATCCTAATCATACTCAGTCTCTTTAATATTTGAAAATAATTTAATATTAATCAAATGACATTTCAACCCCTAGTCAGACTTAAATCCAAAATGTTATTACTGATATTCAGAAAAGTCTAAATAATAACTGAAAATGCCACACTGTAAAACACCATACATCTTGAAAAAACAGCTATATTGACAGTTCAGTTTTATAAAAGAGAAACAGTAGTGAAGAGTTTCAGTAACCAAAACCAAAAAAGTTAATTCTTAAAACTAACAGAATTTTTAATTGTTGCTTTTTCATTACTTATAACTAAACTAGCATTTTGATTGCCCCATAAAATACAAGCTTCAATGGTCTTATTTTGAAGGGTTTTGAAGGTTTTTTTCTGATGCTGGATGAAAACCACATCTGTACTTGACATTTCCCATGGAACCAGTATTTCAGATGTTGTCAAGCTTTTAACATTACAGTCATCAAATGTAATGTCATTTGTGACACTCATGTAAAAGTGACACTAAGTAAACACTGCACAGTGACAAATAGCATTCTTTATTAAGAAAGGTGTTCTATTAGTCTGGAGAGATGGAAAACTTTGCCTTCCACAAATAAGTTCCTTGCTTACTTTTTCCTGTAGTTTATCTCCTATAAAGAGACTTGATACATCTCATTTTAACACCCACCTAATTAATATTTGCAAGTCTTTCTTCCCAATTTCAAATAATCCAGTTGTATATTTTATGAATCATATTTATAGAACATGAAATAGCTACTTTATAACCATTTGTAAACTAAACGACATAGCTTGGGTTTCTTAAAACTTATGTCATGTTCTTCAGGAATTTTATGTCCAGTTCTCCAGGCTTTGGAATCGCTCTCACATGAGCCACTATTCATCATAATTTCAGAAGGGTGGGAATCTAAATTAGAGATATTATTCTGATAAGAATCTGACTGGTTTATCAAGGTAATACCACTTCCCTGTGGATATTGAATACCATTTGTACTCATAGTAATCAATATTTGCATTAGCTTTTTTCTTTTTCTTTCTGTGATTGTGTGAAGCTTGTATTCAGGAGCAAGTGATTGGACCAACTGGCCTTGAGAAATCCCCTCCAAGCTGAATTATTCTAAAATTTTACGTTTTTCTTCACCATTAAAAATGTACTGAATATCTTTGGCACAACTCAGACCCATACGTGATCCCACTGCTCAGACAAGAGCTCTATTTTTTTTCACTTGATATGGCACCTGGTACAAAGTGCACTTCTTATACACTGGGCTTGGCACTGCCATTTCCCCAACAATTTCCCCTACTTGTCCATCTACTTGCTGATGTTTCTGCTTAGCAAAAGATAGAAGGACTTGACCAAGGTGACCCTTTAAGAAATGCTATTGGGAGTGGATCCTGCTGTCCCCACTGTAAAGACTACCCTTACCACTAGTAATTCCCAGATGATGATTTGCCATCCTCAGCTAGTTTCTGAAACATACCTCTTGACTTCTTCTTATGCTTTTCTGTGGGCATCAAACTGATCTTGATATTTAAACAAATTAAAGAAACTAATTTATAATCTAAAGCATAAAGCTTAGGTATGCATACACTAACACACATTAAGTATGATTATATGTATATTAGGTAGGAGCTGTGTTAAAACCATATGATTGACATTCATGATAAAACTATTCATTATTTTTTTTTTTTCAGTGAATTCCATATTATTTGACTTTTTTTTTTTTTTTTTTTTTTTTTTTTTTTTTCCCTGTGATTACCACCAAAGTAACTGACTTAAAACTGACAGACACATTGTTTCTCTCCCATCCTTTTGAAATGCTGGGCAACATTAGCTTCCTACCCCTTCAGTTTCCTGAGTTTTCCAAGACTTCATAGTTACAAAGGTGAATGATAGAAATTTCTCCTTGGTTGAGCTTTTAATACCTGTAGTTGCAAATCATTGACAGATTTTAACGTTTTCTTTGGTTTCCTGGAAAGTAGGATCTTGATATATTTGCAATAATAAGGACCAGCATTTTTGTTTTGTTTGGTTTGGTTTTGTTTTGTGGTAAGGTAGGACAGCACTTTTTTTTCCCCAGCTTTCTTATTAAACATATCTACAAGTAGGGTTGAATAAAATCTTTAGAGCTGAACAGCCTTCAGCTTTCTGCAAGCTAATCAATAACAATGCCTGATAGAAATCTGGACTACTTACTACTTCCACAATCATATCAACAGGCATACACTGTTTATTAATTCTAACTGCAAGCTGATTTTAAAATAAAAGGAAAAAAAATCCCACACAACATCTGTTTATCAGTATATTTCTATTTTCCCCATTTTGGTTCCTATTTATTTTCAATCTACTTTGTCTATGTCTGAATCCAGAAAGGCAGAACTGAAAACACTGTTGCAAGCACAGAGTGACGTTTACTGAGATAAGTAGCCCTCCTCAGGTGGCATCACAAAACGTTTTTCAGCTCCCTGGTGGCTTGACAAATGGAGTCCAGGTCTCCATTCCACTCTCTTTCACCTTTCTTTATTCCCTATTTCCCTAAAACTGAACATATGCATTAAATGCACTGCTGAGGCCTGGTCTGAGAAATGACATTAAAACAAAATGTATGGGAAAATTCAATTCTATGTCTTTCTGAGATACAATTAATGTTCTTGGGCCATTCCCATTTTGAACCAAAATATATACAGAAATTGTGTGGAAAGAGGAAAAATTGTCAGCTCAAAGAAGGCAGGAGGAAAAATACCAAGTTTAACTCAAATATTTTAAAGTTTGGAACTCAAACAGATAACTATCTGGCATATCCTTTTATCTTACACTGATCATTAAGGGAACCACTCAGTGTGGTTTTGTCATTTTGAAGAACTCTCTCCTAAGTACATTTGAAGTTGATCTCAATTTACAAATTGGATTTGAAAAAAAGACCCTGATCTTACTTGTAGCACTAGGTAAAGCTTTGAACCACTTCTTATGTTGTTCATTTGTGGACTTACAGAGTTAGGAAGATGAAAAAAAAAAGTAAAGAAAAAGGATAGTATTGTTAAATGTAATTAAAGTACTAAGTAGTATGGGTACTCTGCACTATTCAGGATGAATCTTTGAATCATTGTCTGTCATAGTCAATCCTGACAAAATCTATGCAAAGTTGAAATTAAAGGCTTGAACTAAACTATTATCCATTTTGAATAAATGATGTTAACATGCACATTTTAGAACTTGTTCCTCATGTGCCACTGAGTAACCTTAATTTTAATTACTTACTTAATTACTTAATTTTAATAACTCTTTTGTTATAGTAAGAACTTCAGATGATGCTGTGTTGCTTGTAAATATTACTCAATGAAAATAAATTTGACACATCGACAGAGGACAGTAAGATGCTTGGAACTTCAATTGAATTAGTTCATTCAGAGACCTTTGAAAGTTTAGGTTATATTAGGAGAGTGAAGTTGAATGGCAATGCAGGAATAAAAATGCTGGTTCTGAAAAATAGAAAGCACAGGCTCTCAAATTATTGGTTAGTCTAACTTTATGAGAGGCCATGGACCTATGGAAAATTACACTCATCTACAGCTTGGAGCAATCTTCATGATTCCCTATATTTGAATGAAAAATATGACATTTGGTAGCTGCCAAATTGGAACACTAACTACAAAGTAATTTTTAGGGGTGTATGTTGTGGTGGTGAGTTGCAGTAATTAGACTGATCTTATATCAAAACGCAACAGCATAAAGGGCTTCCTAGAAAAGTACATGTTAATCCAACTGAAAGTTAAAAGAATCTCAGAAAGTTTGAGTTTTTTTTTTTAGTGTTTCAGCATACTTTTGATGTGATATTTAATGTCATACGCATGTGAAGTTTTTAAAATGATGAGTTAATACTGAAAGGTATCTTCTATGTCAGAATCCTACAAGAGCCAAATTTGAAAGACACCTCTGGATCTCAGCTAGACCAACCCCTCCTCTGAACAGAGACTCCACAACCTCTCTGGGCAACCTCTTCCCATGTCCAAACACTTTCATAGATTTAAAAAACCCAACCCAAACTAAACCTTTTTCTTATGTTTAAATTGAATTTCCCGTGCTCCAGCTTGTGCTGGTTGCCTCTTATCCTGACTCTGGGAGCCACCAGGAAGAGCTGCCGCCCTCCATCGGGTTGCCTTCCATCAGGTATTTACACAAGTGGATAAGATCCTTCAGAGCATTCTCTTCTCTGGGCTGAACAGCCCCAGCTTTCTCAGCTTCTTCTATACACAGAGATGCTCCAAATCCTTAAACACCTTCCTGGGCCTTTGCCAGACTGTCTCCAGTATGTCCGTGCCTCTCTCATACTGTGGAGGTCAGATCTGGACACCATTCCAGGTGTGAACTCACCAGTGCTGAGCAGAGAGGAAGGATCACCTCCCTCAACATGCCAGAAAAGCTCTGCCTAATGCAGACCCAGAGATTTTTGGCTATCTTTGCCATGAGAAAACAGGAAACATTGCTGTCTCAGAGTCACCTTAATGTCAATGAGGTGACATCTTTTCTGCCAAGCAGACTTCCAGCTGCTCACCCTTCAGCCTGTACTGATGCCTGGGGTTATTTCTCTCCAGGTTGGGGATTCTGCATCTCCATAGTCAGAACTGTGTAAGTTCATTATTGTCCCATTTATCTAGCCTGTTGTGATCCCTGAGAATGACAGAACACTCATCTGGTCTGTCAGCCACTTGACCAGGTTTTGTGTTATCTTTGAACTTGCTGTGAACTTTTCCATTACCTAGGTCATAAATGAAGACATTGAACAGCATTGGCCCCAGGACTGATCCCTAGTGTACTCCACCAATGACTGGCCTCCAATGGGACTTAATGTAACTGATCAGAACTCTTTGAGACTGACAGTTTGAGCACTTCTCAGTCCGTATCATTTCTAGTTATCTAGTCTCTACTTCATACATTTGTCAGTGAGACCCAAAGACTCACTAAATTTGAAATAACACAGCATCTCCCATTCTGCCCTCATCCACCAAACAAGGCATCTCATGGTAGCAGGTTTCTTCCAGCACTTTGAAACCTTCTCTGAACACCATGACTTTTCAAATATAACTAAGAGTAGCCTTGCAATGATGTCAACCACCTCCTCCAGCACTCCTGGCTGTATCCCATCAGGACTCATGGACTTGCTCATGTCCAGTTTGTTTAAACTGATCTTTCTCCACCAAGGGTAAGTCTTCCTTAGCCCAGACATTCCCTTTTGTTTCAGGGGTCTGGGATTATGACAATCATCCTTCAATACAATATTTAACTTTTTTTAAAAAACAAGCTGAAGTATAATAGACCCCAGTAATACAAACTAAGAATAAATCATAAATCAAATAGCCTTATATGTTATTTTAGTAGCTGTTACAGACCCAGTAAATTTCTGAAAGAAGAAATCTAATCAGAAGCTATAATACATGACTATTTGCTGGTAAAAACAATAATGAAAATGACTGAAATGACTGCAATGAAACAGTGTGTGAAATTGCTTCTGGTATTTCATCATTGAAATATATAATTTGAAATTATGAATGTCCAAACAAAAGGAAGAGTTACATGCTACAGGAGTCAGGGGAGAAGAGAAGAGTTGTGGGAATGAGTAATAGATAAAGTTCTAAATATAGAGTTATCTTAGAAGCTGCAATTAGACTTACCCTGCTGAGAGAACATGTATTACAGCTTCATGCAAGATGTTAATCTAAACTTGGGCATAGATGGTAGATGTGGGTACAGACAATGATTGAGTTTGAATACACTGTGATCTCAGGATCTCACCTTAAACCAAAGCAAATCTGAAGCTTAAACCTTGAAGCTGAAGGTTATGATGTGCTATACGGTCAAATTCAGTAAGGTTATGACTTGACTTTCAAATGTGTTAGCAATGCACAGCTCCCACTAAAGGAAAAGGCATTTGCTTTTCCTGTGGTTAGAATAATTACTCATTTGCAGTGTAATATAATTTCCAAATACTGAGTTTGTCTGGAGAATAATGTGATGTGTGAAACAATACAGACTTTTCTCCCTTTATTTATTTTAACTCTAACTTTGCATGGACAGAAGTATCTTCTAGAACTGGATTGTGCCTTGATCAGATAAAATTTTTTCATTTGTTTAATTTAAACTGCAGCCTTACATTGATCCTGTTAATTCCAGAGACCGTTTTCCACATCAGGCTTTCTTCAACATATACATAATTTTATTTGCACTTCTGAAAACATGTGGTGCTCATAAAAAGCACAAGAGAAAGAAAATAATCATTCTATATAATAGTAGATAGCTAACTACATGGAGTTTGTACTTAGTCATTAGAGGGATAAGTTATCAAAGACTCAGAATTAAGGTAAAAAGAAAAAAAAAAAAAGGATCAGAAAGATTTCATTAAGTAAAACACAAAAGTTAAACACAAAACCCTAGTGGTTATCTGTGATCAGTTCTTTTGCTTTCAGTCTTCTTTACTCAGTCCAGATCTGTGCAAAAACTTCTGGGAGAAAAAGAAAATAAACCATCCAAAATTGATTTATTCTCCATTTTTTTTCAGAATAGGAAAAACAATCTGTAATTTTTATGCTGGACGTCAAACAGTAAATTATGATATTTTACCTGTCTCTTTTTCCTCAGACATATTTAAAAAATTGAAACACAAATTACTTTTCATTATATCATGCAGTTTATCATTTGAACATAAAGGTTTTATCATTAACAGTCCTGAAATTACATACGAAACACTAACGAAGGCAGTTTGTCAATTGTATACAATTTTCCTGTTTCCACTGTGTGTATTGCTTGATTTCTGGGCTTTTAGAACTGCTGTACTAAAAGTTTCAAGCAACCAAACATGTCATTCACATTTACTGTGTAACAAGTTGAAATTATTCTTATAAGCAGATAAAACCTACAGAAAGTAGTCTCCTAAAGTTGATTTTATTTTAGATAAACAAAAACATAAAGAAGGAAACTATAAATAAGTTACTTAAAATTATTTCACCAGATTAATGTTATCTTTGCAATCAAGTTATCACAAACCTTAGTGATGTAGCTACCGAGATGGATTTATAGATGGAAACCATAATATATCTAGAGCCCAGCATTCAGGAGCAGGAAAGAGACAAGATGGAAACAACAATCAGTACTAACGTTTATCATGTTAACCATTTATCATCTGATAATAGTAGCAGTTGTGCCCAGTGCCCAGTGACTGAATTATTGTATTACCAGCCAAATGTCCATGAGTACAATACTAGTAAGTTTAGCAAGACATAAATATGGACTGCTAGAAAATAAAATTAATCATTATGTTTCCCAGATTATCTGTTG